>NC_090935.1:802338792-802648204 GCF_040938575.1 Ambystoma mexicanum | reverse complement strand
CATCAAAGTGCACTTGGCGGCCATTTCAAGGTTTACGAGGAGGAGACAGTCTTCACCATTATTCAGTGACAGACTGGTGAAACATTTCATGAGGGGTCTCTTTAGAACTTTCCCCCCTACGAAACGGTTCCCACCGTCGTGGAGTTTAAATGTGGTGTTGGCTGCCTTAATGAAGCCTCCATTTGAGCCAATGTCCTCTTCATCCATGCAGTTCCTATCTTGGAAACTGGCTTTCTTAATTGCCATTACATCGGCTAGAAGAATGTCGGAATTACAGGCATTGGTCATAGATCCTCCATATATGAGATTCTTTAAGGACAAAGTAATTTTATCAACTAACCCTACTTTCATCCCGAAAGTACCGACAGTCTATCACAAGCACTCGACCCTGGTCCTTCCTACTTTCTTTGCGTCCCCGTCGTCGGCGGCGGAAAAAGCCCTTCATACTCTGGACGTCAAAAGGGCGTTAAAATTTTACCTGCAAAGGACGCAAGAGATCAGAACTACCAGACAGTTGTTCATTGCCTACGGTCCGTCGACGAGAGGAAGGGCAATCTCCAAGCAAGGCCTGGCTCGTTGGGTCTCTTCGGCAATTACTTTTAGTCACTCCAAGGCTGGGAGACCCCTACAAGGATGCCCTAGAGCCCATTCCACGAGATCGACAGCCTCCTCCGCGGCTCTATGGGCAGGAATTCCTCTGACAGACATCTGCCGGGCGGCGGCATGGTCTGTCCCACACACGTTTACACGCCACTACTGCCTGGAAAGGCAGCACGCGGATGAGGTACAGATGGGAAGGGCAGTTCTGCGCCATCTGTTTCAATGAGGTAAGCCAAAAACGGTTAAGCTTTTGTCTTTTGCCTCGTCTATTCTGGTTCTTTAGTGTGTCTGTTTTGAGCAATATATGTATGTATATGTATGTATTATGAATATGTATATATCGGAAAATATGTTGCTGCCTACGTGCCTATATATGAGGTTTTGGGGTATTTTTTGTGGTGTATGTTACATTGCATTCTCACCTCCTTCTTTTAGGATACTGCTATACAATCTATTCTAAGCATGTGAATCCATGAAAGATCCAATGCTGGAGAAGGGAGTAGTTTCTTACCTGTAACTCCATTTCTCCAGCGTTGGTATCTTTCATGGATTCACATGCGCCCACCAGCCTCCCCGGAATGCAATGTGCAAGATATGTGCATAAGCAGGTTCTCCTTTCTACTTTGGAGGGGCCGAAATCTGACGGGACCCGCGGGGGCGGGGCTTTTATACCGCTACGTCCTACGGGGCATGCGTGAACGGCCCCAGAGAGGACGTAGATTTGGATAGGACACACAAGTGTCGGAAGTTTTTTCCTATAGGAAACGACTATATATGTGTACCGAGGGTTCCCAGTCTGACGACGGGGAATATTCTAAGCATGTGAATCCATGAAAGATACCAACGCTGGAGAAATGGAGTTACAGGTAAGAAACTACTCCCATCCCTAGTACAGGGTAGTGGGAATAACAATCCCAGACATGGAAGTGGATACAATAAGCCTCTTCAGTGGATCTTGTGTAACTTGTGAAGCAAGTGACCATATAAAGGGGGACCCCAAATGGAAGTGTAAGATCTTTGGGGGTCCACTCCATGAATCTGGCACTATCTTATGAAGAGGAAGATATAATCACAGGGTTATCTTTCTCTTTAGTTGCCTTGCCCAATGGTGAAGGATCTGAAACAGCTACCTAGGAATGCTGGAGCTTCTGCTCCCATTCCCGAACAGTTCCAACATTATCTTCCTGATAATAGTGTACTGGTAGAAGGTGCAAGTGCCTCTACTACTAACAGCACTGGGCCCAGTCCAACTGTCGTGGTTTCCAGAGCTCCTCTTATGACTACTCAGTTTGATCTAGGGCCCTAGCTCAACTTCCCAGTAATGTCTGACGTTGCTGTGAGTAGTGAAGTGGATAGGGCATCAGTCAGTGTGAAGAGAAGAGCTCCTAGAAGAGTTTGGTCAAGACACTCTACAGACCCTTAAAGCACTAGGTCAAAGAAGCAGTCTGCCTTAGCCAAGTCTAAGGGAAAGCCTAAGCCGAAGTGGAAACCTAATGCTAAAGGTGAGAAAAGCAAAGAGGAAGAGAGAAAGAAAAGCTTCCCCCTGGCCTACCTACAACTGAGGTTGTGGTAGTTGGCAAAATCTCTGCACCTGACTAGGAAGAGTGATTGCCAGAAACACTCTACTCCCTAAGGCCTCCTGAACTGCCAAGCTTACTTGCAGAAGAGGAGTACCCTAAGGAGGACATAAGGGCCAACAGAGTACCATCACTAAAAGGCCTTGGAGGACATTTTCCAGGTCTTAAAGACAAGAGCGCTCGAGGGGGATGTGGGGGGCGGCATGGAGGGCGAATGGGACTAACCTATGTACCCAATATGGCAGAACATGCTGTTGAGATTCTAAGTTGTTCTTGACTTAATGGTTTACGAATGGTTTACAAACCAAGTCGATGTAATTCTCCAGCATGGGGTCTGGCATGGATTCACATGCTCATGAATATTCCCCGTCGTCAGGCTGGGAATCCTCGGTAAAGAAAAAACCAGTATCAGTTTCGTTTCTGATCTGTCTTTCGTAGTAATAACCAATCACTGGTCTCTGCGTCATACTGACCACAGCCAATGACTGCCCTCTACCTAAGCACCGCCTCTGGCAGCCATCTTCAGATTTTTACCGCACGTTCATGTGTTGGGATCCTCGTGCTATTGCTCTCGAGCGTTAGTGCTATTTTTCGCGCTTTTTCACAAAAAACTTCGATTCTTTCGGTCAAAAGAGCCTCAAGCTCCACCGATCCTACATCCGATCAACGGGGACCCGTGTCGGATTCATCTGTGCCCCTCAAGGGTGAAGATTTCGTCGAGCTACGCTTCGGAGGACTCCAGAAGCTTCTCAGGCCCGGTCTCGGAGATGGCCCAGGAGAAGGGAAGCTCGACACCCGGAAAGCTGTTCAGGGTCTGCCCTGGATGCCAGCTGCAGAACGTCTTCAAGGAGGACGAACACTCCTTCTGCCTTTACTGCGTTCATGAGGACAAGACGCACGTGGAGAAGGACTGTGCGTTTTGCGGCAACATGTCGGAACGGACCATGAAGGACCGCCATCAACGTCTCGCCAACTGGCTGGAGGGTAAGAGCCCGTCTGGCGAGAAGAAGAAGAAATCCGAGCGGTCTTCTAAGACCTTTGAGGGCGCCCCGGCGACGGGGGCCCAACATAAGGCCAAGCACCGCGAGTCCGCTGGCACCGGGAGCGCCGAACGGTCGGGCTCTACGGGCGCCAGGCAGGGCGCACCCTCCCCGGCACCATCAACCACGAGCCAACGCTCTGGGTCGGGTAAGAGGAAGGCCGAGCACCCGGCGAAGCTCCTGGAGAGGCCCCGGTCGAGCTCTAAGGCAGAGGAGGAGCGTGGCAGTGCCCCCTCCCTCAAGGATAAGGCGGTGAGCGCACCTAAGGTGGTGAAGGCCTTGATCCATCCGACCAAGCCCTCTATCGAAACGGTCGCGGCGGCCCTGGCTCAGCCTGTGGTGGCTACACCAGTGGTGGCGACCTCAGGGCCCAGAATCTCCCTGCCTCCGCGGAGGGAGTCTTCCTTTGTGCCCATCGATAGGACCCCCGTGAAACCCTCCGTGGGGAAGAAGAAGGGGGGGCAGGGCGTCGTCGTAGATTCGGCCTCAACCTCAGAAGAGGAGCTGATCGAGGTCTTAAGCCACGGCCTAGGCGTGGAAGAAGGCCAGCCCGTCGGAATGGACCCCGACGCAGGTGACGACGACGACATCGTCGAGGAGACCGACGGGGCCCCTGCTCGCCCGTCGGATTCCCCTCTGCCAGCGCCGCAAGACAACTCGGCGGCCATTTTGTTGGCCATACAGTCCTTATGCTCCGAGATAAGGACGAGGCTACCGTTACCGACGGAGGAACCTCTCCCGTCGGGGGATCCAGAACCGGGACCTTCTGGTGTTCCCCCCACCAAGAAAAGAAGGATCCATCCACCACCTCCTTTTCAACCGTCGCCTCCCACCAGGGCTTCTCCGCCCGACGAGATCGGATCTTTCCACTCCATGATCTCCAGGGCTTCCGAGCTTTTCCAACTCTGCCCTGAGGAGAAGAAAAAGGAAGGCTTCTTTTATCAGCGGCGCGAGGCCAAGAGGAAGACGGTCCTCGCAGTGCCTCTGTTGGACGACATTTGGGATGAGGGCCTTTCCCTCCTCAAGAACCCTTCCACGACGCCAGCTAGAAGAGACCGGTACGAGAAAAAGTACCGGGTCCCGGACACGGCCCCCCTATGCCTCCGGGCGCAGCCTACCCCGGACTCCGTCGTCTCCGCGGCAGCCAGGAAGAAAGCGGGGGGGGGGGTGCGGCCTCCACTTCAACTTCCCCGCCTGTCGGCGAGGGAAAGAAATTGGATGCTATGGGACGTAGAGTCATCTCGTCGGCAGCGACGACGATTAAAGCGGCCAACGCCTTGGCTATCGTGGCCCGCTACGACAGGGAGCTCTGGTACAAGATAGCTCCCCTGCTGGATTTTCTGCCGGACGACAAGAGGGCGGAGGCCCTTGAGATCCTGCAGGAAGGTGAGGTGGCGTCGGACCACGCCATCACCGTGGCGACGGACATCGCCGACACTGGGTTCCGCCAGCTGGGCAACGGCGTTTGCCTTCGACGTCGTGGATGGCTCAAAGCTACAGACTTTCGGCAGGACGTCCAGACCAGAGTCCTGGACATGCCCTTCGACGGGAACAACCTGTTTGGGAAGACAGTGGACGATTCCCTTCAGGCCATCAAGGCAGATACTGAGACGGCCAGGGCCCTTGGAGTCCTGCAGCAACGACGAACGCCCTTTCGGAGCGGCGGAGGCAAGGGCGCCTCCAAAGGTTCCGGCGGCGGTTTCGCTTCCTACCGTCAAGCGGCCCGCTCGTCGTCGCAAGAGGCCTACAGAGGACGAGGCAAGTCTAGCGGACCCCGCCGTCGTCGCCAAGGAGGTCAAGGCGGCAAGGCCGCGTCCAAGCAGGATTGAACCGGCCGTGGGGTCGGGCCCCCACCGAAGCACCCCGGTGGGAGGCCGGCTGGCGGGCTTCGTCAGCGTGTGGGAGTCCATCTCCACCGACCGTTGGGTGCTGGACGCCCTGGCCCGGGGCCACGCGCTAGAGTTTCAAAGAAGGTGCCCGCGCGTCCCCCCCGTGGCCAGGAAAGAACTTCACGTCCCTCAACTTCTCCTGGAGGTAAAGGCGATGCTCAGAAAGGGCGCCATCGAACTCGTCCCAAAGAGGCTTCGGGGCTCCGGAGTCTACTCGCGATACTTCCTCGTGAAGAAGAAGACGGGAGGATGGCGCCCCATCCTAGACCTGCGACGTCTGAACAAGTTCATCAAGGCGCAGAAGTTCCGGATGGTCACCCTCCAGCACGTCCTGGGTCAGCTGGAGGAAGGAGACTTCCTATCGTCGTTGGATTTGGAGGATGCCTACTTCCACATTCCCATCCTAAAGGGGCACCGAAAATTCCTCAGATTTGTGGTCCAAGGGCGTCATTACCAGTTCAAAGCCCTCCCCTTCGGACTACGGTCGGCACCCAGGGTATTCACCAAGTGCCTCGCACCGGTGGCGGCGCAGCTGCGCCGCGAGGGGATTCACGTCTACCCCTACCTGGACGACTGGCTCATCCGCGCCAAGACGAGGGAGCTCGCCGTGGTCCACACGGCAAGGACCGTCCAACTCCTCACGGACCTGGGATTCTCCGTGAACTACGCCAAATCCCACCTGGTGCCCGCGCAAGTCGCACTGTTTCTGGGAGCGAGGCTCGACACAGTGTCCCTTCTGGCCTCCCCGTCGGAGGAGAGGACCAGGACCATCTTGGGCAAGGTGCAACGGATGTTGGTGGCCGACGCGGCCAAGGTGAGGTCCATCAAGTCCCTCCTCGGGATGATGTCTTCCTGCATCTACCTCATTCCCATGTGCAGGCTCCGGATGCGCCCGTTGCAAGAATTCCTGGATGCGCGCTGGATCCAGACGACGGGCAGCTTCGAGGAAAGGATCAAGCTCGACGAGAGTTTCCGACGAGCGATACGGTGGTGGGGCACCCGCGCGCATCTGACGGCGGGCATGGACTTCCAGACCCCAGCCCACCAGGAGACTGTGACCACGGATGCCTCCCTGGAAGGGTGGGGAGCGCACACCGAAAATCTGCACGCAAGGGGACTCTGGCTCCCGACGGAGAAGTCCCTGCATATCAACGTCCTGGAGCTACGTGCAGTGTTTTGGGCCCTCGGGTCCTTCCTTCCGTCCCTCAAGGGCAAGGTGGTGAGGATCTTCACCGACAACACCACCACCATGTTTTACATCAGGAAACAGGGCGGAACCAGGTCCCCAGCGCTGTCCAAGGAGGCGCAGGACCTGTGGCATTGGGCCGTCGCCCAAGGGATTTTTCTGGTACCGTTTCATCTGGCAGGGATAATAAACACCATCGCCGACTCACTCAGCAGGGAGCTGCGCTCGTGCCACGAGTGGGAACTACGACAGGATCTGGTGGATCGCCTCTTCCGACGGTGGGGCACACCCCAGATCGACCTGTTCGCGACGGCAACGAACACCAAGTGCCGGAGGTTCGCCAGCAGGTTTCCCCAGACGAGGAGCATGGGCGATGCTTTCTCGTTCCCCTGGGAGGGCCTGTTCCTCTACGCGTTCCCTCCCTTGCCTCTGCTAATCCGGCTCGTCAACCAGCTCAAGAGGTCACGGTGCAGGATGATCCTCGTCGCACCTGCGTGGCCGAGGCAGATATGGTTCCCGGACCTTCTGGACTTGTCAGCGTCCCCGCCGATCAAGCTGCCGGCGGACGCGGATCTACTCTCCAGGGAAGGAGGCGCCATCCTCCACCACGACCCGAAGTCGCTGAACTTGCAGGCCTGGCTCCTGCAGCGCTAGAGTTTGGAGGATACGACATACCGGCCGATTGCAGAGAGGTTCTTGCAAAGGCCAGGGCGTCCTCGACTCTTAAATGCTACGGACACAAATGGAAGAGGTTCTCTGTCTGGTGCCACGCACAGAAGATTAACCCTCTACGGATTACGGCTCCCCAAGTACTGCCGTACCTGCTGACGCTGGCCAAAGCTGGTCTGGCACACGCGTCCATCAAGATTCATCTTGCTGCGATCTCCCGATACACCAGAACCACGGGGCGGACGTCCTTGTGGTCTCATCGTCTGGTGAAAGAGTTCATGAAGGGACTGTTCAGATCGTTCCCGCCGGTGAAGGCTCCGGCCCCGGCGTGGGAGCTCAACGTGGTGCTGACCAAGCTCATGGGACCTCCGTTCGAGCCTCTGCACTCGGCCCCGTTGAAGTTTCTATCGTGGAAAACAGCTTTTCTTGTGGCCATCACCTCCGCACGACGAGTGGGAGAGATCCAGGCCCTTTCCTGCAAGGCCCCGTACTTGACTTTCCACGACACGAGGGTAGTGCTCAGGACGCACCCCTCCTTCATGCCCAAGGTGCCGTCGGACTTCCATCTCAACGAACCCTTGGTGTTGCCTGTGTTCTTCCCGTCGCCTTCGTCGCCGGCTGAGAGGACTTTGCACTCGCTGGATGTGGCTAGAGCGCTGAAGTTCTACGTAGACCGCACGAAGTGTTTTCGGAAGACGTCACAACTCTTTGTGAACTTTGGACCTGTCAATCAGGGGAAGGCTCTCTCGAAGGCTTCCATTTCCAGATGGCTCTCCGGCTGTATCATGTACTGTCATCGGTTGGCAAACCGACCGCTGCCTGGCCGTCCGAGAGCCCATTCCACCAGAGCGATCGCAGCTACCACGGCGTTCCTATCTGGTGTGCCCCTGCTGGACATATGCAGGGCTGCTACGTGGAGGTCGACGCACACCTTCACGAAATTCTACTGCGTCGACCGGGATTCCAGGGAGGAGTCCAGGGTCGGCCAAGCAGTGCTGCGCAACCTGTTCGCCTGAGGTGAGCCTGGTGAGGAAGTAAGATGCTTAATGTTGAGTTTATGTGATGCTTAATGTTGAGCCTTTGCCACCTCCCGTGGTTGTGCATGTGTGTACTGCTATGTATTCTTTATTCATGAGCATGTGAATCCATGCCAGACCCCATGCTGGAGAAGGAACAAGTTACTTACCTGTAACTGTTGTTCTCCAGCATGGGTCTGGCATGGATTCACATGCGAACCCTCCCGCCTACCCCTCTGCGGCTCTTCACTTGGTCATACAGCCACTTCACGTGCTTCCAAATCTGAAGATGGCTGCCAGAGGCGGTGCTTAGGTAGAGGGCAGTCATTGGCTGTGGTCAGTATGACGCAGAGACCAGTGATTGGTTATTACTACGAAAGACAGATCAGAAACGAAACTGATACTGGTTTTTTCTTTACCGAGGATTCCCAGCCTGACGACGGGGAATATTCATGAGCATGTGAATCCATGCCAGACCCATGCTGGAGAACAACAGTTACAGGTAAGTAACTTGTTCCATCTAATGTATTTTTTGTGTCTGATTATGTGTGGAGTTAGTGTAAAGTATCTTGTAAACGGTAAAAAACTTAATAAAAATGTAAATAATACTGAATAAAAGGCCTATGGAGAAAGGCCTGCTTCCACTTGGTGGGGGTTAGCGTCCTGTGAAGCAAACATTGCAACAGAAAGGTGGGTTTTGTACTGTGTAAGCTCACATAGCCCACTATAGAGCCCATGTAAGGTTTGTGTTTCCTTGGGATGTGTAACCCTTCCTGCCTACTGTTGGTGCACAACGTTCCCCTCCAAGTTCTTTCTGGCATCAGGATAACTCAAGTGTGGTCAGCCATGTAATCCTGCTGGCCCATGATGGTGGTTCCAGTGGAAAACCACTGTAGGGATTACACTTCTTGTCAGCTATATGACAAAAGTGGAACAGGGGTTCAAAATCAACCAGCACCACTACCAATAGTGGGTGCATCTTTTGAAGAGACAGGGCCTAATAAAGCCTTGGAATCTTTGTACATTTTAAGACATAAGGAGTATCCTAGTGGTTGCTGATCACACCACCAGGGATCCTGATGGCAACCCACCTCAGATAATGACTGCCAAGTCACTCATTCGAGATTTACTGGACAGCTTTACCTGAAAGCTTCACTGACAGTTATGCCAGACTCGGGCACTAGCTTCCAGTTCGATTATAGCCAGACCCTGTGGAAGGAAGTTGAGGTGACTTCTCGTTTGTCATCCACATCTCTCCCACAATCAGTTGGCCTGATATATTTATACTTATACTTGGCCAATTTGGGGCTCCAAGTTGGTACTATGGCAGCGCTATCTATCTTTAAGCGCTCTTCGGAAGAGGTGTCCTATTTTAAAATGCCCTTGGTCATTCAATTCTTGAAAGGGCTGACAAATGTTTACCCTCTGACACCTTTTCAGGTGCCCATCTGGGATTTGAATTTAGTCTTAAAATGTCTTGTATGCCCCTTTCAAACCTTCTTGCCCGCTAAGACTTATCACTCTAAAAACAATTTTGCTAGTGGCTAGAACGTCAGCCCGCATGGTGAGTTGCAGGCGCTCTCTTGTAAACCTCCTCACACCATTTTCCATAGCGACAGTTATTCTAAAAGTCAAGACTTCCTTCTTGCTTAAGATAGTCTCTGATTTCCATCTGTAACAGAAAATCACCTTACCTTCTTTTAACCCTCCTCCACACGCTATTAAGGAAGAGGAAAATTTGCACAGACTGGACTCAAACAGGGCTCTGTTTCTATATTTCTGGACTGGCAAATTTCCGTCAATGTGACCAACTATTTGTTGGGTATACTGGACACACATTGGGCCTTGGAGTGTCTAAGCAAACTCTATCCAGATGGATAATTCTAGGAATCTCAGAGTGCTATAAATCGGCTCGGAAAGAGCCGCCAGATGGGTTAAGGGCTCATTCAACCAGGGGCATGGCAACTTCCATGGCTCTTCAGAGTGGTGTCCCAGTGCAGGATATTTGTGCTGCGGCCACCTGGTCGTCGCTGCACACTTTTGTGAAGCATTACTGCTTGGACTCTACATCATATCAAGGAGGGCTCTTTGCAAAAGCTGTCCTTCATTCAGTCCATGATTGAAATTTCTGGTACTCCCTCTTCCAAATTGTTACTGCTTTGGGAGCCTATCTAAGATGAGGAATATGTGGGAGGACACAATCCATCCGAACAACAAATTACTTACCAACTGTATCGTTCTTTCGACTGGATGTTCCTCTCACATATTCCTCATTGACCCTCCCAACCTGTTCAGTTCTAATAACCTTTTTCTTTTCCATACTCTCAAGTCTGATTCTAAATGCAAACAGTGGTATATTAATGTCCACCGTGTCCTAGTTACTAAAGTCACCTGTGGGTGTAGGAAGTGTCTGTGTGCCATCCCAATTGGGTACTTACCGATTTAGAAACATTAAGAGAGTGTATTTGTTTGTTACCATTTTATTGTCCCCTTCTGACGAAGGCTTACTCTGACTGTTAAATTAATAATTGTTTAATCAAGAAACCTTGTGTGTAAAAGTTTATTTGAATACTTGTCACTGTAAATCTTTGTGTAACTCCCCTACAGCTCACATTGACCCCTCTTGAGATGAGCCTGGCTGCTCAACACGCTACCAACCTGTGTAGTACAGACTTATACCAAAGGTTGGGTTCCTATTGCCAGAGAGGTCAGGGTTGTTGTAGTGCACCCAAAGGGTACTGCATACAATCTTTCCTAACATCGACCCACATGGAAGACGGGTGCCCAAGGCCAGCGATATCTCCCCCGACCATCCTAGAGGTCCGGGGCTCCCTGGAGCTGCTGCTGTGCTTGGGGATGGTACACCCACATGGTAAATGGATGTCCAAGGCCGCAGACATCACCTCCAACCATCCTGGGCTACTAGCTGGCCTGTGTTGCAGTTTTTCCCCACCAGCGAGCCCTGGCAGTGTGCCAAAAGCTCCCTGAATAGATTAGGTTTTCTTTGGATCATATGTATGCTACAAGTTATTTGTACCCGTCTACAGCCCTCTCTCCCTCCTAAGATAAGTCTGACTGCTCTGTCCACGCTACCGTTTCCATGTGTTAATATCCCCGCAAAAATATCGCCATATTTTTACGGCGACATTAAGGCAGGGAATTTGCGGGGGACACCTCTGCAGCCCCTGCATTATTTTTAAAGGAGCGGGGGACACCCCCGCAACCCCTGCTCCCAAAACCCCCAAAAACTATCCCCCCACCCAAAAATATTGCCTATGGCTGTTCCAGACAACCATAAATACAGCGATTTTCTTGGTGGGGATAATATGTAGTGATACCACGCTACCAGCAGTAAGTGTATACTAAGAATTGGAGTTTACTGAATTGCCCAAGGTATTGTATTTGAAGCCCATGAGTGGACTTTAGAAAAACTGTCCTATTATGGGCTACCTTACCAGAAGTGTTGCGGTTCCACATTCAAGCCTGGACGTTTGCTGTTCGCCATCTTGTGCCACAAGTCGCCTTCTCCCCCAATTCCAGATTACTATCTTCAAGGGAACCGGTCCTGGACCAGGTACTGTGACCACGACTGGAAGGACGTACAGCATTAGGAACAAGTCCCTTTTGTCTCTTAACTCCCTCTTAATCACATTTGGTCTTCATACCCGAGTCGGGTATCCTGTCCCTGGTTTAGATTTGGGTCTGGAGAAGAGAAGAGAGCTTACCTGCCTTCTGGTGAATTGTTGAACTTTTAAATGTGAAACTGTTCCATACCTGTGAGGAACCTTGTGTTGGAACTTGAGACCTTTGGGCACTAGCCCCATACATCTTGCGGTTGGAGTTCTAACTAAAGTTTAGGGAATTGAACATTTGACTGGTTCTTATTTAAACTGCATCTGCTTTACTTATTTTTACTTGGAAAGTGATTTAATGATTTATAGTGAATGAATATATTTGTGATAGTATATCTTTGTATTGTAGAGTGTCGCCTGATAATACCACCTGCTCATTTCATTTTTCAGTGTGTTCTAAGGGCCTAAATAAATCATTGTATTTGTATAACTCGCTGTTTAAATTGAATTAGATACTGCTATCCCAGGTCTGCTCTCCTATGTGGACTCATTGAGAGTCCCCTAACTCCACTCACACTCTCCTGAGATTAACCCTTGACTGCTCATTCACGCATCTTGATTGGGGTTTGGCTAACCTATCATAGCTCCCTGTTAATCAGAATTAGGGTGACCTACTGAAATCTGTCCACCAGGCTAGATTCTAGAAATCAATCTTCACACACGCCCTCCACCTTTAATCAGGTGCTGCAAATTAGTCTATGCAAATCTGCTTCTAATCAGATACAAGCCACAGAAAGATGTCGAAGTAATGTTTCATCTTTCTCCCTCCTTTTTTTTTCTCTCCCCTGCCAGATGCTTGTACCTAAAGGGTATTCTATTTTTGTTTTCCTCTTCATCGCTTCATGGCACGGGTAGTGTAGCTCCGTGGCAGCGCGCTAGTCTTTGAAGCAAGATGGTGTAGAGCAACACAGGTTCGAATCCCTGTCCGCGCTTAGAAACCTTTGGTGATAAGCGCATTATAAATGCATTATAAATGCATTATAATAATTATACCCAATGGCTTCACCTGCAGTTTGTCGTTGATCGCCACTTGCTCGTTCCTCCACCCACTCCCCATTCCCTCTTTACAATCTTGTGGTTGGGGTCGCCCATCTATCTATTTAACTTTTTTGATGCCCTTCAACCTTCTTTCTCTCCTCCTCACTTTGGAGGCCCAACCCCCACCCTTCCATCCACGATAAACCAAGCCTTTGTAAGGCCTGGCTGCCATCTTGGATAGCCAGTGAAGGCATGCATGGCAAAGGCCCAATGGCACTAAGTAGAGCACTCTGTTCTCCCTTTCTCCCCCTGTTACCAGGTAACCAGCAATACACCTTTGCAAGAGTTCACATTAGTATATTTTCTGGCTGATTCCTCCTGCAGTGCCCCACTAACAATTCTTTAAAACGCAATATTTCTACTCTTTTCCTGGTTTGGCTGGTTCCGTCACTACACATTGGAAAAATGTCCCCTTAAATTGAAGCTGTAATTGGATCCACACCTGCGACCTGTGGGTAGCTAGGCGATCATCCTCACAATGGTCCCGGCACGGCATCACACATCATGTGGCAGCACCTGGTGACTGCTATATCCACTACCATAAGTTAGGTAGTCGATTTGGTCACTCTTGACAAACTGAGTGTTAGGGGCAGTTGGTGAATTTGTGTAAAAAAAACAAACTAAAACCATTGTTTTTGTCTTTAGTTCTGCTCCTTTCAATAAAGATGAGTTGGCAGCTATTTTAAGGTTTGGTGCAGAAGAACTATTCAAAGAGCCTGAAGGAGAAGAGGAAGAGCCCCAAGTATGTAGATTTGTACACTATGCCACTTCAGTGTTCTATGCCGTTATTTGTATGTTTTCAAACTGATGATACACCTTTATTCTTTCAGGAAATGGACATTGATGAAATATTGAATAGAGCAGAAACGCGTGAAAATGAAGGGGGTCCATCGACTGTAGGAGATGAATTGCTTTCACAATTTAAGGTATTCTGTTTATTTCTCTATAGGGCAGATTCTTTCTTGCAATTTTGTTTGAAAAGGAAAATACCAAATGTGGCACTTTCTCCAAGGCTAAAACAACCTTAAATGTCTTATCACCCTTAACTCCAGTGCATAACCATGTTGTATAATTCTTGGTCTGTGAAAAAGTAAGGGGGACTCACTATAATCTAAAGGCATCAACACAACCTCTTATTGATTTGCCTTTTCTCTGTTTTGCCCACCTAATTCATATAACTTACATTCTCCAGCATGGGGTCTTGCATGGATTCACATTATTGTGAATATTCCCTGTCGTAGGCTGGGAATCCTTGGTAAAAGAAAAAACAGTTTGTTTAGCTTCTAAACTGTCTTTCTCATATAAACAAATCACTGAGCTCTGGGTCATACTGCCCCCAGCCAATGACTGCCCTCTACGCAAGCCCCTCATCAGGCAGCCATCTTCAGATTCTTTTCCACACGTTCAAGTGTTGGGAGTCCTCGCGTGTTGTTCTTCAGGCTTTTCTGCGTTTTTTCTCTTTTTTGATAGGAAAACTCTATTTTCGGTCAATTGAGCCTGTGTGCTCCATAGATTATCCTTCCGATTAACGGTGACCTATTTTTTGGCATCTTTCACGCCCCTCAAGTGCAGAAATCGTTGAGTGTTCTTGGAAGCTTCCAGAAGGTCGTCGGGCATATCCCACGCAGATCATGTTGGATGAGAAGGAGGACGGTGCTTCCCTTTTCAAGCTGTGCTCCAGCTGCAGTTTGTGGAATGTGTTCAGACGACAAGCATTCCCTGTGCCTGTATTGTCTACCTCCTGTGCATAAAGAAGATTGTGAAATTTGCCGTTGCTTCACCAAGCGCACGATGAAGGATCAACACATCTGGTTGGCAACATGGCTCAAGGCCAGGGCAATACCCCGGGTGATTCACAGCGGCATGCTTCTTCTGGATCCAGCCAATCTGAGCAGGCTTCTAAGTCCTTTGAGGGCGTTCCATCTGTGGAGGCCCAACACAAGGCCAAGCACTGCAAGTCCACGTCTGTTGGGGTCGCCCCTCCTGCGAGTCCCGCAACGGTCCGGGCGCGTTTAACATGTGCCTGCGTCGATCTCCAGCCACCGGTCCAGCTCTTCTTCCAAGAGGAAGTCAGCTACCACAGGGAAACTGCAGGAGATGCCAGAGAAGGACAAGCAGGACAAGGGGTCCGGCCTGCCTGTGAAGGCCCAGGTGATCCAGGCCAGATCGTCCTCGGTCGAGTTGGTGGTGGCCTCCCTTTCGAAGGCAAAAGGGGCTGACCCGGTGCAGGGTTCCCTGGCGGTGGCCGGAGTGGCTCTACCTCCCAGGAGGGAGGCTTCGGCCAAGCCAGTTGCGAGGATTCCAGAGAAGAGGATGCCGGACCTCAACCCGAGACCGACCCCTCAGGACCTGAAGAAAAGGGGTGTGGGGAAGAACTCAAAGGTACAGACATTTGTTCGTCCGACGAGGAGATACTTTCTGTCCACACCATTCAGTGTTGTGATGACGATGGGAACGTTGGGACAACGCCCGCCGGAGGCGGCATCACCGTCGACGGCGATAACATGGGCGCTGGGCCCAGCAACCCTGCCCACAGATGCCTCCTAGAGACCTTTGGCAGGACATCCTCTCGACCCTCCACACATCCTCTCGACCCTCCAGACGCTGGTGTCGGAGATTCAGAGGAGGATGCTGATGGCGCCACCAGCGGCTCCACTGCCGGTGACCCCGTTGACATGGGGTCAACCGCTGGCGAAGAGGAGGCAGTGACATCCTACACCTCTTTTCCAATGGTCGCTTCCTTTCTCCTCCCCCCCCCCCCAGGGGGATGTCCGCGACGATAATGGACACAGACGACAGCGTCACCACAGCCGAGAGCTTCTCCACCGGACGAAGTGGGATCTTTTTATTCCATGATGGCCCGTAAGTCAGTGCTTTTCCAGCTGACCCCGGAGGAGATGGAGGGCTTCCTGTATCAGCGCTGGGGAGGCAAAGAGGAAGACCATGCTGTAGGTCCCGCTCCTGGACGACGTTTGGGATGAGGGGCTGGCATTGCTGAGGAACACAGCCTCAGCCCTAGTGAAGAGAGACCGACTTCAAAAGACGTAGAGGGTGCCGGTGTCTGCACCCAAGTGTCTACGATCTCAACCGTCGCCGGACTCGTTGGTCTCGGCAGCCGCCAGGGAAGAAATCGTTGATGGTCTTCTTCATCCGCACCTCCGAAGAAGTAATCCAACCAGTCATCCTTGGCCTCCGTTCCGCCGGACAATGAGGGGAAGAAATTGGATTCCATGGGTAGAAAGGTCATCTGCTCAGCGGCGATGACGGTCATGGTGGCCAGCGCCTTAGCGATCTTGGCCAGATACGATTGGGAGCTTTTGGTACAAGATGGCTTCGCTCCAGGATTTATTCCCTGATGACAAACAGGTCGATGCTTTGGAGATCCTCCAGGAAGGCGAGGTGGCGTCAGACCACGCCATCACAGTGGCCATAGACATGGCAGACACAGGCTTCTGCCAGAGGGGAAACATGGTTTGCCTTCGCTGTCGTGGCTGGCTCAAGGCCACCAACTTTAGACAACAGGTCCAGACGGGGTTCCTGGACATGCCGTTTGACAGAGACATCCTGTTCAGGAAGGCAGTCAATGAATCCCTCCAGGCCATCAAGACGGCCTGTGCCTTGGGCACTCTGCAGCAACTCCATCCTTTCGTTTCTCAGGAGGGCAGTCTAGCAGGTCTTCGAAGGGTTTCGGCAAGTTCCTGCGCTTTCTCGTCCAAGGGAAGCATTACCAGTTCAAGGCTCTTCCCTTCAGACTGGAGTCTGCACCCAGTCTCTTCACCAAGTGCCTGGCTTCAGTGGCAGCCTGTCTATGACTACACAGGATTCACGTGTACCCTTACCTGGACAACTGGCTCATCCGGGCCAAGTCAAAGGACATCGCTGTCGATCACACAGCGAGGACTGTCCAGCTGCTGACGGACCAGGGTTTCTCGGTGAATTATGCAAAGTCCTGCTTGACTCCATCGCAGGACGCACTGTTCCTGGGATCAGGCTCAGAACAGTGTCCTGCATGGCGTCTCCGTCTGAGGATGGGCAAGCTTCAATGACTGTTAGCACTAAAGATCGCCACAGTGAGGACCATCAAGTTGCTGCTCGGCCTGATGTCATGCATATACCTGATTCAGCTCTGAAGGTTGTGGATAGTCCGCTCCATGAGTTCCTTGATGCCCTTTGGTCCAGGTGTCCGGAGGCTTCCAGGACAGGAGCGCGCTCGACGAGGAGTACCGTCGAGCAATAAGGTGGTGGGGCTTACGCTCCAACATCGTCAGAGTCAGACTTCCAGCAAAACCCCCCCGAACGCCCCACCCAGTACCAACAGACAGTCACGACGGATGCTTCTCTGGAAGGATGGTGAGCCCACACCGGATGTCTTCACGCCAGAGGCCTGCGGCTGCCGGAAGCAAACAGGCTACACATCAACGTACTAAAACTACGGCTGTGTTTTGGGCCCTGAAGTAGTTTCTGCCGTACCTCAAGGGCAAAGCGGTGAGGGTCTTCATGGACAATACCACCACAATGTTTTACATCAGGAAGCAGGGGGGGCACCACATCCCCAGCACTCTCCAGGGAGGCGCAGGACTTGTGGCACTGGGCCGTCGCCCAGGGGATGTTCCTCATTCCATTCCACCTGGCAGGAGTGAAGAACACTGTTGCTGACTCTTTCAGCAGGGACCTGCGCTCTTGTCACATGTGGGAGCTTCGGCAGGATCAAGTGGAAATCCTCTTCCTCAAGTGGGGCAGTCCCCAGATCGATCTGTTTGCGATGGCGACGAACACCAAGTGCCAGAGGTTCGCCTGCAGGTTCCCCCAGCCGGGTTGCATGGTTAACGAATTCTCCTTCCCCTCGGAAGGCCCGTTTCTGTACACGTTGCCTCCATTACCACTACTACTTCGAGTCATCTGTCAACTCGGAGTGTTCCGGTGCAGGATGATCCTCGTTGCACCGGTGTGGACAGGGCTGATCTGGTATCCGGACCTTCTCAGCATGTCAACGTCCCCTCCAGTCAAGCTGCCAGTGTTTGCGGACCTCCTCGCCAGGGAACGAGGCGCAATTCTGCACCACAAGCCAGGAACGCTAAACCTGAACGCCTGGGTCCTGCAGCATTAGAGTTCAGTGGTTACGAGCTTCCGACGGACAGCAGGGAGGTACTCGCCAAGGCCAGGGTGTCGTCTACTTTGAAGTGCTATGGACACAAATGGAAGCTTTTTGCGACTTGGCGTTGGTCGCAGAAGATCAACACTCTGAGGGTCACAGTCCCTCAAGTACTTCCGTATTTACTGTCATTGGCTAAATCTGGGCTGGTGCACGCCTCCATCAAGGTACTTCTGGCGGTTATTTCCTGCTATTCCAGGTCTCCCGGACGATCTTCACTGTGGTCTCACAGACTAGTCAAAGAGTTCATCCAGGGACTGTTATTTTTGTTGCCGCCGGTGAAGGATCCGGCCCCAGCGTGGGAACTCAATGTGTGGTGCTGACTAGGCTCATGGGGGAGCCCCATTCGAACCTATGCATTCAGCACCACTGAAGTTTCTGTTGTGGAAGACGGCTTTCCTCGTGGCCATCACCTCTGCAAGGAGAGTAGGTGAGATCCAGGCCCTGTCCTCCAAGCGGCCGTACTGGACTTTCCACGAGACGAGGGTGGTGCTGCGGATGCACCCCTCCTTAATGCCCGAGGTTCCGTCAGAATTTTATCTCAACGAGCCTTTGGTGTTACCTGTGTTTTTACCAGCACCTTTGTCGCCAGCTGAAAGGACTTTGCACTCGCTGGATGTGGCTTGAGTGCTGAAGTTTTTTGTGGCCCGCACAAAGAGTTTCCAGAAAACTTCTCTGCTTTTTGTGAACTTTGGTCCTGTGAACAATGGGAAGGACCTGTTCAAGGCTTCCATTTCCAGGTGGCTCTCCGGCTGCATCACTCATTATTACTGGTTGGCAAACCGACAGCTGCCTGGCCGCCCGAGAGCCCATTCTACCAGAGCAATCGCTGCTACAACAGCGTTCCTGTCTGGAGAGCCCCTGCTGGATATCTGCAGGGCTGCTATGTGGAGGTCGACGCACACCTTCACGAAATTCTACTGCGTTGACGGGGATTCCAGGGAGGAGTCCAGGGTCGGCCAAGCAGTGCTGCGCAAGCTGTTTGCTTGGAGGTGAGCCTGGTGAGGACGTAAGAGATTGCTTCTGTTGAGCCTTGCCACCTCCTATGGTTGTGCATGGATGTACTGCTATGTATTCTTTATTCAGGAGCATGTGAATCCATGCCAGACCCCATGCTGGAGAAGGAACAAGTAACTTACTTGTACCTGTAGGTCTCCAGCATGGGTCTGGCATGGATTCACATGCGAACCCTCCCGCCTACCCCTCTGCGGCGGCTCTTTGTCCTACTGCCACTTAACTGCTACCAAATCTGAAGATGGCTGCCTGAGGAGGGGCTAAGGTAGAGGGCAGTCATTGGCTGGGGGCAGTATGACCCAGAGCTCAGTGATTGGTTTATAGGAGAAAGACTGTTTAGAAATTGAACTGAAACGTTTACTGAGGATTCCTAGCCTGACGGGGAATATTCATGAGCATGTGAATCCATGCTGGAGAACAACCATTACAGGTAAGTAACTTGTACCTTTCTAGGAATTATTTGTGTGGCTATGCACATCTCAATTAAAAGCGTATTTTCGAAGGGATTGTGTCCTCCGACGTATTCCTTATCTTGATAGATCATCTCCAGCTTGCTGGCCTCGGAATTTATTTTCAGTAGAGAGCGCTGCGTGTCGACGTCCCTCGAGCCGATGTCCCTCGACAGCCTCCGTATCGTCGCCGACGTCATCATGCGTATAAATAGACTCGCGCAGCGTCCATTGCTCAGTTCTGTTCTGGGCCTCGGAATCGCGTTGCTCAGTTCGTTAGTCAGATATATATATTCTTCATTATTCCAAACCGAGAATACCAACTCTTACTCTATGGCTTCCTCATCCAAACCGACGACTCCACGGTCCGGCTTCAAAAAATGTCGAGACCGTGGAAAGAAAATGTCGTTGACAGATCCTCACAGGATCTGTTTGTGGTGCCTGGGATTGGAGCACCAATGTTTGGAGCGCGAGGACTGCATGTCCATGACGGCGAAAGCCTTGAAGGAGCGTAAGGGGAAGCTTGAGAGAGCTAAGACAGTTAAAACTCCTTGGAAAGTTTCATCCGCAGAGTCGAGACATTAGTCTCCTCGCCGACACAGGAAACATTCTCGTTCTCGAAGCAGTTCCCACCACTCTTAGAGATCCAAGCATTCAAGTAAGAGACGTCGAAGATCTCCTTCCTCGTCGTCTTCTGTTTCTCCGGAAACAGTCACCTGCCCAACAAAACATAGCTCTCAGGCTGAGTGGGAGGAATTCCGTAAAAGGATGCTTAGCGTCTTCGAGAAAGCGGCCTCAACCCCCTCGAAGACAGCTGAGGGTGATACCATGGGTGAAAGACCCGAAAAATCGGAACGCTGCGAGTCGTTGCACCCGGCGAAAGAAATTATTCGAGAGCGTCACGAACCCTCAAGCAAAGGCACTGTGCCATCGACGCCATCGTTGAAAGTTCCTTCGCATAAATCTGCGTCATTGATGCCATTATCGAAGGTCTCATCGACGCATAGGTCGATCGAATCGACGCCGTCGTCGACGGCGAGAAAGAACAAACCCACGGTCGTCACTACCTCACAGCCGGTGGTCATACCCAGGGCCTCGAACACGACTTCGAGAATGTCATTGACAACCTCAAGTAGGATTCCGATCCTCTCGAGCTCTTCGAGGCCTCTTCTGATCTTCTCGACGCCTTTTTCAGTGTTTTCGAAGCCTTTAACGTCCGCGTCGACGACGTCAACATTTTCTGAACCAATTATGACAAATTTAGCCCCTTCTGCTTTGGAAATGGGATTTAAGCCATTTCCAAGCTCTGATCATTTCAGACCTTTGTCTTCAATTTATGAAGAAGGTGAGGATTCGGATCAAGAAAGATCATTTGGGTTGCAGAGATCTGCAACACCTGAAGCAGAGGAATTTACCTCTGAGGAAAATAGGTTAAAGGATCTTCGAGAATCCTTACATGAGGCAAGTGGGTTAGATACTTCCCCAGAAATAGAATTTGCCAAACCAGACCCAGGGGAACATGCCGAGACCCCTTACAGAATTTTAATGGCAAGGATTATAGCATTCATGGGTTGGTCTTCACCTGCATTCCAACAGGATGACCTTACAGACATTTTAGTTAAAGGCCCACAGGAGGATCCTGTGGTTCCATTTCACGCTGCATTACAAAGAAAAATATTGGCTAACTGGGAAACTCCTGAGGTTATCCCGGCGGTTAACAAGAAGTTATCAGCCAAATATAGGGTATCTGCTACTGACCCTGAATTTTTGTCTAAACATCCAACTCCAGAGAGTCTGGTTGTTCAAGCAGCAGCTGCATCAGGCAGTAGATCGGCATACCCTACTGTTCCACAGGACAGGGAGGACAAAACATACGACTCTATGGCTAAGAAAGTCTTTTCTGCATGTAGCATGGCATTGAAATCTATTAACGCTACTTGTACGCTTGCAAGGTTCAGCCACACACTTTGGGTGTGTGCTTCATCAGCGGCTGACTCCCTCCCAGAGGGAGAAGAAAGGGAAGCGTTTCTAAACATCATTAAGGATGGTAAAGACGCAATGTGCAAATCCCTTCAAACTGGCATTGATTCTGCTGACAGTATCAGTAGGGCCATGGCGGCAAGTACTACAACCCGCAGATTTGCGTGGTTGCGAAAGTCTGGGTTTGCTTCAGATGTACAAGCCAGACTTTTAAATATGCCCTTTGTCGGCTCTTCTTTTTTTGGTAAGAAGGCGGATGACAGTCTAGAAAAGTTAGACATCCAAAGCAGCAGCAAAATCCCTGGCAACTGCAATCCGTCAAACGCCATATCGCCCCTGAGGAACCTCTTGGAGAGGTAAGTCCTTTCGCTTTTATTCCGCATTCAGAAAAGGCAGAGGACAGTCGGTTCAAAGAGGTCAAAAAAGATTCACCCGAGGTGGACGGGGTAAAAATACAAAAGCCGCAGCAGCAGGTGCCTCTTTACCCTCTGCATCAGCCGCCTCTAAATCACTCTGAGGACTCTCCTCACAAGGCACCAGTAGGGGGCAGGCTAACTCAACATCTGACGGAATGGCAGGTTATTACGTCAGATGCTTGGGCGTTGGAGACAGTTGCCCAAGGTTACTGCCTGCCTTTTCTAGGCGTTCCTCAGAGTCATCCACCGGGGAACAGCTCTCTGAAAGTTCCAGATCCGCTCCTCTTGCAGGAAATTGTAGACCTGCTGGAGAAAGGTGCCATAGAACCAGTACCTGTAGCAGAGAGGAACAAGGGCTGGTACTCCCCCTACTTCCTAATACCGAAGGACGGAAGACTGAGACCTATCTTGGACTTACGAGAATTGAACAAGTTCCTCAGGAAGGACAAGATGGTAACTCTCTCTCAGATCCTTCAGGCCCTCCAGCTCCAGGACTGACTGGTATCTCTGGACCTTCAGGATGCTTATTTCCATGTGCCAATCCATCTCAAACACAGGAAATACCTGAGGTTCGCAATTGGCGGCTCTCATTATCAATTTCGAGTTCTGCCATTTGGGCTGACCTCCGCCCCGAGGGTCTTCACCAAGCTAATGTCAGTAGTGGCTGCAAGTCTAAGGAGGGAAGGGATTCACGTCTACCCCTACCTGGACGATTGGCTGATCAGAGCTGTATCTCCAGAACAAGCTCAGATCCAGCTAGATTATGTCTGCCACGTCCTTCACAAACTGGGCTTCTCCCTCAATTTAAAGAAGTCACAGATGATGCCATCAGAGAGACTCCAGTTCATTGGAGCAGTCCTGGACACTTCCCTGGGAAAAGCCTCGCCACCAGAGGTGAGGGCTCAAGATATTCTGCAGATGGTCACCAAGTTTCAAAATGCCCAACGTCTCCCAGCCTTCGACTTTTTGAGGTTGCTAGGCCTCATGGCATCCTACATCTTCCTTGTGCCAGAGGCTCGCCTGAGAATGAGATCTCTTCAGTGGGCACTAAGAACTCAGTGGTCGCAATTCTCAGGAAGAATGACAGATCTCCTTCAGGTTCTGGACAAGGTGGCTCGAGACCTTCAGTGGTGGGCCTGTCAGGAGAACATTTTGAAAGGAGAACTATTTTGGCAAGCATGGCCGGAGATAACAGTAGTCACAGATGCCTCACTCAGGCGGTGGGGAGCCCATGCCAACGACTTGACCATCAGCGGTCGTTGGTCTCCATCGGAGTCCAAACTATATATCAGCCTGTTGGAGCTGAGATCAATCAGACTAGCGCTGAGGGCTTTTCTGCCAACTGTACAGGTGAAAAATGTCCTGATAATGACGGACAACACAGTGGCCATGCACTACCTCAACAAAAGAGGAGGCGTAGTATCACTGCCTCTGTGCAGAGAGGCGATGCAGCTCTGGTTTTGGGCAATCCAAGAAGGAATCTCTCTATCGGCAGTTCACTTAGCCGGAGAGAAAAACTTGATGGCGGACGCTCTAAGCAGGCAGAGTACAGTCTCCCACAAGTGGGAACTAGCTCAGGAAGTCCTTCAACAGATCTTCACCCTTTGGGGAACCCCTCAAGTGGATCTGTTCGCCACCATCATCAACCGGAAGTGCAATCAGTTTTGCTCAAGGGAATTTCCCCCGAGAGGATCTCTAGGGGACGCGTTCGTACTGGACTGGGAGTTTCCACTTCTGTATGCGTTTCCTCCAGTCCCTGTCATCCTCAAGTTATCAGGAGGTTGAGAAGGTTCCAGAAAGCCATGATCCTAATTGCCCCCACTGGCCCAGGAGAACGTGGTACCCGGACCTTCTGGACATGTCCATCTGCCCTCCAATTTGTCTTCCACTCAAGGAGAATCTTCTCTCGCAGAAGGGAGGTCAGGTTCTCCATCCAGACATCAGAACCCTCAAGAACCCTCAACCTTCACTCTTGGTATCTGAAAGGTTGAGATACAAGGATTGGGACCTCCCAGATGACCTCATGGAGGTGTTGCTTTCGGCCAGAAGGCCAGCAACAAAGACTTTATACCGCTGCCGTAAGAACAAATTTTGCAGCTGGTGTAGAGAAATGAATATCGATCCCTTTTCATGTGGTACACCAACGGTGTTATCTTTTATACTCTATTTGGCAAATTCGGGCCTTCAGGTTGGCACTAGCTAGGGGCTATCTTGTAGCGCTATCGATCTTCAAGTGCACTGCAAAGGAACCATCGTATTTCAAGTAACCCTTAGTAATACAATTTCTGAAGGGATTAACCAATGTCTATCGTCCAAGACCATTCCAAGTTCCCTTATGGGACTTAAATTTAGTCTTACATTTCCTGATGGGTACTCCTTTTGAACCACTCCACTCTTGTTCGCTAAGATTTCTCACCCTTAAAACTGTCTTATTAATGGCATTGACATCTGCTAGGAGGGTGAACGAATTACAAGCTCTATCTTGTAAACCCCCTCATACAATTTTTCATAAAGACAAAGTTGTCCTACAAGTGAAGCCTAATTTCCTCCCAAAGGTGGTTTCTGAATTCCACATCACTCAGAAGATTAACTTACCTTCATTCTATCCCCCTCCCCATCCGTGGAAAGAGGAAGAAAGGCTACATAGGCTGGACCCAAGGCAGGCTTTGAGCTTTTACATCAGAAGACTTGCTAGGATTAGGCAAGCAGACCAACTGTTCGTAGGTTACTCGAGGCACAAATTGGGATTACCGATAACAAAACAGACCATTTCCAGATGGATTATTTTGGCCATTCTAGAATGTTACAAACTGGCAGGGAAATAGCCTCCTCAAAATCTTGGGGCTCATTCAACCAGGGGTATTGCAGCCTCTTCGGCCCTCCAAAGAGGGGTACCGATTTGAGACATATGTGCGGCTGCCACATGGTCGTCTGCACATACCTTCACAAAATTTTACAACCTGGATTCCCCCTCTAGCCAAGAGACTAGATTTGGCAAAGCTGTGTTGCACTCTGTTCATTCTTGAAGGGAAACATGGCAATTTTACTCCCACCTCCAGTTACACACAACTGCTATGGGAGTCTATCAAGATAAGGAATACGTCGGAGGACACAATCCCTTTGAAGAACAAGTTACTTCTTACCTGGTAACGTTCTTTCGATGGGATGTTCCTCTGACGTATTACTTATCGCCCCTCCCATCCATCCCCTCAGTAAAACTTCCCTTGTGGTTACAGCTTACGCTCCTTCAGGGTCAATAACCAATTCATGTAAAGCAACTGTTAAACGTCAAAACGGAACTGAGCAACGGACGCTGCGCGAGTCTATTTATACGCATGACGACCTTGGCGCCGATACAGAGGCTGTCGAGGGACATCGGCTCGAGGGACAACGATGCGCAGCACCCTCTACTGAAAAAAAAATTCTGAGGCCAGCAAGCTGGAGATGATATATCAAGATAAGGAATACGTTGGAGGAACAACCCATCGAAAGAACGTTACCAGGTAAGAAGTAACTTGTTCTTCTAATGGATTCCTTCCTCCCATGGAATCCTCAGCTATGATAATCGTATCCCTGTGAAGCTTTTCTTCTGAAACTCCACTGCCACCAGGGGGCGCATTTCAGCTCCATGTCTGCTCTATCTGAGGCCTCTACGTGCCAGACATGATGTTGGAGCTAGTATATATTGAGGTGCCGTGTCCTCTGTTCCTTTTTTCGTGCACTCTGTTCGCCAATCAGAACGTATATGCTTACTTTAATTCTCTATGCTTAAAGCCATGTGCGGAATGCGTCTGTGTGATGTCTGTTTCGGATCCGCGCCAGATCGGTCTTTGGGCAAGCAGCATGACATGCAGGATTGCGAGGCATGCCAGTCCATGTAGCCGAGGCCCTCCGGGAAAGAGCAGCATGACTCTTCACCTTCGTCTACAAGGCGAAGAGTGTGGCGCTACAAGCTTGTTCGATGTCACAAGATGGACAGCACCGTCCCGAAAAACAGGTCCTGTGCAAAAAAAGGACAAGAAGCAGCACCAGCAGAGGCCCCGCTCCCCAAGTGGTTCCACTCAGTGTCCCTCTTCTTGATCTTCTAAGAGGAGCTACTGCTCCAGGGAGTCCCTGGAACAGCAGTTACAGGTCCTTTTTCCCTCACAGTACTCCACTTAAGAGGAATGGGAGGCATTTTGCGTAAAGATTATAGACCTCTTCGCCAAGGCGCCAACTGTCTCGGTCTCAACTGAGAAGTAGTAACACCACTGTGTGGCGGGGGTGGGGGTTTCACTGAATGCAGGAAAGGGCAGAGCAGTGTGTTGGGGTATGGATATGTTGATTACTTAAGACATCCATTGTATTCCTAAACTGAAGCTTGTACCTGTAGGCGAATGGCTTAGTCCCATTCCAAGATGCAGAAGGTTTAACTCAAGAGTGATTGGTGGAAAGGCAGCACTGACATGACTTGGAACCTTCACGAATTTGAAACTGCCTTTCATCCAAGATTTGGACAAGGGAGGTCACAGCATCTAAAGCTCCAGAAAATAACAAAGTTAAATAGAAGAAGAGGCCGCCACAGAACAGAAGAGATAAGTGACTGCATAAAAAGGAATTGTAAAGTATCAATTGAATTTAGAGTACATAAGAAGACCGTTCCTAGGATGTATGTCTTTTTTTTTATTGTTGGTATTAAGAAATCTGAAGTACACTGTTAGTGTAAAAGATGTTGTTCTTAATTTCTCCAGCATGGGTCTTACGAATTCACATGCTATGAATATTCCGTCGTCCAGCTGGGAATTCTTGGTAAAATAAAGCAGTTTAGCCGTAAGCTAAAACAAAATGGCAGGCTCGCTTCTATAAACTATTGCTGTTACTTTGGGTCCTACTGCCCCAACCAATTACATTCGTCCTCCTTAGATCCACCCCTGGTGGCCATCTTCAGATTTTTGATGCACGTTTTTGTTTGGGAGACCTTGAGTTTCGTTCCTCGAAACCTCGAGTATTAGCATATTTTTTAAATAGTTTTCATAGAAATGTTTTCTTAAATCCATCACCATTGTGACTGCCGGTCTCGATCCCATCTGGTGAAGGAGTTCATTAAGGGATTGTTCCGATCGTTCGCACCGGTGAAGGCTCCGGCCCCGGCGTGGGAACTCAACGTGGTGTTGACCAGGCTCATGGGGCTGCCATTCGAGCCTCTGCATTCGACACCATTGAAATTCCTGTCGTGGAAAACAGCGTTTCTTGTGGCCATCACCTCCGCATGACGAGTTGGAGAGATCCAGGCCCTCTACTGCAAGCCTCCATACCTGACTTTCCACGGGACGGGGGTGGTGCCGAGGACGCACCCCTCCTTCATGCTCAAGGTGCCGTCGTACTTCCATCTCAACGAGCCCTTGGTGTTACCTGTTTTCTTCCCGTCGCCTTTGTCGCCGGCCGAGAGGACTTTGCAGTCGCTGGATGTAGCTAGAGCGCTGAAGTTCTACGTGGACCGCACAAAGAGTTTTCGGAAGACATCACAGCTGTTTGCGAATTTTGGACCTGTGAACCGGGGGGAAGGCCCTCTTGAAGGCTTCCATTTCCAGATGGCTCTCCAGCTGCATCATGCATTGTCACTGGTTGGCAAACTGAACGTTGCCCGGCCGTCCGAGAGCCCATTCGACCAGAGTGATTGCTGCTACCACGGTGTTCCTATCTGGTGTTCTCCTGCTGGTTATCTGCAGGGCTGCTATGTGGAGGTCGACGCACACCTTCACGAGATTCTGCTGCGTCGACTGGGATTCCCGGGAGGAGTCCAGAGTCGGCCAGGCAGTGCTGCGCAACCTATTCGCCTGAAGGTGGGCCTGGTGAGGAGGTAAGAGATGCTTAATGTTGAGTTGATCAAATGCTTAATGTTGAGCCTTGCCACCTCCCGTGGTTGTGCATGTGTGTACTGCTATGTATTCTTGTATTCATGAGCATGTGAATCCATGCCAGACCCCATGCTGGAGAAGGAACAAGTTACTTATCTGTAACTGTTGTTCTCCAGCATGGGTCTGGCATGGATTCACATGCAAACCCTCCCTCCTACCCCTCTGCGGCTCTTCACTTGGTCCTACTGCCACTTTATGTGCTACCAAATCTGAGGATGGCTGCCAGAGAAGTGCCTTATGTAGAGGGCAGTCATTGGCTGAGGGGAGTATGACCCAGAGACCAGTAATTGGTTATTAGGAGAAAGACAGTTCAGAAACGAAACTGATTTTTTCTTTACTGAGGATTCCCAGCCTGACGATGGGGAATATTCATGAGCATGTGAATCCATGCCAGACCCATGCTGGAGAACAGTTACAGGTAAGTAACTTGTTCCTTCCCTACTATTGGTGTACTCAGCTGAAGTATTGTTTGTTTTCTATTGTGTTGATTAGTTGAAATAGTACTTGCTTCTCCAGCATGGGCTCTGGCATGGATTCACATGCTCATGAATATTCCCCGTTGTCAGGCTGGGAATCCTCGGTAAAGAAAAAAATCAGTTTCATTTCTGAACTGTCTTTCTCCTAATAACCAATCACTGAGCTCTGGGTCATACTGCCCCCAGCCAATGAATGCCCTGTACCTAAGTCCCTCCTCTGGCAGCCATCTTCTGATTTTTACTGCACGTTCAAGTGTTGGGTGTCCTCGTGTTTAGCTCTTGAGCTTTTACTGCGTTTACTCGTTTTTTGGAAGAGCATTACTCTATTTTTCGGTCAATCGGCCTTGTGCTCCATCTATAAACCTATCCGATTAACGGGGACCCGTTATCGTGTTCTTCGGTGCCCCTCAAGGGTGAATTCCGTTGTGTTTTTTATTTTATTTTTTATCGTGGAGGCTTCCAGAAGATTCTCTGGCCTACACCTCGTGGACCATGTTGGAGGACAAGGATTCAACTCCCTTGTTCAAGATCTGCTCCAGCTGCGGCTCGCGAAATGTCTTCGCGAACGTCAAGTATTCCAAATGTCTTTACAGCCTCTACCCGACGCACAAGGAGGATTGTGCGTTT
Organism: Ambystoma mexicanum; assembly: GCF_040938575.1. Classification (NCBI taxonomy): domain Eukaryota; kingdom Metazoa; phylum Chordata; class Amphibia; order Caudata; family Ambystomatidae; genus Ambystoma; species Ambystoma mexicanum. Next base: position 802,619,546 of record NC_090935.1, on the reverse strand, counting down.
TGCCACATGACCTCGCACACAATGAAGGATCGGCACAGGCGGATGAAAGGGTGGCTACAGGCCAAGGCCCCTGCTCTGAGGGGGTCCCAGCAGCATGCCTCTCCCAGCTCCATGAAGGCTGAGTAGGCTTCTAAGACCTTCGAGGGCGCCCCTCCCGCGGGGTTCGAACAGAAGGCTAAGCACCGCGAGCCCACTGTCACCTTGAGCACCATTGCGACGGGCTCCCCGACGGCCAGTGCGTGTTCAACGTCTCCAGCCTTCGGCACCAGTCAATGCTAGTGGTCTGCGGCCAAGAGAAAATTGGATCACCCGGGTAAACTGAAGGAGAAGCCCAAGTCTGCCCTACCAGAGAAGACCAAGGGGGGGAGGGATCACCTAAGGAGAAGGCCAAGCAGGAGAAGGCTCCGGCCCTGACCGTGAAGGCCCAGGTACATCCGGCGAAGACCCAGCCTTCCATCAAGGGGGTGGGGACGTCTCTGGCGAAGGCCGCCGAGGTGGCTCCGCAGGGTGCAACCCCGAAGGCGAGAGTGTCCCCCTTCCTCCCAGGAGGGAGATTGCGTTCTGGCCCATTGAGACCCCGGAGAAGAAGATGCCCGTCATCTCCCCAAGACCTTCACCGCTTGAAGCAAAGAAGGGGGGGGGGTGCGGTGGCCCTCCAGGGTACGGATATCTCCTCTGAGGAGGAGCTCGCTGGCCTGCAACCCATCCAGGAGGAGGTAAACGTAGGGACCAGGCCCTACGATGAAGGCGACGACGAAGGTGACTGTGGCGAGGACAGGAGACGACGGCCTGGGTGCACAGCTGTTGCCCCAGCTGCCTGTTTCGCCACCACCTCAGCAGCCAACCCTACCTCAGAGAGACCTCTCGGTGGACATTCTCTCGGCTCTGCACGTGCTTGCCTCTGAGATGGGGACAAGGATGCACATGGAACCGGCAGTTCTGCCCACGGCGCCGTCCTACTCGATCCCCCCCCTTGCAACAGGGGAGCCTCCGGCTAAGAAGAGAGTTCACCATCCACCTCCTTGCCCTCTTCGCCCCTCCCCCCCGAGGGATGAGACGGATGCTGACACAGCCACGGACTATGACAGCGGGATAGAGGACCTCCCGTCTCCACCTCCTAGATCTTCTCCACCGGACAAGATAGGCTTGTTCCACTCGATGTCCAGAGCTTCGAACTGTTCCAGCTCACCCCAGAGTTGAAGGTCTTCTTATATCAGCGCCGCAAGGCAAAGAGAAAGACCATCCTCTCGGTCCCACTCCTGGATGACATCTGTGACAAGGCTTTGTCCCTCATGAACCCTTCTACGGCCCTAGCGAAAAGGGATCACCTTGAGAAGAAGTGCAGGGTGCCGGACTCTGCGCCCGCGCGCTTGCGGGCCCAACCGTCTCGGGACACAGTGGTGTCAGCGGCAGTCAAGAAGTTGTTCTCTGGCGGCTCTTCCTCGGCAGCAGCCACTCCTCCGGACAGCGAGGGCAAGAAGTTAGATGCCATGGGAAGAAGGGTCATCTCTTCTGCAGATACTACCATCAAGGCTGCCAACGCCCTCGCCCTCTTCTTGCGCTATGACCTGGAGCTGTGGTTCAGGATCACTCCCCTCCTGGACTTCCTCCCTGACGACAAGAGGGCAAAGGCGCTGGAAATTCTGCAGCAAGGTGAGGTGGCATTGGACCACGCCATCACGGTGCCCACGGACATCACCGACGTGTGGTTCTGCCGGTTGGGCAACAGCTTTTGCCTTTGTCGTCGAGACTGGCTCAAGGCCACCAGCTTTAGTCAGGACGTTCAGTCAAAGGTGTTGGACATGCCCTTCGACGGAGACGATCTGTTCGGGAAGGCTGTGGATGAGTCTTTGCAAGCCATGAAGACGGACACTGAGACAGCTCGGGCCTTGGGTGCTCTTCAACAACGGAGGCCGTCCTTGCCCTCAAGTGGCAAATCCCAAGTTTCGTCCAAGGGTTTCGGCGGGGGCTCCACTTCTTACCGCCAGCCCTCCCGATCTTCAGCCCAGGAAACCCACAGGGGCCGCTCCAAGGCCTTCGGAGGACGACAAAGTTGTTGCCAGGGTACCCAAGGCGGCCCTTCAACGTCCATGCAGGACTGAACCGGCCGTGGCGTGGGGCCCCCACCCATGCACCCTGGTAGGATGCCAGCTGGCGAACTTCATTGGCGTGTGGGAGACCATGTCCATCGACTGTTGGGTGCTGGACGCTCTCACCCACGGACACACCCTGGAATTTCTACTGAAGTATCCCTGTATACCACCGGTGGCCCGGCTGGAGAACCACGCCCCTCAGCTGCTGTGGAGGTGTGGGCCATGCTAAGAAAAGGCGCAATAGAGCTCGCCCCAAAGAGGCTTCGGGGCTCCAGAGTGTACTCAAGGGACTGCCTCGTAGAAAAGTCCAGCGGCTGGAGTCCCATCCTAGACATCTGCTATCTAAACAAATGTATCGAGTCCCAAAAATTCCGGATGATCACTCTTCAGCACCTACTCGGACAACTACAAGAGGAGAACTTCCCGTCATCGCTCGACTTGGAGGATGCGTACTTTCACTTCCCCATCCACAAGGGGCATCGCACATTTCTGCGCTTCGTGGTCCAAGGGAAGCACAACCAATTCAAGGCATTTCCCTTCGGATTGAAGTCGGTGCCAAGGGTTTTCACCAAGTGCCTGGCGCCAGTGGCGGCACAGCTGTGGTTGCAGGGGATCCATGTCTAACCTTATCTGGACGACTGGCTCATCCGGGCCAGATCAAAGGACACCGCCGTCGATCACACAGCGAGGACCGTTCGTCTGTTGACGGATCTGGGGTTCTCAGTGAACTATGCAAAGTGCTGCTTGATGCCATCACAGGACGCTCGGTTTCTGAGATCCAGGCTCAACACAACGGCGTGCCTGGCATCCTGTCGGAGGAAAGGAATGCAGCCATCTTCGGCAAGGTGCAACGGCTGTTGGCGCTGAAGGTCGCAACGGTGAGGACCATCAAGTCCTCTCTGTTCGGCATGAAGTCGTCATGCATATACCTCGTCCGTCTGTGCAGGTTACGGATGCGTCTGCTACAGAAGTTCCTCGACAACTGCTGGATTCAGGTGTCAAGAAGCTTCGAGGACAAGATCACGCTCGACAAGAGCTTCCGTAGAACAATAAGGTGGTGGGGAGTTCGTGCACATCACCCTCGCTAGAAACCTCATACTGTCCCGCCTGGACTACTGCAACGCTCTCTATCTAGGGTCTTCCACGGCTACCCACTAGCAAACTCCAAACCCTTCAAAACAACGCTCTTAGAGCAGCTCTGGGCATCTCTAGAAGAGAGCATATCACAGGACACAGCCAACAGGGCGCAGATACCGAATGAAGTCTGACCAGGCCCAGGTCCTGAGCCCCCACTTTCACTTCAGCAGCCCAGTGGGAGGCCGGCTATCAGTTTGTCGATAATTGGTGAAACATCTCCACGGACAAATGGGTGCTAGAGGTCATCGAGCAGGGATGCTCTGGAATTCCAAGACAAGTGCCACTACATTCCTCCGGTGAGGAGATAAGACCAGCATAGAGCCCAACTCTTAAAGGAGGTGCAGGCCATGCTGCTAAAAGGAGCTATAGAATCTGGCCCTCTACGCCTCCAGATAATGTATGCTTCACAAGCAGTCAGGCGGGCAGAGGCACATCCTGAACTTGTCGTCTAAACAAATTCCAAAGGTCCCAGAAATTCAGGATGGTCACATTACAGCACATGCTCAGCCAGCTGGAAGAGGGACAATTCCTGGTGATGCTAGATCTGGAGGATGCATATTTCCACATCCCCATTCACCCAAAACACTGGATGTTTCGAAGCTTCGTTGTCCAAGGAAGACCTAACTAATTCAAGGCGTTACCCTTTAGCCTCAAATCAGCCCCAAGGGTGTTCACCAAGCCTAGAGAACCTTAAGAAGTGTCCCTGGACTACCCAGTGGGCTGACCATCTCCCTTCTGGGCTACCTCGCTGCAGCTGTCGCTGTTTCAAGTTGTGCCTTGTAACTTGGTGGGTCCTCCATGTGTGCCATAAGTTGCCTGCTCATGAATTTTCAGCTCCCTTACCTTCAAGGGCGACTGTGCTGCAGCTGCTTTTGTGTTGGTCATTGAAGGATTGCCTGTCTCCGCCCAATCGTAGAGCCTGTTCAGATGGATTCCTCAAATCTGGCCTGGTGGACAGATTTCAGGAGGCCACTGAAGTTATAGTGAACAGGGAAACTCTGGGAGTTTAGCCAAACCAATCAAGGTAAGCATGGAGAGTGGTCAAGGCTAAGTCTTAGGAGAGGTGAGTGTGGGGGGTCCACAGTGAGTCTAGAGTGAAATATACAATGATTCTACTTAGAGAAGTATGTACAAAAATATTCTGTTTATTTTAGGCCCCAAAACACAATGAATCAAACGTGTAATATCACACAGCATTCTAAATATAAAACCTATTTACAGTCACATTTGGTTTTGAAAATGCACACAATTCACCCAGACCCCTAAAGGAAGGTAAGTAATTTAACAGTTTATATAACCAGTCCACAGGAATAGAAACCCTCACTTTCAGTCCAGCCCGAAGTTGAATGGGGCCTTGTGCCCACAAGTTCAGAGTTCCTTTTGTAGAGAGGACACAGATAGGAATGTTCTTGGGGTGTGAACATGGTTCCAGAAAAATGCTCAGGACTTTTACAGGTCGGTCAAGTACTTGGATTATCTCCTAGAACAGCTTTTAAAGAAAATGGTTAAAAGCGATGGAATTGAATATAAATCAAAGTTCTTGACAAACTTTATAATGGAGGCGATAGAGGCACCGTTAAGTATTGACTTTTAGATTTTTCCAAAGAACTTTGCAGGTCGAATGTGGGTTGCTGGAGGTAGGTTTTCTGCTGTTGGGTCCAGTAGAGGAGGCCCAGGTGCTGCGGGTGCAAGGAAGATTCCGGTCTGATCCAGGAGCTGAGTGCAACCCTTTCTGAATAAGAAATGCAACAGGCACTGATGCAGGGCTCCTCAGGACAAGGAAGCTGGTTTCAGCAACAGTCGCCTCACACGGGCGACAGGAGGCATCTCACCAGTCTAAGACAAAGGAAGCCTTTCAGAACAGGACCAGTCAATGCTGGGGATACTGAAACTTGGTAGGAAGGTGACTTGTAGGGCTAGCTGTAGACTATCGAAGTGCCAGGCCAAAACGTGGAATGGCAACACTTATGCTCCATTTTGGGCTACCGTGCCAGGTCAGTCCACCGGTTGGTCCAGGGACACTTCTTAACGGCTCGAGGCTGCAGGATCATGAGAAGTCGTCGAGACTGTTTGGTCCCACCAGTCCAAAGGGTTGATACACCAACAAGGGTCTTCTGAGATCAGTAATCCAGCCGGGCTTCACTGGGACAGCAGCAGGAAAGTTCACCAGGCATCTTCAGGATTCGTCCCCCGGGTCTTCAGTCGGCTGCACAACTACAAAGGTTATTTGGCTCCTCTTCTGATATACCGAAATGGCTGCAAGACTCCTCTTATCCTAAATTCAGGTGAGTGTCAAACCCAGCCCTCTAATAGAAAGGAATCTGCCTCACTCATGCACACCAGCAGTGGTACAATCGGGGACCACTGTAGGCTTGACTCATGCATGCACACTAGACTTACTGGCACCAGTATGTGGTTTGGGACCAGATGGTCCCAGCCCACTTCCTGGGTCGACACACATGGCAGGCACTACTCTGCGAACGCAACTGCTTTCACGGCCCAATGTATGAACATAAAAGGGAATCCCTGACCTGAGAAGGCAGGAAGAAGGCCAACTAACAAAATGGCCAAAGAGCAAGCGAGAAATCTCGTGGGATGGTCACCTTTGGCCGCTAGCCACTGTTACTAGCCAAACGTGGTAAAAACGTGTTTGAGTACAATATAAATATAGCACAAATGGTAAAAAGGTTTCTAATGCTTAGGGGAACGGCTTAGATATATTAAAAAAAAAGTAAAGCGCTGCTATAGGTTGAAACCGTGGGCTCATACATTTAGCAAGAGCATGCAAACATTTTTTCTTTGAGACAGTTTTCGGGGGGACGCCTTGGTTTTTGCAAATGTCAACCATTTATCACATATAATATGTTAACAAAAATTAAAAGTAAAAACAAAACTCAAACACTCAGCTGGTTTGGAATGTCTACACATCAAGAATATTTTTTACATTATTTTACCAAAACACAAATTTACAAATCATTCCATATCACATTACATGAAAAAATGATGGAAAATAAATTCTGTGTTTGAACCCAGAGAGGTGGATGACATCTCTTTGCCAGAATACAACACAACGAGAAAAGGTAAAAGACATAAACCGGAAAAGAGGGGAAGATAGAAAATAACGCAATTCAGACAAATTTAGAAAAAAACTTGTGTACAGGAATTCTTATTCCACTGGAAATTCAATCAGTGCTTCAAAACATATTGCACAAAAACAGTGTAACAAGGCTTGTTGTGTCAATGCTGTTCCGTTATTAAAAGGACACAGTAACTTATTCCCATTGCTTGTTGCCTCGAAGGTTGTGCTGACACTGATTTCCAAAAGCAATATACAGAGCAATTTTGCTAAAATCCATATGGTCTCTTGTTTTTAGGACCGTTCCAATCCAAGATCATGTGGAGTGAAAACTTATTATTTTCCTATACTGTTACACAACAAACATAGAACGTGGGACTTGTTCAGTAATCCTACGGAAGGGAAAAAAACCTTGAGTGAGTTTGTCCATATATCCCTGTTTGGTAAGAACCCCTTTCGGTCTGCCAACGCGGTGTGGGAGACACTGTGGTGGGAGAAATTACACCACTAATAGAGTTCATATAGAAACAGCAATGTCCCCTTGTACTATCGCGTTTCGGTGGTATGCCAGTCAAGTTGAGCCACCTTCCATCAGGGCATGGACTTCTGACCCTGTAGGGAATAAACCAAAAGAGAAAAGGTGACATATTAAGCATTCTAAATGTCTACGCTGAGTGCCTGCAGTGGCGTTTTTAATAAAAAATATAACTAAAAAAATTATAAGAGGTCCCGGCAATCTGATTGACCCTCATGGGTGTAACTACATCTTATCGCGAGGGGTGGGGAACCAGAGGCCCCAGTGTCCTGGAGCTGGACCCTACTATGGCAGACTGGTCAGGAAACTCAGCAGAAAGGCTACCTAGCACAGCACTGTTTCTGGAGTAGTGATGACATGTATGTACTGCCAGATGGCAAAGAATGGTTACCTATCTGGGAACAGGACAAAGCAAAAAAAGAAACGATTAGACAAAAAAGTGTGCTGAGGGGTAGAGGGTCTTGTAGCTGTTGTGTTCACACTACTGCCCTTTATGTCTAACCCAGATGAGAAAATCAAATGGGTCCAGTGTAGTTGTTTGAGTGCTGGAGCCCCTGTTTTTTCCATCCAGGGGATCTGTATGGTTTGGGGGTGGGGGGTGTTGCCTTAGCTCGACTTCCGGCCCTCCTCTTCTGGTGACCAAGAAGTCAGGAAGAAGGCCAACTAACAAAATGGTCAAAGAGCAAGCGAGAAATCTCGTGGGATGGTCCTTTGGCCGCTTGCCACTGTTAGTAGCCAAACGCAGTAAAAACGTGTTTGAGTACACTATAAATATAGCACAAATTGTAAAAAGGTTTCTGATGCTTGGGGGAGCGCCTTGGAATCATATACTGTGCATATAGTTTGAAATCTAGTGGTAATCTGAGTATTGCATCGTTTTTTTTAAGATCGAAAGGGACGTCGATATGGGCGTGACCGTAACACTATCCCTAACGAAATCCCTCACGCGTCGAGGTCCCACTAGATTGTTTTTTTTCAACCAACCTAGTTGGTTGCTTATGTGGAGCTCGTAAGAGTTTATATTACTATATCTATGCCTACGGTGGTTAATCAACTTCGACAACCTTCTCAACGGCTTTATTGTGGCTTTCCTGCCCTGTCGACTACATCTACAACTGCTCGGTGACTGTTGAACGCGTTGCCTCGGCCCTCAGGCATGGCCTTTACAGTAGGGAGAGTGGGGCCCTGTTTACTTTCTTCTCTCTGAGAATGCATTTCCTTCGCCCCTCTTTCTCTTCTCGGTCTGGCTGCCACTATCCACTAGTATGGAGAGGAATCCTTTTAAATTATGCCCGTCTTATGACAGGCCTGTAAACTCTTTCGGTCTAAGATGCTGAAAGACATGCGGATTAAGGGGTGGGTGTCCTACGCTATGCAGGCCGAAAACCTTTCCCCTGCTGGCTCTTCGGGCGAGGGATCTGTCTATAGCCATGGCTGCAATTTGGAAAGCCATCAACCTTTCTGTGGAGCCTATGCGCTCTCAAGTGCCCGGCCCCAGCCCCAGTAGGTAGGCCGTCGGCACTGTTATGGGGAAGTCGCACCCCGGGCTGCAAGGGCACCCACGCAATACATGTACTTAAGCATACATCCCCTAAGGGCTCTTCAACTGGGTCGTCGAAGAAGTCCTCAACGCCCGTAGAGCCGGCGAAAATTTTGACTGCACCTTTCCGAACCCCGCGGTTCGGCACTCTCCCCGCAACTGCACGTGCGGCATGCGAATGGGCATAATACGGGTGGGCCTCTTAAAAAATCCACTGCTGTCGACCTGCCGTCCAAGGGCGCTCAAACGCTGAAGGACTCTGTGTCGCTGACCGCGCCTTCAGGTGGACCGAAACCCTCTATATCAATACAGCTTCTGAAGCTTTGCAAGAAGCTTTCGAATACCCTTTTGGCGGCCTGGGACTACAAAGGCACCCCCTTATTAGGGAGAATTCTCAGTTTATGGCTAATTTCCCTTACCTATAGAGTCCCCCAGCAGCTTTGTTGGATTTGAAGGGTTTGTTTTTTTCTCCTGCTAAGAGTGAGACTCATTTTCCCACTCTTAGACATTTTTGCTATGTGTGTTCTAGGCTATTTTTGTGTTTAATGCTTATGGAGTTTCTCTCCCCTCCATAGGAACCATCTTTATGCACATGTGTTACACAGCACCCTCCGTGCAGTGACACAGGAGTGTCGTAGCGACCCCCAAACATAGACTCCATACCCTGGGACTGACTACTGTCTCCCAGGACATGTAAAGTCCCCATTGACTTTACTAGTCAATTTCTGTGAACAAAATCAGTACAACCCATCTTACTATCGAGGTACTGGAAAGGGTTCATAGTTTTTCCCTTATATTCATTTTCCAGAGTGTACCGTACAGTCCCTCTCTCAAACGTTTCTGGCTGGTGGCAGTGGTTACTACCGAAAATATTCAACCGCAAATATTTTCCTATGGTATTTTCCCATTGTTCGATGCTACTACTTTTTCTGACAGCCTCTAACATACCGCTGGTGTATTTTAATATTAACTTTACTCTGGTAGGTTTTATTTGCCAGAACTTTAATATAACTTATTTCTTGTGTCTTTCTCTAAACTCCTAACCCAGGTCGGGGATCCTTTGTTCGTTCGTTTGGTGGGCTTCTGCCGAGAAGCCCTCCTTTCGGCGCCACTGAGTCTGGGGTGGATCCTTTGTGTGGGAGGGGGAGTAGGACCCCTGGACAGGGTTGCCTCAGCAACCCATGTCGCACTCTATCCTGATAGGCTGGAGAGTCTCTCGCCAAGATGACCACTCCACTGTGTGAGTGACAGCTAGGCTATATGAATGGGGATCTTTTTGCATAAAAGCAAGGTCCTGAGGACTGGAAGAGCAAGACGTCGCCACTGAACTAAGAAGCCGAAGAGGAGAGAAGCCAAAGACATCTGCAACGACTGAACCACCGGTGAAGCCCTGCTGCAGCGTCTCACCACTTTTCTCCACAGAACGAAAGAAGATCTTCACCTGCAAGAGCCTTCTTCCCTTGAGCTGGTGGAGGCCAACCAGTTTGCCAATCGCCTTTCTGGACCTGCCTTGGTCGAATCTCCCGTACCCTGTACTAGGAGGCCGGATAGCCAGGCACGAGTCCCCCCGGAGCGTACCTTTTATTCGTCGGGCAGCACAGCGGCTGGTTTCATCCCTGGGTAGTGCAGTAACGCGAACCTTCCTCCACGACGAGAGCCTCTCTTCCTCTGCTGGATCACCCAACTGCAGGAACTACCAGGAACAACCGCCACCGCAGGAGCCACTTCTCATTTTAAAGGTACGTTGTTCCGCCAGGCTGCCCTTTCTTCGCGGTAGCACTAAAGGTGTTAATCCTTTACCTACCAGTTGGGTTGGCCGCCCCTCTCTCTTAACATTGTCTTTCAACTTCTGAATCCACCTTTTCAAAATCATTAACCAAAGACTTGATTGCAGCTAAAAGAACATTTCGCTCCTGGGCCCTTGCCCTATACCACTGACACTGGCACAGGCCTACTGACTCTGGCTACATTTGTTAGACCTGCCTTCTTTAGATTGATTCTCAATTAGAACTGTGGTGATGCACCTTCTTCTTATAACTACACTTTTCTTCCCCTTTCTAAACCTTGTGAAATGCCATTTTGCTCGATTTTCATTTAAGTATTGCCTATACTGATGCACTGTCTAGCTTATTCTGGTTCACAAACTTATGGGAAGTGTTGCTAGGGTGGTAAGAAGCTATTTCTATATAACTTTCCCTCCCTTGTGAGAAATTGATAGAGTATCGCTTGTGTGTGGTTTTCACTGTGCCGTTTTGCTCAGTTTTCACTCTGGTTCACTTGGTCTACAATGTAACTCGGGAGTGTGTATATTTTTCCTCTGACTTATTTATCTTTAGCTTTAAAGACTGATGTGTTTGTCTAGAAGTGTATGAAATAAATATATATCTACTTTTTAATACAAAGCTTTGGTCAGCATTTCCTTGTGCCATAGTTTTGTAGGCCTTTTGTGTAAACCCTGTATACTGTTCATCTCCCTCTTGAGATCAGTCTGACTGCTCAGCCACAGCTAGCAACTAAATCTTTGTGGTACAGACTGATACCAAAAAGGATTTATTGCTCTCATCTGTAGTCCTAATCTTGTGTTGTGCTCCCTAAGGTAAATGCACAGGATTCTGCCTAACACTGCCTAACACCCAGCTCCCAAAGAGGACCATTCTGAGGCCCCCCAAGCCTCTTTCTAAGGCCTTACATAAGGGTTCATCCCCTTCTAAGCAGCCCTTCCCACCTTCTGACCCTGCAGCTTACTCAGAATGGACTAGTAAGTGGTTTGAACAGTGTATGGCTAAGATGGCTGAGTTCATCGACTTTTAGACCAGTATTATAGAGCCTTGAAGAGACCTAGAGAAGTGGACTCTTGCCCCATCCCCTCTAAATTTCAGAAACTTCCCTCCCTGGTGCCCAATTTTTATCTTTGATGGAACCACAGGAACACCATGATGATTTCTTTGGGGCCGGGAGGTCCCCTATGTCCCGACCCAGGAGGTTTCTTATGAAGGGTTTGACCTTTAGGATCAAAAGTGGTCTATCAAGGCCCAGACTAGAATTGGGTGGTGGTCCAGGGCTAGTGGCGCACACCGCCACATACCACTGACCCAGACGTCATCTGTCTGGATCCCTCTACTACTCCTCTGCAGAGAGATTTGTTGCCATTTGATGAACAAATGCTGTTCAACTCCCTCTTAAAAGGAGCAGCCGACCATTACAAGACTGCTACGCACAAAGCCGACCCTGACTCGGGCGTTGTGGCGGACATCCTCAAGGAGAAGACTCTGGTTAGCCACGCCAGCCCCTTATTAAATTCTATTAAAAGGGGCCTGGGCCCTTCTTTGCTGTCCCAGTCTCTTACACGGGCAGTCAATCACTGGGCGGAAAAATTGTTTCGCCCTGCACTTTCTGACCCCCTCTACATTAGGGGTCACACTGCACCAGTCTCTTTGATTGTAACGACCACTCACAAAAGGAAAGGGGTACCATTGTTCTCAGTCAGCAGAATCCCCTCTGGACAAGGACTTCAAAAAACGTTACGCGCTTGGTAAGCAGGTCACTGCCTCTGCCTCCTACTTGACAAGGATTGCCAACACCATGCTCCTTACGAGCTACAGTGATGTTCAGTTGGGCCTAGTACATGATGGTCTTCAGGGGGTTCCAGAGCCTACTCGATCACGCATGCTAGCGTTCGTGGCAGAAGGCAGACAAGTGACCCAGAATATCCTGAAGAACACTCTGGACTCGGCTGAAACCGCTGGACGCACCCTTGCTCAGGGAACCCTACTCAAAAGACATGCCTGGTTAAAGAACTCTGGGTTCAAATCCAAGACACAAGCCTCCTTAATTAACGAGCCTGTGGAGGAATCCAACCTATTTGGAAAGGTGGTTGACGACGCCCTGGAAACGGCAAAAAAGGAGCACAAGACTTTAAAGTCACTTAGCTAGATTACAGCTAAATGTTTTCACCAGCGCGACGGCCCGAATATCTGCTGGTTCTTTCATGGCCAATCCTTCTCACACGTGCCCCAAGGTCAAGACGGCTCGGGGGTTGGGGGCGTACCCCCTGGTCCTCTGGTCAGGGCTCCTCTGGCCACTTTCAGTACCAACAAAGAGGCTCTCCTAGGGGCAAAGGTAGAGGCAGAAAAGGCATAGATAGGGTTATGACTAGGATGTCCTTTATGGCCAACTTGTTCGAAGAACCCACAGGCCTACCACAATTTCCAAACCACACCTCCAACAGCCGAGGCTTCCACCTCCCAGCCCCCAGCTAAGAGGACACGCCCAGATACTCTACCGATTTCGACTCAAGTCGAACCAGTCCATGGTGATCTGTATGATGTACAGACAGACACTGACGACAATTAAACCTTACATGAGACAGATCATCATCATCATCATCATTATTATGATGATGATGAGGAGGAGGAAGAGGTGGTGTATAACCTAGCCTCACCTATTCAACAGGACTCGCCAGTGGCCGATTGACCAGTTGATAATCAGCCATTCTTTAATGATATGTTTATAAAAGCGTCTGAACACTTCAGAATCCAGACCCAAGAGACTCAGCTCGATTTTATTTTTAAATGTTTTTATTAGCATTTATGTTTATATGTACATTACAACATCAAGAGCATGGTGAGGGTGAGTCACCAAAGGTATAACATATATGCAATTTGAGCTTGGTAAGATTAGGCAACTAACAAACAACAAAAGTAACACTAACTGTCCGCATGTCCTCCGAGGTGTTGGGCTCTTCGCTTTGTTTTCGGACCCTCGTCTCAGGTCGGTGGGGTCTGGCCGATCATACTGGGGCGTAGTGTGGGGGGGGAGTGTGGGTTTGATATTGCAGTTTCTCGGTCGAACTTACTTGGAGATCCAGGGGGGGGTAGAGTCGAGGGGGCTTGAGGCTCGTTGAGAAAATCAAGTCTCTCAGGAGGGACTTCCAGGCCTCCAGCGCGGTGCTTGGGTCTTCTCCGCCTCAGTTAATCCCTTCCTCCCACGCCCTGGTTTCGGCTGCCGTCCATCTTAGCATCTCCTTGATCCAGGGTTCATATCTGGGGCCAGTCGGGGATTTCCAGGCCATGGCAATTGTTCTCTTCGTGAGTGCGCATGCAATGTCCATAAACTTCACCAGGTGTTTGATTTTACTCAGCCTGGGGTGGGTACCCAGGAGGCATTCCTTGGGTGTCCATTCGTATGTCTCCAACCCAGCCCCCCTACAGGTCTGTTCGGCGGCGGACCAGAGTTTCTGTGTTTAAGGACAGGTCCAGAACATGTGTATCATGTCGGCATGGTCGGCAGTGCACCATGGGCAGGTCGGGGCCACCTTGTCGGAGAATGTGGCTATCCTGTGCGGAGTCATGTAGGTCCTGTAGAGGATGTTGAGCTGAATTAACCTGAACCTCGCATTCCGGGATATCTCCTTCGGGTATGATAGGGCCCTCGTCCACTCTCCTTCTGTGATTTCAGTCCCTAAGTCAGACTCCCATCTCTCTTTCAGGCGTGCGCTTCTTGGGTTGGGCCTATCGTTTATTTGGATGTACAACCTCGATGTCGGTTTCCAGCCGTCACCGACACCATACAACTCCCGCACAAGTGGGTGTGTGCCCGGCTCCTCAGGCCATTCATTCCATTTCTCTTTGGCAACCTGTCTCACCTTCTGGTACCATAGGAATTGTCCTGGGGCGAGTCCATCTGTCTGTTGCAGTGATTCAAAGTCTCTAAACAGCCCATCGCTAAACATGTCTCCCCATGAGTAAAGGCCGTAGTGCTCCCATCTCCTCATTGCCGATAAGTCGCTGTTGGTTTTGCATAAGTCTGCCAGGATGGGAATCTCTGGTGCGTATGAGTGCCGTAGCCCAGCATAGCGGTGACTTTTGTCCATACCTGTCGCCCCAGCTGTGCTATCATAGGTGGGTCATGAGGCCCAACTTGCTTGTTCCATATTAGCTCCTTGGGGTGCATGGGTGAGGTTAGTTGGCGCAGGAGATTCGTCTCTGCCGAAGGGTCGTTACATAGCCATTTTGCGATATGAGTCAGTTGTGCCGCCAGGTAATACCTCTGAAAGTCGGGAAGCTGGACGCCTCCCTCGGCGTGGGGGAGCGTGAGGATGTTCAGTGTGAGCTTGTGCCTGGCTCGGCCCCAAAGAAAGTCTCTTAGTAGGGATTCTAGCTTCCTGAAGAAGGGTGGTGGAATATAGTATGTTACGTTTGTGAAGTAGTAAAGAAATCTGGGCAATATTATCATTTTGGATATTGCCACTCTACCCATCATTGAGAGCGGCAGTTTCGACCAGAATTTGATAGATCTGGGTACTCCGGACATGGCCACCTCCGTGTTAGTCGTGAGTAGAGGCCGGCGTGTGCTTAATGGTAAGGCCCAGGTAGCGGAACGCCTCCACCTGCCATTGAATCCCAATCAAAGGGAGTTCGTCAGTGTTCCTGCCTCTGAGTCCAGCCAAAGGGAAGGAGCAAGATTTCTGGCGGCTAAATTTTATCCCAGAGTATTTCGCGAAATTGTCTAGGATATCCAGGGCTGTCGGGGCGTTTTTCTGGGGGTCTCGTAGGTATAGGAGGACATCATCGGCATACAGGGAGATGATATTGTCTGTTCCGCCCAAGCTGATACCGGCATCAAAAAGCTGATTCCTGAAATAGATCGCCACCGGTTCCAGGCCCAGGATGTATAGCATTGGTGAGAGGGGGCATCCCTGCCTGGTTCCTCTTTGGATGGGCCACGCCTCCGATATCATGCCACCAGTCTTCACTCTCGCAACTGGATTGTTGTAGAGCACCTCGACCCAACAAACAAATTGATCGCCAAGCCCAAATTCCCTCCGGGTCTCGATCAGCCACTCCCAGAAGATCGAATCGAAAGCCTTGATGGCATCCAGCGACAGCACAGCCAGGTCTTCGGTGGATTCGGCCGTATGTGCTATCACATGCTGGAGTCTTCGCAGGTTGGCCGTGGTGTTGCGTCCCGGAACGAAGCCAGTTTGGTCTTCATGTACCATGGTTCCTATTACTCTCGAGAGCCTCTTTGCCAGAATGGTTGTTAGTATTTTGCTGTCGTAGTTCAGGAGCGCTATTGGGCGGTATGAGTCACAGTTTTCAGGTGGTTTGCCAGGCTTAAGCAATGGGACTATAAGGGTCTCTCTCATGCTACTCGGTAACATTCCAGTTTCGAATGCCGCCGCGTAAACTTCTTGTAGTATGGGGGATAGGAGCTCCTCATACGCCTTGTAGAACTCCGGAGTAAGGCCGTCTGTTCCGGGGGTTTTGCTCGTGGAAAGGGATCTGATCGCCTCGGAAATGTCCTCGGGCGTGATGGGCTCCCCCAGCATGTGTCTCTGCTCCTGATTCAGTCTGGGTAGACCGACTTCCTCCAAGGTGTCTTTGATATCTGCCTTGGGTATACGGTTGGTGTGGGCGTATAGTTCGGCATAGTAGTCAGAGAAGGTGTCGTTTATAGCTTGCTGTGTCCTGTGGGCTGTGCCCCTGCTGTCCTTAATCAAATTTAGTGCCGTCCTTGGGTGTTCTTTTCTGCATAGCCAGGCAAGTATCCTACCTGGTTTGTCCGTTTCGTTGTGTGCCTTCGCAGATCGTGTGGAAAAGTCGAACTTCGAGAGTCTCTCCCATGCGGTTTTGCAGTCTTCTCTAACCTCCTTCAGCCTGGCTTCCGTCTCTATCGTTGGGGGGAGTGTACTTTCAAGGTGCTTAATCTTTTCCTCCTCGGACTCTAGTACCTGTCTCAATTGCCTCCTGATCCCGCCTGCTTCGGCAATTACCTCTCCCCTCGTCACCACCTTCATTGCTTCCCAAAGTGTACTCCATTTGTCAACTGAGCCCTTATTGAGGTCTATATATTCCTCAAGCTTCTCAGCTAGGGTTTCCTTGAATGGGGGATCGGTCAAGGCCTCTGTTGGCATGCGCCACATCGGGATAGGGGGTCTAGGGCCTCTCACAGAGTTGCAGTACTAGCGGAGAGTGGTCCGATATCGATCTGCCCAGGTAGGACGCAGATTCAGCTTGTGAAGTTAGCTCATTGTCTATGAAGAGATAGTCTATCCTGGTGTGGAGGTTGTGGGGGGCCGAGTAGAACGAGTAGGATCTATCGACTGTGTGCAGGTCCCGCCAGATGTCGGTCATGTGTAACTCCTCCATCGCTCTGCGAAGGGCTTCGGAGGAAAGATTGTTGGGTGTGCGTGGTGTGGTAGACCTGTCCATTTCAGCGTTCATGACGCAGTTGAAGTCCCCTCCCCATATTAGAGTATGGTCCCTATGGAGCATGATTTTGGCGCATAGCTTCCTAAGGTGGGAGGGAATGCCGTGTTGGGGGAAATATGAGTTCACTATGCATAGCCGAATGTTCTCCAGCATGCCCCACATTATCGGGTATCTTCCTTCGTTGTCTCTTTCTACGCCCAGTTGTTGAAAAGGGGTGTCCGGGCTTACCCATGTGTACACTCCCCGTGCATATCTCGAGTAGGATGAGCCATGCCCCTGGCCGCCCCAGTATTTCATTAGTTTGTCCGCAGAGTCTGTGGAGAGGTGCGTTTCCTGTAATAGAGCGAAGGATATCTTCTTCCTCTTCAGATAGGAGTGTATCCGGTTTCTACGAAGGTAGGACCCCATTCCCCTGACGTTCCACGTGATCACCTTAGGTTTTGATGCCATTGTGCGTCGACTTCAGATATCAGCAGGGATACCCCCACTTTTTCGAGGGTTGATCGTATGTTGTCTCGGGCCATGACCTGTCCAGACCGTGAGGGGCGATCTGTTTCGATGTTTAATTTTGGGTTCGTTTTGGAGCCGGTAAGAGTTCTCGGAGGCGGGAGAGTTAGAACAACAACAACTTGAAAGAAACAACTGTAACTGGTGCACCCAGCTCCTGTCACAACGGTGCAGTGCTCGGGTGCTCTCGCGCTGTCTGTCCCCATCCAGGTGTCTAGCGCGAGTATGTATGTGCTGGCAACTGGCCTGCACTGGTCCCTCGCGGGAACGGGGTCCATGTACGCGCATGGGGAGTCCGATGGGCCGCGCACTCGTTTAGCGTACTCTTTTTGTATTTTTGCTTCAGGTGGGTCAGGGCTCTTACCATTTCAGGTGTATTGGGGGGCATCCGCGTCATCCCTGGCTGTCTTCATTATGTTGTCCGAGAGAAGCGTCAGCAGGGACCTCGGCCAGGTTATGTTCCATCCACATAGTGGCCGCCGCTGGAGTTTCCAGGAACACTGCCCTTCCCTTAAAAAGCACTTTCAGTCTGGAGGGGTAGAGCAGCATATATTTCAGATTCAATTTCCTCAGTCTAGCCTTGATTGGTACGAAAGAGTTCCTAGCTTTCTGAACCGACTGAGTGTAATCTGGGTATATAGTGATTTTAGAATTGCCCCGCTCTATTTCTCCACCTTCTCGTGAGAATTTCAGGATTACCTCCCGGTCCCGGAAGTTGAGTACCTTCGCAATGATGGGGCGAGGGTAGGAGCCTGGGGGGGGGGGTTTCATTTGGAGGGACCGGTGAGCCCTCTCTATGGCGAAGCCCTGGGAGAGATTTGCCACCCCGATCTCCTGTTGGATTAAGGATTCCACAAAGGCCGTCGGGTCCGTAGTCTCTGTCCCCTCCGGTACACCCAGTATCCTGATGTTGCGCCTGGCGTGACCTTCCGCCTCCTCGGACCTCGCCTCCAGAAGGGACACCTTGTTTTTGAGAGTTGCAACCTCCGACTTTAGGACCGCCGTGTCATCAGACCTGTCCTTCTGGGAGGATTCAATAGCGGTGACACGTTCCGTCAGGTTGCGGGCATCCTGTCTTATCAGTTGGATGTCGGCTTTGACTTCGCCTATCTTCGATTCTATGGATGATCTTAGGGCAGCGATCGCATCCAATACCTGATTGTGCCCGGTGTCTTCCTCCGAGCTGGCTCGCGGTGCTGGGCCTGTCAGTGTGTTCTGGGAGGCGGGCTGAGACTTAGATGTGACGAAAGGGTCCATGGTGGCATTTTTGGCCTTATTTCCTGCGGCCGCCATAGTGGAGTTTCTTGGCTTTGATGGGTGAAGCAAGGGGTTTAATGTCTTCCCGCAGGGTGGGTAAGCGTGCGATTTCAGGCAGCCCACCACTGCGTGTCTGTTAGGTGTGTCGTGCCGCCAATCCTAGTGCACCCCCTGTGTCAGGTATGTGGCTGCCCCGCGGTGAGGGCACGCAGGTCGTTGCGGCCCGAAGCTTGGATGAGGTGGTGGCGGGTGCCGGTCAAAGCTGGTTGCTGCGGGGCAGGAGGGTGCTGGTTGGGGGAGGTGGGTAGGCCCCCGTCGTCTGGCTGGTGGACTGCCGGTCTGATGCCCTCAAAAGATAGTGGGGTCGGCCTTCAGATGGGGTGGGGGGCGGTGTTAGGGAGAATTCTCTGGTTAGGCTGAATTTCCCTACCTAGTGAGTCCCCCAGCAGCTTTGCTGGATTTCTGGGGTTTAATTTTTTTCTCCTGCCAAGAGTGAGACTCTTTTACCCTCACTCTTGGACATGTTGAAGTGTGTTTTCTTGGTTAAACCTTGTGTTGAATGGGCTATGGGGTCTTTTACTCCATAGGGCCTCATGTATTTTTGTGATGTGGGTCACACAGCACCCTCTGTGCCGTGACCCAGGGGTGTCCTAGGGACTCCCCAACATAGACTCCATACCCTGGGACTGACTACTGTCTCCCAGGGCATGTAAAGTCACCAAAGACTTTGCTAGTCTTGAATCCTGAACAGAACCAGTACAAACCATCATATTGTGGACGTACTGGCTGGGGCAATTCGATTGCCCCAGGGTCTGTTAGTCGAGGGGGCACGTCTCCGTCCCCCCTGATCGAGTTTTGGCTGGTGGCAGTGGAAACTACTTTTTATATTCGACCGCGAATATTTCCCTATGGGATTTCCCATTGTTTTAGGCTAACACATTTAATTATTTATTTACGGTAGCCTTAAACATACCGCCGGTTTATATAATTATTTTTATAACTCCGGTTGGGACTTTTTGCCAAAACTTGATTCTAAAATGGCGTTGGTGTTCGCCTCTGTAACTCTGACCCAAAGTGGAGCCCTTTGTTCCACTTTTGGCGGGCTTCTCCACAGAAGCCCTCCAAAGTGGTGCCACTCTGTCTGGGGTACTTAGGAGGGGTGGAGGGGGATTTAGGCACCCTGGACTGAGTTACCTTGGTAACTCAAGTCGCACTCCGTCCTGATTGGCCCAAGTGGTGAGCCGCCCGGCTCACCACTTAGCATGTTTGAGTGACAGCTAGGCTGGGTGAATGGGGGTTTGCTGCATAAAAGCAGGGCTTTGGGGACTGGGACTTCAGAAGTCGCCACAGGACCAAGAATCCGACGAGGGAAGAGCTGAGCCGACCTGCTTCGACGACACCACCCGGTGGAGCCCTGCTGAACCGTCTCACCATTTTTTCCCGACGACCGAGGAGAACTCTTAACGGAGTGGCTCCTTCCCTTGACTGGTGGGGACAACCAGTTTTCGCCTTCTTTCCGTCCTTTTGAGGTATCTCGTGGCCGCCTTGCCTGTGCCAAGCACCCCGGCATCCGGAATACCACACTTTACCCCCATACCGCGAAAGTCGGTACCAACCCTTTAACCGGAGGACTCCGCGGCTGGTTTCTTCCCGGGCAGTGCTACGACCTTTCTCTTCTGCTCTTCAGCGAGATATTCTTCTCCCCTGACCGACGTCGAGCCTTGCTGTCGCTGCCTGGAACAACTGCCCCCGCTGGAGGATCCTTTCCGCTTAAGGTACTGTGTTCCGCCTGGCTTCCCTTGCTACCGACTGTACGGGGTAGATTTAGTCCCCGGCTTTCGAACCTGGGAGTGCCTGGGACACTTTGGCTAAACTTTCTGAGCCACTCTAAACTCTTTTTGACTCTTTGCAAGACTTTGAATCTCTAACTAACAGTGTGATCTTGGGCACATTTTCGCTCCGGCTACTCTAAGAGTGGGCCCTGCCTAGTGACTTTTGCTCACCTGTGACTTTATTCTTCTTTAAGCCTATTGCAAGTGTTCTGGACCTTAGAGTGGTGTGTCTAACCTATTTCTGCTTTTTCTCTCCCTTTCTTGGAAACTACTAGAGTGTCATCTAACGTTAAGCACTCACCTCTGTTTTAATTAAGTGGTGTTAACCTAGAGTTGTCTAGATAGGAGAAAGGATTGAATTTACTTTCAGTATAACTGTGTTGAAGTGCTTTTACTATATTTTTGCTAGAGTGTTTTTAACTTATGTGTATTTTAAATAAATAACTATATACTTTTGAAACCAAGCTCTGGTCAGTGTTTGCTTGTGCTATTGTGTTTTGGTACATATTGTGTATACTTTACATACTGCCTAACTCTTCTTGAGAGAAGTCTGACTGCTCAGCCACAGCTACCAGGTAAATCTGGGTGGTACAGACTGCTACCAAAGGGGTTTACTGCTCTACCTGTAGTCTTAAATCTTTTGCAGTGTTCCCCAAGGGAACTGCACAGGTTTCTGCCTAACACTGGTGTACAGCGGTGGGATTTGTATTGAGTATACATTTTATTGTGCTTTAGATACCTTAGTGCAACTAACCACAAAGCTTAGCACTGAAAAAGTAAAACCTCTAACATGTCAGTTATAGAAAGCTATAGTCAAGAGTCCCTTGCAGCCAAAACTGCTGATTGTTTAAGAGTGCTCTGTAAACATAAGGATCTCCTGACTAAGGGCAAGAAAATGGAGCTGATTGAAAGATTGTTAGCTAACCAAAGTCTGGGTGATGGTTCAGAGGAGCCTACCACTCCAGCAACTGTAGATGACAGTATTGAAGTTAACATGGAGCAAAATGTTGATGTTTCTGAGGAAGAGTCAGAAGAGGAGGGTGAGGCTGTTGTAACTGTCCCCCCTAGGCCTCTGCCTGCTCTACCTGCTGTGCCTACTGGACCTTTACCAGGTCCCACATTTAGTCCTCAGTACTTTGAACTGGAGAAAATGAAGCTAGAATTGGAGTATAAGAAACTTAATGCTCAAACTGACAAAGAACTAAGGCTAAGGGAAATGGAGCTCAAGTATGACTTAGAAATGAAGAAATTATCTGTTGAGAATGTTTCTCTCTCTGGCTCCTCTAGAAGTTCCAGTCCTAAAAGACCCCGGATGCCTAAAGAATTGGTTGGTATGTATGAGCCTAAGTTGGATGTGTTGGATTGGTTGTCTCTGTTTGAATATAATCATGGGCTCCAGAACATCACAGGAAATGACTTACTCACCTGGTTGTTCTCTAGGCTTCCCCCTGTTGCAACTGATGTGGTAATGGAGATGGGGGAGGAGGATAGGAAGGACTATGAATGTGTGAAACTAGCTTTGATAGCTAGGTTTGGGAAGACCCCTTCCCAGTATCTTAAGAGGTTTAGGAGCCTCAAAAAGCATGATGGTACCCCTTGGGCTACCTGGGTGAATGAATGTTTGAAAAACTTAGAGGGATGGATTAAGGGTTACAAGGTGAACACTTATGAAGGTATGAAGAATTTGTTTATGTTGGAGACTATTTATGATGCCTGCTCTCCTGAGCTCAGACAACACTTGGCTGATTCCAGGGAATTAGATTCCCGGAGGCTAGCTAAGGCTGCTGACTTGTGGGTTGCCAACAGGGCCACTCACAAGGATTCTGGGGTAACTCAGAAGAAGGATGGGGAAAAACAGTCTAAGAAGGACTCCAAAGAGAATTCTAATACTACAAATTCCAAAGAGGGCCCCAAACAAAACTATAAGGGTAAGCCACAAGGGAAACCAAATCAGGCTAGTGTACCTTCTGGTCCCAGACCAGAAGGGGGTCAGAACAAGCCACCCTTCCAGAGAGCATTTGGACAATGCTATGTCTGTCAGGGTACTGACCATATCAAAGGAGATCCCAAGTGCAAGGGTAAACCTGCAGGGATCAGCACAGTCTCCTTAGCCTTCACTCCTGAGGATGAAGTACAGATGGCTAGTGCCCACTTTGAACTCTTTGCTGAAGAACCCTTGGGTCTTCAAGCAACTGTAAACTTAGAGCCTATGGGTCTGGTTAGTCCCCAGAATAGGGTTGTGTATAACTCCCTACCTGTTAACTCTAAGGTGTATTATGTGGACAGTGTTCTTGTCAATGGCCAGGATACTCCTGCCAGGAGAGACACTGGGGCCAGCAGAACAGTAGTGGATGAAAGCTTCTTTCAACCTGAGGATGTGGCCAAAGCACCCAAAGGTCCCACTAAGATGTCTGGAGGCCCTGTCCAAATGGTTCCTATCCTACCAGCCCTCATTCAGTGTAACAACATGACAGTGAGGATCCCTGTCAGTGTTCAGACTGAGGTACCTGGGAAGGTCCTGTTGGGGAATGACCTAAGAACTCTAGGAGTAGTGTCACATACCCCCAGGCCTCCCAGTATGGAGAAGCAGAACTTAACCAAATTGGCTAGAAAGGCTACCTTGAAGGACCCTTCTAAGCCTGTGGGACCCTCTACTGAGAACCCCACTACAAGCCCTGGTGTTAGTAAGTTGACCTCTAACCCAGGCACATTTCAGGATAGTATGCTAGGAACATGGGCGCCCCAACCAAGCTCCATCATTGTTCCCCTAGTCTCAGAGTCTCTGACTCACCCTACTTCTGAGGAAGAGGTGGATAGACCAACTAGGCCCCTATCTGGACCTGAGAGAACTGGTAATTCTCAGTGCTGGTGGAAAACCAGAAAAGAAAAGTCTAAGGCCAAAAACCTTCAGACTGTTGGACCTTCTACTGAAGACCCCAACTCAAATCCTAATATTAGGGGGGAAACTCCTAAAATAGGTAAGGGTAGATCTAAGAGGAAGGGGAAGCAGGTACATTGCCTAACCCCAACCCCTCCAACCAAGAGGCCTAAGACCCAACCTGCTCCCACAAGAGAGGTGGTGAGGAACCTTGGAGGCCCCTCTAGATCTAAGGGAATCCTTTATAAGGACCCCTTGAAAAAGCCTAACATAGGTTCAGAAGTTGTACCAACTTCTGAGGGACTGGTCAACCAGATCCCCTATAACAAAAAGACTGATGTTCCTCAAAGGGTCTGTAGGTCCGTTAGCTTGCAAAAGAAAACCTTTGAGTTCTCCATTGAACATAGGTCAAGGTGTCACCATCAAAATGCTGATGGACTCTCTAGGATGTATATCATCGACTAGAGGTATGAGGTTCATCCAGGAGTGGATTAAATCCTCCTGTCCCTTAGTCTGGGGGGGGCGAGTGTTAGGGAGAATTCTCTGGTTAGGCTGAATTTCCCTACCTAGTGAGTCCCCCAGCAGCTTTGCTGGATTTCTGGGGTTTAATTTTTTTCTCCTGCCAAGAGTGAGACTCTTTTACCCTCACTCTTGGACATGTTGAAGTGTGTTTTCTTGGTTAAACCTTGTGTTGAATGGGCTATGGGGTCTTTTACTCCATAGGGCCTCATGTATTTTTGTGATGTGGGTCACACAGCACCCTCTGTGCCGTGACCCAGGGGTGTCCTAGGGACTCCCCAACATAGACTCCATACCCTGGGACTGACTACTGTCTCCCAGGGCATGTAAAGTCACCAAAGACTTTGCTAGTCTTGAATCCTGAACAGAACCAGTACAAACCATCATATTGTGGACGTACTGGCTGGGGCAATTCGATTGCCCCAGGGTCTGTTAGTCGAGGGGGCACGTCTCCGTCCCCCCTGATCGAGTTTTGGCTGGTGGCAGTGGAAACTACTTTTTATATTCGACCGCGAATATTTCCCTATGGGATTTCCCATTGTTTTAGGCTAACACATTTAATTATTTATTTACGGTAGCCTTAAACATACCGCCGGTTTATATAATTATTTTTATAACTCCGGTTGGGACTTTTTGCCAAAACTTGATTCTAAAATGGCGTTGGTGTTCGCCTCTGTAACTCTGACCCAAAGTGGAGCCCTTTGTTCCACTTTTGGCGGGCTTCTCCACAGAAGCCCTCCAAAGTGGTGCCACTCTGTCTGGGGTACTTAGGAGGGGTGGAGGGGGATTTAGGCACCCTGGACTGAGTTACCTTGGTAACTCAAGTCGCACTCCGTCCTGATTGGCCCAAGTGGTGAGCCGCCCGGCTCACCACTTAGCATGTTTGAGTGACAGCTAGGCTGGGTGAATGGGGGTTTGCTGCATAAAAGCAGGGCTTTGGGGACTGGGACTTCAGAAGTCGCCACAGGACCAAGAATCCGACGAGGGAAGAGCTGAGCCGACCTGCTTCGACGACACCACCCGGTGGAGCCCTGCTGAACCGTCTCACCATTTTTTCCCGACGACCGAGGAGAACTCTTAACGGAGTGGCTCCTTCCCTTGACTGGTGGGGACAACCAGTTTTCGCCTTCTTTCCGTCCTTTTGAGGTATCTCGTGGCCGCCTTGCCTGTGCCAAGCACCCCGGCATCCGGAATACCACACTTTACCCCCATACCGCGAAAGTCGGTACCAACCCTTTAACCGGAGGACTCCGCGGCTGGTTTCTTCCCGGGCAGTGCTACGACCTTTCTCTTCTGCTCTTCAGCGAGATATTCTTCTCCCCTGACCGACGTCGAGCCTTGCTGTCGCTGCCTGGAACAACTGCCCCCGCTGGAGGATCCTTTCCGCTTAAGGTACTGTGTTCCGCCTGGCTTCCCTTGCTACCGACTGTACGGGGTAGATTTAGTCCCCGGCTTTCGAACCTGGGAGTGCCTGGGACACTTTGGCTAAACTTTCTGAGCCACTCTAAACTCTTTTTGACTCTTTGCAAGACTTTGAATCTCTAACTAACAGTGTGATCTTGGGCACATTTTCGCTCCGGCTACTCTAAGAGTGGGCCCTGCCTAGTGACTTTTGCTCACCTGTGACTTTATTCTTCTTTAAGCCTATTGCAAGTGTTCTGGACCTTAGAGTGGTGTGTCTAACCTATTTCTGCTTTTTCTCTCCCTTTCTTGGAAACTACTAGAGTGTCATCTAACGTTAAGCACTCACCTCTGTTTTAATTAAGTGGTGTTAACCTAGAGTTGTCTAGATAGGAGAAAGGATTGAATTTACTTTCAGTATAACTGTGTTGAAGTGCTTTTACTATATTTTTGCTAGAGTGTTTTTAACTTATGTGTATTTTAAATAAATAACTATATACTTTTGAAACCAAGCTCTGGTCAGTGTTTGCTTGTGCTATTGTGTTTTGGTACATATTGTGTATACTTTACATACTGCCTAACTCTTCTTGAGAGAAGTCTGACTGCTCAGCCACAGCTACCAGGTAAATCTGGGTGGTACAGACTGCTACCAAAGGGGTTTACTGCTCTACCTGTAGTCTTAAATCTTTTGCAGTGTTCCCCAAGGGAACTGCACAGGTTTCTGCCTAACAGGCGGTATACGCCCCAGGTGAGGCGTCCTTGTGTCGATCCCAGTCGGAGGCCGCCGAACGCGGCCGCGGTGTGGAAGTCCGCCCGAGTGAGCAGCCACGGCCCCCGGTTGGCGGCGAGTGGGTCAGACGCCCCTCAGGCCGGGGCTCTGGCAAGTGGGCCTCAGAGTCTGTGGAGCCGGTAGTGTCTGATCCGCTGGGGCGACGATTCTGGGCGCGAAGCGGAGGGCCCCCGTGATGCTGTCCTTTGATCCTGGTAGAAGTCTGTGGGGTGGCACGGGCCCCTGGGTGGCAGCGGTCAGCAGAGGGAACGAGTGATCAGCCGGGCGGGTGTCCCGATCTCCACGAGCGCTCCGGAGCGCTCCGGAGTCAACGACGTGATGCGGCCGCCATCTTGGAAACTTCCCTCGGGAGGTAGGGGGAGCCGGGCCGGGTCGATTCTACGGGTGCCCAGGCTCCGATTTTCGTCGGGAAGAGGTGCCACACACGGGTAATTGCCTTATTAGCAGCTGCACCGTTGAGTGGACGGCACAGCTGCACTCGTAATGCCCGAAAAAAGGATCCGACTGCACGGCCCGACCGGAGCTCAAGGAAACGCCGTCCTCACTCCATGCGCGTCAGGCCACGCCCCCCGAGACTCAGCTCGATAAGGATTTTGTGGAAGATATTTTGGGGGACAAGAAAGCCCCTCCCCCCCCCCCCCCCAATAAGGAGAGCAAAAAATTCTACACTATGGGGAGAAAGGGGGCCACTTCGGCAGCTTTCCAAACAAGGATCGGCAATAATTTGACAATACTGGCAAGCTACATCTGCCACAAAAGGGACGAGCTAACTGCGCTGATGGCTTCTGCTCCCGCACCTCTCAAATCACAACTGGCCCTGGTAGCAGCAGATGGCAAGGCAACATCCAGCTGCATCTTAAAGAACAACCCAGATGCCGCAGACAATACGGGCAGGATTATTGCTGAGGGGACCATCATCAAGCGCCACGTATGGCTTTGCCAGTCTGGCTTCAAACATGAAACCCAGGCAACTCTACTTAATATGCCGGTGGAACCCAACGTCTTATTTGGGAAAGCCGTAGAAGACTAAAGTCTGCCAAAGAAGAATAGGATACCTTAAAGTCTCTAGGCCAGCTTACGAACAAACCACCAGGCCAGAGACGTGGAAGCAATTTTTCGTCGGTTTCGTGGCCAAAACTCCCCAAGATGTTCGGGTTAGAGACTAGGCTCTTCCTTGGGTAACAACCAGGGACAAGACTCGCAGGTATTCCAGAGAGGCCAGCGCCGATCTCGTGGCCGTGGAAGGTCCTCCACATCCAGAGGTGGAGCTGCACCTCCTAAACAATAACACGCTCCAGGTCCCCTCCAGTAGGAGGGTGTATTTCACACTTCACCCACGCATGGGAGGGAATGACCACAGACAAGTGGGTGCTGTCGACAGTGGCGGAAGGTTAACGCATGCAGCTCATCCAACAACCATCCAACCATCCCTCGCATCAAAGAAAATCCATGAAGGAAGGACAACTCATCCTTCTCGAGGAGGTCACCGCGCAGCTACTCAAGGACACCGTAGAGGTCGCACCAGCGAACGAGGTAAACAAGGGTATTTATTCATCTTACTTGTGCCATAGAAAGCTATATCCATGCGCCCAGTGTTAGACTTACGCCCTGCAAACACTTACGTAAAGCCTCAAAAATTCAGCAAGAGGTAATCCCCCTGCTAAAACGGGGAGATTACATGCCAACACTAGATATGAAAGATGGCTATTTTCATATTTCAATGTTCCCAGCGCACAGAAAACTCTTGCGTTTCAAAATAGCAAACCAGCACTACCAATTCAAGATGCTACCCTTTGGCTAGCTTCGGCTCCAAGGGTATTTGCTAAGGTACTGGTGGTGGTGGCAGCGCACATGCGCAGGGAGGCAATCCCAGTCTACCCCTACCTGGACGACTGTCTGATCATGGGGAATCACCCCATCTTTGCAGACTAAACACGCAAAGAACCATAAACCACCTCTTCCATTTGGATTTCTCAATAAACGACAAAGTCAAGTCTTGTACCGAACACAACACAACAAAACAGTTCCTAGGAGCTGTCTTGAACACAAGAGCAGGCTTGGCCTTTCCATCCATGGAAAGAGTTCAAAACATGCTTTGGCAAATACCCCAGTATCAAGCCGGTGGATAGATAAGTGTACGCAAAGTAATACGTTTACCTGGCATGATGGCGTTGTGTATTTACCTGGTCCCACACGCACATCTGCGCATGCGCCCAATGCAGGAGTGGTTGGCTAAACAGTGGTCTCTGGCAAGGGGTCAGTGGGACGATCTAGTGGTCGTTTCGCCAACACTAGTTCAAAACCTACGCTGGTGGACAAAGGAAAATCTGTTAAAGGGGAAAACCCTTCCACGATCTAGAGGCACAAGCGATCGTTACAACAGACGTTTCACTCTCTGGATGGGGTTGGCTCATTACCTTCACCATAAAGCACATGGTCTGTGGACTCGCATCACAGTACAGAACTAAATCAACCTGTTGGAACTACTAGCAGTGTTCAAGGCTCTTCAAGCATTTGAAGCGCAGCTGACGATCCAGAAGGTTCAGATCTTAACAGACAGCATCACTGCAATGTTCTATATAAACAATGGGGCCTACTTTTCAAATCTGTCCAAGCTGGCACAGTAAATATGGAGGTGGGCACTCAGACAGGGGGATGTTCCTATCATCCCTACACGTTCCAGGAGTACTCAACACCCTAGCGGACTCTCCGAGCAGAGATCCCTTACCAGAAGAACACGAGTGACAACTAGACCCAGATGTAGTAGACCACATCGTTTCCCAGTGGGGTTACCCCACGCTAGACTTTTTCGCTACAGGAGAAAAGAAGCAATGCACAAACTTTGCATCCAGGTTCCCCCAACCAGACTGACTCCAAGGGGAACGCCCTATGGATGAACTGGTCAGGGAAATTTGCTTACGTTCTACCACCCGCCCCGCCGACTACCTTAATGAGCAAGGGAGTGAACAAGATTCACAGCAAATAAATGATGCTCATCCTAGTTGCTCCCATATGGGCAAACTGACCACAAAAGTGATGGGTGGAAGGTTTCGAATGAAATTTAAACCACTGGCAATTGCTCTGGGCAACCTTCCACACCACCGTTTTTTAGCCTGTCTGCGCCATTGCAAAAGGGGACCAGCCATATGCAAATCAGTCAGCAGCTGCTGCCACCAAAGGTGGCAGCCCAGCCTGAACTGCTAGGCTAGATCCCCTCTGCACAGAAAACCAAGCAACCCCAGACATGTTTCGGCCTCTGTGGTGGGCAGGAAGTGAGGGAGGTGCCCGAAACTCCCTGTGCTTCGTCTCCTAGAAGTCCCAAATGCACTCTGTGGTGATTGGCTGGCTGACAGTCCGGCAAGGACAGCCACCCTGCTAGGTGAGTGACAGCTAGGCTGGAATGAATGGGAGAGAACTGAATAAAAGGTGAGTCTCTTGGCTTGGAAGGCAGAGTTGACCACTGGAACGAAGGAACCGAAGAAGAGCTTGAAGAGGACGGCTGCTGCAACTCCAGGACCGTTGGTTTGCCCGGTGAAGCCCTGCTGCAGGTCCGAATCGCCAAGTTCACATAGACGGAGGAGCCCCTGCAAGGACGACTTCTTCCTTTGAGTTGTTGGGACCAATCAACTCACAAGTAAGCCACCTGGACACCTATCTCGGAGCTGGTTGAATTTCCTCAGAGTTGCAGCAGGAAACCGTAGAACCAGGGAGAGGGACACCAGTTTGTGTGCTTTACTCACAGCCACCGAAATTGAAGTTTGCCAAGTGCTAGGTTTTGGACCAGTCCCAGTGCAGTGGAGGAGTCCCCCGACGTCCTCCCTCTTGTTCCCACAACTGAGGCACAGGAACAGCGAGATCTGCAGGAACTGCCAGGAACAGAAGTCTTCAGCTGCATCTTTTTCTTCATTGTAAGGTACTGTGAAATAAGACCAAGTACTTACCTCGTGCAGTGAAAGTGCTTGAAACTTTTGCAACTCGCAGGCCTAATCAGCTTGTCACCCAACGTATGATTCTTCTTTTTACAAACTACTTCTGAGACCTTTTGCAGAGACTTTACCGTATACCTACCAGAACCGCTTTATCCTATCGAAGACTTTAGCCCATTGACTTTGGCCTAGCCTATTGAACTGAATTGACTTTTCTGGTGAACTCAAAGTATTTGCACTGTCTTAGAATAATTGTAACCTTTCATGTTCTAATAATCTTTGCCTTTTACTCCTCTTGAAAAGTATTCTGAATTAGTATTGAAGTATATTTGTGTGCGATTATATTGCCTCCTTCTTATGAATGTTTTATAACTGACAGATAAATTAATAAGTATTTATCAAAAAAACCTTAAGTGTAAGAGTTATTTGAACACTTGTGATTGTAGACCTCTGTCTAACATCATTACTACTCACATTCCCCTCTTGAGATAAGCCTGGCTGCTCAGCTCCGCTACCAAAACTGTGTAGTGCAGACTTATACCAAAGGCTGGTTTGCTTACACCTGTAGTCCTATTTATGTGTAGTGGTCCCAAAGGGTACTGCATACAAACTTTGCCTAACAGGTGGATTCTGGAGTAAATTTTAATCATTGCGGTAGGTTCGGCAAGATTGGAGTAGGTTTGGTCGAGGTCTGCTGAGGCGTCAGCAACAGTTTTTTAGCTTCTATTTTCTTTTGAAGCAGAGAGATTTTGTTAGTTAAGGCTTCTTGAATTTTGGTGCACCAGATTTTGGGCCTCATTATGACCCAGGCGGTCCGGAAATAACGGTGGCGGTAAACCCGCCGCCACCGTTGTTTCCGGACCGCCTGAGTCCGACCCCTGCAGGCGGGAGGTGATGTTCCCGCCAGGTCTGACCTGGCGGGTTTAACACCTCCCGCATGCAGGCGGACGAGGAAACACCGGCAGCATTACGAGATGCTGCCGGTGTTTCCATGATCCCCATTTCCATCGAGTCCTATAGGACTCAATGGGAATGGGGATTCACACCATTCCGCCTCCGTGATTCCCGCAAACCGGGGTTGTAATGCCCCGGTAATTCCGGGAATCACGGAGGCGGAATGGTAATACGAGTCTAGCGTTAACCAGGCCATTTTACCGCCTCGGTTAACGCCGGACTCGTAATGAGGCCCTTTGTCTTTGATGCAGTTATCGGTTGAGGGGATGGGAGATTCGAGCTCTCTTAGGATGGTGAATAGTTCTCTGGAACTTGAACTAGCATTTTCAATCCTGTTATTAGTTTCTCGTTTAGCTGACAGAATTAAGGTCACCTAGCATAAGGATTTGGGAGTTGGGCTTTGTATATGTGGACAGGAGTGCCTTAATTTCTTCCTCAAAGTAGCCCAGTGGTGCGGGAGGTCTGTAAATTAGATTTCTCCAGCATGGGGTCTGGCATGGATTCACATGCTCATGAATATTCCCCGTCAGGCTGGGAATCCTCAGTAAAGAAAAATCAGTATCAGTTTCGTTTCTCATCTGTTTTTCGTAGTAGTAACCAATCACTGATCTCTGCGTCATACTGACCACAGCCAATGACTGCCATCTCCCTAAGCCCCGCCTCTGGCAGCCATCTTTACCGCACGTTCAAGTGTTGGGATCCTCGTGCTATTGCTCTCGAGCTTTAGTGCGTTTTCGCGCTTTTCATAGGAAAATTCTCTCTTTTTTCGGTCAAAAGAGCCTCAAGCTCCACCGTTTCTTTATCCGATCAACGGGGACCCGTGTCGGATTCTTCTACGCCCCTCAAGGGTGAAGATTTCATCGAGCCACGCTTTTGGAGGACTCCAGAAGTTTCTCAGGCCCATCTCGGACATGGCCCAGGAGAAGGGAAGCTCGACGCCCGGAAAGCTGTTCAGGGTCTGCCCTGGAGGCCAGCTTCAGAATGTCTTTAAGGAGGACGAACACTCCCTTTGCCTCTACTGCCTGCATGAGGACAAGAGGCACGTGGAGATGGACTGTGCGTTTTGCGGCAGTATGTCGGAGCGGACCATGAAGGACCGCCATCTGCGTCTCGCCAACTGGCTGGAAGGGAAGAGCCCGTCAGGCGAGAAAAAGAAGTCCGAGCAGTCTTCTTGAGGGCGCCCCGGTGACGGGGGCCCAACAGAAGGCCAAGCACCGCGAGTCCGCTGGCACCGGGAGCGCCGAACGGTCAGGCTCTACGGTTGCCAGGCAGGGCGCATCCTCCCTGGCACCATCAACCACGAGCCAACGCTCTGGCTCGGGTAAGAGGAAGGCCGACCACCCGGCGAAGCTCCTGGAGAGACCCCGGTCAAGCTCAAAGGCCCCATCGGAGGGGGAGCGAGGCGGTGACCCTCCCCCCAAGGAGAAGGCGGTGAGCGCACCTAAGGTGGTGAAAGCCTTGATCCACCCTGCCAAGGCCTCTATCGAGACAGTCGCGGCGGCCCTGGCTCAGCCTGTGGAGGCTACGCCAGTGGAGGCGACCTCGGGGCCCAGAGTCTCCCTGCCACCGCGGCGGGAGTCCTCTTTCAAGCCCATCGACAGGACCCCAGTGAAACCTCCGACGGAGAAGAAAAAGGGGGGGCAGGAGGTCGTTGTGGATTCGGCCTCAACCTCTGAAGAGGAGCTGATCGAAGTCTTAAGCCACGGCATTGGCGTGGAAGAAGACCAGCCCGTCGGGAGGGACCCTGACGTAGGAGACGATGAGAACGTCAAGGGTGCCGACAAGGCTCCTGACCGCCCGTCGGAATGCCCTCCACCAGTGCCGCAAGACAATTCGGCGGCCATTTTGTTGGCTATACAGTCCTTATGCTCGGAGATAAGGACGAGATTGCCGTTACCACCAACGGAGGAACCGCTCCCGACGGGGGACCCGGAGCCAGGCCCTTCTGGGAGCCCCCATCCTAAGAGAAGGATTCATCCTCCTTTTCAACCACTGCGCCCTGCTCAGCCCTCCTCCCCATCCACGACCCATGGGGATGATACGGGGACGGACACGGCCGCGACGGGTACAGACGACGAGGTTTACAACGAGGATCATCCATCGTCACCTCCTCCCCAGGCTTCCCCGCCCGACGAGATTGGATCGTTTCGTGCCATGATCGCCAGGGCATCCAAGCTTTTTCAGCTCTGCCCGGAAGAGAAGGAAGGTTTCCTTTATCAACGGAGCAAGACCAAGAGGAAGACGGTCCTCGCTGTACCTCTACTGGACGATATCTGGGATGAGGGTCTCGCCCTCCTCAAGAACCCATCCACAACGCCTGCGAGAAGGGAACGGTATGAGAAGAAGTACCGAGTCCTGGACGCGGCCCCCTTGTGCCTTCGGGCACAGCCAACTCCGGACTTGGTCGTCTCTGCGGCGACAGAATCATCTCATCGGCAGCGACGACGATTAAGGCTGCCAACGCCTTGGCTATCGCAGCCCGCTACGACAGGGAGTTGTGGTATAAGATCGCCCCCCCTGCTGGACTTCCTACCGGACGACAAGAGGGCGGAAGCCCTAGAGATCTTGCAGGAAGGAGAAGTGGCGTCGGACCACGCCATTACGATAGCGACGGACATCGCTGACACTGGGTTTCGCTAGTTGGGCAACGGCGTGTGCCTTAGACGGCGTGGATGGGTCAAGGCAACAGACTTCCGGCAGGACGTGCAGACCAGAGTTTTGGACATGCCGTTCGACGGGAGCAACCTGTTTGGGGAAACAGTGGACGATTCCCTACAAGCCATCAAGAGACGGCCCGGGCTCTTGGTGTTCTCCAGCGACGGCCGCCCTTTCGGAGCGCCGGAGGCAAGCAGGGTGCCTCCAAAGGTTCCAGCAGCGGATATTCCACCTACCGTCAAGCGGCCCGTTCGTCGTCACAGGAAGCCTACAGGGGACGTCGTCACCAGGGAGGACAAGGCGGCAAAGCCTCGTCAAAGCAGGACTGAACCGGCCATGGGGTAGGGCACCCACCGAAGCATCCCGGTGGGAGGCCGGCTGGCGAACATTGTCAGCGTGTGTGGGAGTCCATCTCCACCGACCGTTGGGTGCTGGACGCCCTGGCCCAGGGTCACGCGCTCGAGTTTCTAAAGAAGTGCCTGCGCGTCCCCCCTGTGGCCAGGAAGGAACATCATGTCCCTCAGCTTCTCTTGGAGGTAAAGGCGATGCTCAAGAAAGGCGCCATCGAGCTCGTCCCAAGAGGCTTCGGGGCTCCGGAGTTTACTCAAGATACTTCCTCGTGAAGACGAAGACAGGAGGATGGCATCCCATCCTGGACCTACGACGACTGAACAAATTCATCAAGGCACAGAAGTTCCGGATGGTCACCCTCCAGCACTTCCTGGGTCAGCTGGAGGAGGGCGATTTCCTGTTGTCGGATTTGGAGGATGCTTACTTCCATATCCCCACCCTAAAGCGACACCGAAAGTTTCTCAGGTTCGTGGTCCAAGGGTGTCACTACCAGTTCAGAGCCCTTCCCTTCGGATTGAGGTCGGCACCCAGGGTGTTCACTAAGTGTCTCGCACCGGTGGTTGCGCGGCTGCGCTCTAGGGGATCCACGTCTACCCCTACCTGGACGACTGGCTCATCCGAGCAAAGACAAGGGAGCTCGCCGCGGAGCACACGGCGAGGACCGTCCAACTACTCACGGACCTGGGATTCTCCATAAACTATGCCAAGTCCCATCTGGTGCCCGCGCAAGACGCATTGTTTCTGGAGCGAAACTCGACACAGTGGAGCTTCTGGCCTCTCCGTCGGAGGAAAGGACAAGAGCCATCATGGGCAAGGTGCAGCGGATGCTGGTTGCGGACGCGGCAAGGGTGAGGTCCATCAAATCCCTCCTCGGAATGATGTCTTCTTGCATTTATCTCATCCGCCTGTGCAGGCTTCGGATGCGCCCGTTACAGGAGTTCCTGGACGCTCGCTGTATCCAGACGACGGGCAGCTTCGAGGACAGGATCACACTCGACGAGAGCTTCCGACGAGCGATCTGGTGGTGGGGCACTCGCGCGCATCTGAGGGCGGGCATGGACTTCCAGACCCCGGGCCACCAGAAGACAGTGACCACGGATGCCTCCCTGGAAGGGTGGGGAGCGCACACCGAAAATCTGCACGCGAGAGGCCTTTGGCTTCCGATGGAGAAGTCCCTCCATATCAACGTCCTGGAGCTCCGTAAAGTGTTTTGGGCCCTCAGGTCCTTTCTTCCGTCCCTCAAGGGCAAGGTAGTGAGGATCTTCACTGACAACACCACCACCATGTTCTACATCAGGAAGCAGGCCGGCACCAGGTCCTCAGCCCTGTCCAAGGAGGCGCAGGAATCTGTGGCATTGGGCCGTCGCCCAAGGGATGTTTCTGGTGCCGTTTCATCTGGCAGGAATAAAAAGCACCATCGCCGACTCTCTCAGTAGAGAGCTGCGCTCGTGCCACGAGTGAGAACTACGACAGGATCTAGTGGACCGCCTCTTCCGACGGTGAGGCACACCCCAGATCGATCTGTTCGCGACGGCGACGAACTCCAAGTGCCGGAGGTTCGCCAGCAGGTTTCCCCAGCCGAGGAGCATGGGCGATGCTTTCTCGTTCCCCTGGGAGGGCCTATTTCTATACGCGTTCCCCCCCATTGCCGTTGCTGCTCTGGCTCATCAACCAGCTCAAGAGGTCACGGTGCAGGATGATCCTCGTCGCACCTGCGTGGCTGAGGCAGATATGGTTCCCGGACCTTCTGGACTTGTCAGCGTCCCCGGCATTCAAGCTGCCAGTGGACACAGATCTTCTCTCCAGGGAAGGAGGCGCCATCCTCCATCACGACCCGAAGTCGCTGACATACCGGTCGACTGCAGAGAGGTTCTCGCAAAGGCCAGGGCGCCCTCAACTCTTAAATGCTACGGACACAAGTGGAAGAGGTTATCGGTCTGGTGGCACGCACAGAAGATGAACCCTCTACGGATTACGGCTCCTCAAGTACTGCCGTACCTACTGACGCTGGCCAAGGCTAGACTGGTGCACGCTTCCATCAAGATTCATCTTGCTGCGATCTCCCGATACACCAGAACCACGGGACGGAGGTCTTTGTGGTCTCGTCGTCTAGTGAAAGAATTCATGAAGGGACTGTTCAGATCGTTCCCGCCGGTGAAGGCTCCGGCCCCGGCGTGGGAGCTCAACGTGGTGCTGACCAACCTCATGGGACCTCCGTTGGAGCCTCTGCACTCAGCTCCGTTGAAGATCTTGTTGTGGAAAACAGCGTTTCTTGTGGCCATCACCTCCGCACGACGGGTGGGAGAGATACAGGCCCTTTCCTGCAAGCCCCCGACTTTTCACGACACGAGGGTAGTGCTCAGGACGCACCCCTCCTTCATGCCCAAGGTGCCGTCGGACTTCCACCTCAACGAACCCTTGGTGTTGCCTGTTTTCTTCCCGTCTCCTTCGTCGCCGGCTGAAAGGACTTTGCACTCGCTGGATGTGGCTAGAGCGCTGAAGTTCTACGTGGACAGCACAAAGAGTTTTCGGAAGACGTCACAACTTTTTGTGAACTTTGGACCTGTCAATCAGGGGAAGGCTCTCTCAAAGGCTTCCATTTCCAGATGGCTCTCCGGCTCTATCATGTACTGTCATCGGTTGGCAAACCGACCACTGCCCGGCCGTCCGAGAGCCCATTCCACCAGAGCGATCGCAGCTACCACGGCGTTCCTATCTGGTGTGCCCCTGCTGGACATCTGCAGGGCTGCTACGTGGAGTTCGACACCTTCACGAAATTCTACTGCGTCGACCGGGATTCCAGGGAGGAGTCCAGGGTCGGCCAAGCAGTGCTGCGCAACCTGTTCGCCTAAGGTGAGCCTGGTGAGAAGGTAAGAGATGCTTAATGTTGAGCCTGTTGCCACTTCCCGTGGTTGTGCATGTGTGTACTGCTATGTATTCTTTTATTCATGAGCATGTGAATCCATGCCAGCCCCCATGCTGGAGAAGGAACAAGTTACTTACCTGTAACTGTTGTTCTCCAGCATGGTCTGGCATGGATTCACATGCGAACCCTCCCGCCTACCCCTCTGCGGCTCTTCACTTGGTCATACTGCCACTTCACGTGCTACCAAATCTGAAGATGGCTGCCAGAGGTGGGGCTTAGGGAGATGGCAGTCATTGGCTGTGGTCAGTATGACGCAGAGATCAGTGATTGGTTACTACAACGAAAGACAGATCAGAAACGAAACTGATACTGATTTTTCTTTACCGAGGATTCCCAGCCTGACGACGGGGAATATTCATGAGCATGTGAATCCATGCCAGACCCATGCTGGAGAACAACAGTTACAGGTAAGTAACTTGTACCTTATTGATATGGACCTGGAATTTGTGACGGGGAGTTTTTGAGTCACCATTTCACATGACTTGGTGGGGATGTGTGTTGCAATTCTCGGACCCAGTGTGGTTTTGGCTATAAATACCACCCCATTTTCTCTTGCCGAGTCTGTCTGTTCTAAGGACTGTGAAGTTATTAGGGGTCGCTAGGAGGAGGGATGGACCGTTTGCTGCATGTAACCATGTCTCGGTTATGGCAAGGAAGTCCAGTTTCTTATCTAAGTGCAGCAATGTCAACTGCGTGGGCGACTAGGGACCTGGCATTGATCAGGGCATCTAGTATGGTATTGGGGATGTTGTTATGGGCAGGAGGTGAGGGTGTGACCGTGGTTGGTCTAGTCGTCTTTGTGGATTTAGGGTTGGTTTTGGGAGAATGTGGTGGACAATTGTTAATTGACAGTGGCAGTGGCACACAGGGTATTTTGTGGGATTTCCCAAATCTGTTGCCAAGTCTGCTGTTTCGGATCATGGAGGGGCACGGATGACTGGTTATAGGTGCAGTTGGGTTGTATCCGGTGGAGGGTTCCGGGTGACCACTGAGGGCAGTGCGAGTGGTCTAGGCCTAGGATTGGAATTCAATATATCCGGCGGTGGCAGGAAAAAGGTTGGTTTAATAGGTGTTGGTATGTTCAAGGGAGGTAGAAAGTAGGTGGGTTTGATAGGTTTGTGAATAGTGAGTTTGGCCATGATTGAATGCCTCCTAGGCATGTCGGGTTGTATATAGTCGTTGGTAAGTGGGAGTGAGGGAAAGCTAATGCTCATAGTAATGAGGAGGGATCAAGGTGAGGATGCACGCTAAGGCTGGTTTTCTGGTTAGTGCATGCATAGTCATGGGTGGCCACAGAGTGGTCATATGCTGAAGACAGCTATACTGTGGAACGGTTATAGGTGAAAGGATCGACTGAAAAGGATTGAATGACAAAAGGGTCGAATTAAAAGGACCGAAAACAAAAGGGTCGAAATTAGTTTTACATTTTTTTTTACATATACCGAAACCCAAAAAAAATATAATAAAAAAAAAATGTGACCCTTTTTTTCGGCCATTAAGCGTAGTTCCTTCCCATTTCTATTTGGGTACGCAAAGTCCTTGAATTTTAACTCTAATCTGCACTGGTCGCTGAATCACCCGCCAAAGCCCCATTTGTCATTTGCAACACCCAGCCCCCCAGGAAATCCACACATTTTTTCCTCTTGACACACTAATTTCCCGTTTTCCACTTCCTGCGAGGGAAGAATACATTGGGTGTTTAAATCCCCCGCAAGGATAATGTAGGATCCCACAAATTATATTTTCTTTTCCAAAAGAGAGGTGAGTCTATCCAGAAAACCCTGAAGGCTGGAGCAGGCGGGGTTCCAATATACATGTATAAGGATCAATTCAAGAATAGGCAGCTGATTCTTTATAGTAGCCCTACATGCTCGAATGCTCCTACTATCATTAAAAAAAAAAAATGGAGGTGTTCATAACTGAGAAATGTTTTAAAGCTGTCAGCAACCCTCCAGAGGGTCTGCCGTTAGCTTTTTGAGAGGCTGCTTGATTATAAATTGTAAAGCCTTTGATTGCTACAGCATTCACTAGCCATGTTTCCTGGAACATG
This sequence comes from Ambystoma mexicanum, assembly GCF_040938575.1. NCBI lineage: Eukaryota > Metazoa > Chordata > Amphibia > Caudata > Ambystomatidae > Ambystoma > Ambystoma mexicanum. The sequence continues at coordinate 802,580,906 of NC_090935.1, read as the reverse complement.
ATTATATCCGCTGTACTGAAGAGATGCTCTTTCATTAGTCTTTTGTTGAACGTGTTGGTACCCCGCGTATTCCAGCTAATCAAGCACAATTCTGATTGACTAAAGAGGCTGGGAACCCGCACCCAGTGTCTGCAATACTTGGGTTAGAATTTCCAGTAATAAACTGAGCTAGTTATCTTGAGCCATGACCATTTAACTTTAGTCTCCTAGGCAACAAGACAGTACTCGGGTTTGCTCCCTCACCCACAATATGACCAGCTATACATTCGCCAGTCAATTTCTTGAATTGGTACTGTCCATCAAAGCAATCCTAGAGACTATTAAGCCTTGTCCTTCTAGTTCTTTTTCGCCCCTCCCCCCCATTATAGTCTCGAAGAAAGTCCAACTTCCACCACATAAGTGTTCCTAACATTAGGGAATCGCACACATTCAATGTCCTGAGAGTTAAACAAATATAAATTTGAAACCCTTTTAAAAAGGTGACAGAATGACTCCCCTGCTGAGTGATCTATAGTCATTCTTTTTTTAAATGGTCTTGAGCCAGATCTTTGGCATTGCAAACTCATTTTGCGTGTCTTCCTTGCAATTCCCTTGAGTGACCTGCATCACTGAATTCGGAAGTGGTGGAATTTGCTGTTTTTTGAGCCCCCTCAACCGTCCTCGATTTGCCGGTTCCATTGTAATCCGTATCTATGTTGGACTGCTTACCCTGCCCTGTTCTCACAACTTCTTAGAGGGTATTTTCTTCAAACTTGTGTTCAGTTGTTTCAGGAAGATTGGGGCTAATTTGATGTTCTGGACCTGGCCTTCAGCCGTTAATGTTGTACCCAATGCATTAATGACTGGCAGTGCACGTTTGTTCAGTACAATTATTGGGGCTATTGGTAGCTTGGAAGCACGAGCAGCTGTCCCAGGCCCAGGTGCCGGTTGCTTTTGGACAGTACTATGAGTTGTCGCTCCATCGGAACCTCATTCACCGCACCCATCTCCCGCCAGTCTGTTTGAAGACCCACACTAGCCTTTGTGATCGCCAGCTCAACTTCTTGGATCCTATCCGTCGATCGTGCTCCCGCTTTTTTTAACTCCATCACGTTCTTTGCCTTCTTTAGAGATAGCATCACTATTTAATAGCCCATTAGAGTTTGTAATAACAGGGGCTACTACCCACCTGGCTGAACTGTAGAAGAGGAATTTAGGAGAACTTTGGGAAAGGAGTTTGTTCCTATTTTTTTGTTACTTTGTTTTTAAATGTTTAGACTCTTTCTCTGGACATAAAGGCTTTGTTCCTCCTCCTTTTTGCTTCTCATTCCTTGCCTTTCGACATCCTCCTACACCAGTTAATTGATTCCTGACAATCTTGAACTGTCGGCTAACTCTGGGATGGACACTCTGAGCTTTTCTGGCTGGGAAACTCATCTCCTTCAAATGTGCCCTTCACCACACGCGGTGGTGTGCAGAGCACGCGGTTCTGCGTCTGGACTGGGGGTGGCGGTGGGGATCGGGTGGTGTAGCGTGGGACGATGCAGTGCATCGGGTGAGTTAAGGTGCGTACGAAGGCCCGCGTAGTGCAGGAGTGTATCTAATAATGGGCGCTAAGTCCCCGCTGGGGAGCGAGTGAGATGGCGTCAGTTTCAAGGACTTACCGGTGCCGAGTTCGGCCGAAGCTTCTGAGACGGTGTTCTCGAGAAGCGCGTGAGCTACTGAGGATGCAGCTTCCTGGTATTAAGTAAGCAGGATGGTGATTGGTCGGGTGATCGAGCAAGGTGGTTGGCTGAACGAGACAGACCCGCGGATTGGTTCCTGGCAGCGAGCACGTCTCGGGGGTGGTGCCAGCCTTGACTGGGTATGTCGTGGCAAAGGAGCCCTGCATCGTCCCACGCTACACCACCCGATCCACACCGCCACCCCCAGTCCATCCTTCGTTACCACGATCACGCCGTGCTATACCCACCTACTCTCTGCTTATCTGCACCTATCAAGCCCGGGACTTGCCCAACCCCATTACTGCAGGCCACCCCCTCGCCAGCTTCACGCGCTGCCTCCTAACCCAGACGCAGAACCGCGCACTCTACCCAGCACCGGATAGCCCTGCGGACAAATGTATCCACCATGACGACCCCGTCCCGGGGCTCCTCCTCCAAGGTTGACCCTCAACTTCCTTCACCCCCTTGGGTGCCTGCAAGCGCCTGCATGCAGACCCCCTTACCTGACTCCTCTGTCACCCGGATCCACCCTGTGGATCACTTCTCTAACTGTTACCCATCACCTATTCTTACAGTCTGGCTATCCAGCCCCCCTGACGCCCTTACCTGGGAGGATCAGACCACAACTCTCCGGAATTCACCTTTCAAACTTAATTGGGTAAGATCCATATACTGTTTTCTATCACGAAATGCCATAATAATTCTCTTGGCCTCAACACTCAATCCCTCTCTCTCCTTCCTTTTTCTCCCTTGGTACATCGTCCATGCTTTCCTTCCCTTGTTACAATTGTCAATATGTCAATGTGCTCACGTACAATTATTTACTGTTATATGAATCATGTTTCTCCTGTATCACTTTCACCACCATCACTTATCACCACGGATATGCAAACTACCATCTTGCTAATAATGTGTTCCCAAACTTTGTCCCCAAATACATTCATGTATGCATATTGGATTAAACACAATTGTTTATGATTTTTATATCCACCAATTATGTCATTTCACCACGTGTATCACCTCACCACCAAACCAACTCGCACATCACAGCCTTGAAAAAGACTAAGGTTGAAACGCGCGTCGGCTGTGTTGTTTTTCACCATGTCAAAAAATTGTCATTCATTAATACAATGATGTTCTTTGGTGCCAACCAACCAAGAAATAAATAACGTTTGTAATGACAAAACATTAGACGTGATCATTGATTTAACCAACTCGCACAAACTGTGACACGATGGACTAACATATCCAACCAGCACCAAACTAATCCACGGATTTGTCATCCCCACAAAGGTTCCTGGTTATCCCCTGTACCAGACCAAAGGCAGATACGCTATGCCCGACTAAAGCCAACTAAAGCCGCCCACAGCCGTGAAACTCTGCCTCGATCTGATTGGATTAGATGCTAGAAGCACGAAAGTTACTCGGGAACCTCTCTAACTCTCTGGCAGAACAGGTGCTATAAATATCGAGACTACAATTTGAATATCACCGTACAGCTTGGCTGCCCCCTGGCCACTAGGACAAGTGAGACTGAACAAAGGGATTCCCCTGCCCCCCATTTTGGATGTTTTCGTCCAACTCGCCACGCCTTTCATACCAGTCTGTCACCCTTAACTGCTTTCAAGCGTATGGATACCAGGATGGAGGGCGAGGTGGTACAGGCTGGTTCAGGGCAGCACAAATTATTGTCTCTGTATTAATCTTTAAAGTCTGTTAGTCTGTATAAGCAGAAGGAACTCAATGGTTTGGAGCGTATGGAAAATTGGAACAACGCTCACAGTCTTAATCCAGAAGCCGAGTGCCAGCACTCCTCCGCTCTTCTCCTGGGATATTTACAGTCTCATAAAAAGTCTCATATAAAATTCCACTGTGCCGGGCTTCACTTACCACTTACCGCGTCACACCCGTGAAAAATGGGTAATGGAAGACATCCTGTGTATGCAGATATTGATGACCAGGTTCCTGTTTATGGGTTCCGCGCCTCAGGTCTCCTCACGATGCGTGAGACTTTGCTCTCTGCAATTAATTCTCCTGTCTTCCGAGCCTCCTGAGGGCTCTGATTCGAAACACACTGCAAGCTCCGGTCTTAGTCTTGCAGCACCCGCAGAGCACAGAGGCACTGAGACTCAGCTGCAGAGGCAATAGAAATGAAAACAGGACTGGAACACTACTTCCAGCAGCAACTCCCAACATATTCTCTGACACACTTAACACTCAGCTGCAGACTCTGCTAATCTATGCATAGCATGTGATCTAAGCAGATCCACAAGCCTCAGAAGGAATTAATTACTCACTGTAATCATATTTCTGATACTTGTATCTACTTAGCTTCACATGCGCGCCCACCCTTTCTCCTCTTCTGGAGTCGAAGACGAATAGAGGTTTTCTGGTCACTATTTCTGCTTTATCACATCTGTACTCACGCTACACTTCATGCAACCACATGTCAGAAACAATCTGAGGGACCTCGACACGTGAAGGACCACGGGTACAGTACACATCACACTAGGGATAGTATTACTAACACGCCCTGTCACATCTGATTTTGAGTTTCAAAATCAAATCTTGTAATACTCCACTACTATCAATAGATGTCGGACTATGCAGGGCATGTGAATCTAAGCAGTTACAAGCATCTGAAATACGATTGAGTAATGTACCCCATATATATATTTCTGATGTTTGTTAATCTGCTTAGAATCACATGCTGTGCATAGGTCCGACATCCAGTGGTCACTGCGGAGTATTGCATTTTGTTTTTCGTAGTCGAAAAGGGACGTCGACAAGGCGTGTCTGAAATACTATCCCTATAGTGACGTGCGTTGTACCCACAATCCCTCACGCGTCGAGGTCCCTCGGATTGTTTTTTTCCGCCCAGCTACTGGTCGCCTTTACGCGGAGCTCCTCGAGAGACATTGCAGATTTCATCTCCTCGACCTTTGGTCGTTTTCCTATTTAATATATAACACATCGATGCCTCCCTCGACGCAGTTGTGAAGCTGTCTCCGCCGAGCAAGATCTTCGACGGAGGGGACGAGCGGAGGAGATCCTTTGGCGTTGCCGAAAACGTGGCCTGGCCTCGCAGGCCAAATACAGTAGGGAGAGTGGGGTCGTGGGACATCTCTGGTTCTTTTCTGAGAATGCCTTTCCTTTTCCCCTTCCTTTCCCTTCGGGTCGTTATCATGATTTATTGCCTCGGCTATGGAGGGGACACCCTTTAGGTTTTGCCCGCGTTGCAAGGGCAAGTTTACTTGGAAGGACAAGCATTCACGGTGTAACCGCTGCTTGCCCCTCGATCACAAAGAGGAGGGTTGCACGGCTTGTCGGCTTCTTAAGCCAAAGACTCTAAAAGACCGTAGGGTCAAGAGGTGGGCGGCCTACGCTATGTCGAAGGCCGAATCTTCACCCGCCGCTGCTACCACCGACAGTGACGAGGAACGTGATAACACGACCTCCGCTACGGAAGTCGTAGACCCCTCTAAAGAGCGCTTGCGCTCTTCGTCGTCTGTCCCCGGACCCGACGGGCTCGGCTCACGCCCTGCTTATGGGGATGAACACCTCAGCGACACTGACGCACACGATACCACACATAAGCACACAACCCATGGCTCTTCTTCGTCGAAGACGAAGAAAGCATCAGCGCCCAAGGAGACGCAGGTTCCACCGGCGGCCTCCTCGGACCGTTCAGGTTCGAAGCCCCTCTCGCAACCACAGCAGCGACCAGCGACTGGGCTTTCGGCAAATAAGGGCGCCGCCCCCAAACCATCGGCCGGCGCGCACCAGCAGAGGGCGCACGCCGCCGTAGAACGATCGACACCCATAATGTCGAAACCACAGCCGTCCGCTGACAAACGAGTCGCAGAGAGCTTGGCGAGGATCGTTGTAGCCGACACCCAGAAGCGTACGCCGAAAGACACGTCGAGCGCTACGCAAAGGTCGAAAGACACTCCGAAAAAGCCCAAAGAAAGACAGGGACTACCCCCTTCAGTCGGGGGGACCCCCAGCACACCGGAAGGCTTTTCGGAAGGCGACGGGACACTTTCCTCGACGTTATGGGAGAGGTCGAGCCGTTTTTCAGCTAGATGACACTAATTTTCCCCCGCTAGACCGCTCAGGTCTATGAAACCATGGAAAGGCTCCATCTCTGTATGGAGAGAATGGAAAGGTTTATGAAGACCCAGAACCCTCCCACTCCCAAGAGAACAAGAGAAGGGCCTCAGGAGGACCCCAGGGCCAAATATCCGAGACTATTCAATCCCCAGCAGGACACAGCCTCAGATTTCCATAATGTGTATGACCTCACTGGTGAGGAACAATACTTGAAGGAGGAGGATGAATTTGTGGACGATGAAGAGGGACAGAACCAGGAGGAAGGTCTGGAAGACAGCCCAGACATGGTAAGAGAAGGCTTCGGAGAAAATCCAGAAGAAGGACCTTCTCATCCCTGGCAATCCCCATCAGTATATTCGGACACTGATGTCCTGAACCTAAATCCTCCTGATAATTCACCTGTTAGAAACACGTCTCCCATTGACGATCAGCCCACGTTCAATGACCTGTTGCGCAGAGCAGCAGCACATCTCGAACTGGACACTGGGGAGATCTCTCCTGAAATAGACTTTGTGGAAAGAGTAATTAAGGAGAAACCCCCGGTCAGCCAGACGATTCCCCTCCTCGCTTCAGTGAAGAGAAGAATCATCCCTTCGCTATCCACACCCGCACTAATCAGAGGAGTTAATCCAAGAATTGAAAAACTTTTCACTCCTTCACCCTCAGACCCGCTGTACATCAGGGGACATTCCATTCCGGATTCCCTTGTAGTAACTAATACAAGGAAGAGGGCAGGGGTGCCGCTGTCCACCAGCGAGGCACCACCTGACAAGGAGGGCAAGAGGTTATATGCCCTTGCAAAGAGAGTCACATCCTCGGCTGCCTTTTCGGCAAGAATTGCGAACAACAATTCTTTGCTAGCTAGCTACGCGGACGCGCAGTGGGCCAAACTGCGCAAAGACGCCGAAGAAGCGCCGGAACCACTACGTACATGCCTGCTATCAACTATTGGCGAAAGAACCCAGGTCAACCAGAGTATTGTAAAGAACTCTCTGGATGCTGCAGACACAGCGGGACGTTCCCTGGTTCAGGGAATACTCCTAAAACGCCATGTATGGCTGCGCAACTCAGGGTTCAAACCGGAGACACAGGCGTCTTTAATAAATAAACCTGTTGAAGACACAAACCTCTTCGGGAAAGCTGTGAATGAGGCTCTGGAGATGGCTAAAAAAGAGTTCGATACTATCAAAACTCTTGACCAGATCTCTAAGCCCACTACCAGACGCGGCTATGGCAACAAACGCTTTTTTCGTGGCCAACGCCAACAGCAGAATCAGCAGCAACAGTACCCTGCCACCAATTACCAGACCAATAGTGGGCAGTACAGTCAAAGAGGCCAGCGCTGTGGCAAAGGGAGAGGTCGGGGGTCCACCCCCAGAGGCTCCCAAGCCCCCAACACCACCAAGTGACGCGAAGATTCGCGTCCCCTCCCATGCAACACCGGTCGGGGGCCGGATAACATCCTTTCTTCCAGCATGGGAAGGAATAACGTCAGACCGCTGGGTACTTTCCACCGTAGCCCACGGATACTGCATCGAATTCAATGGTTCCCCAACATACAGACCCCCGAGGGGACGACGCATGACACCGGAACACCTTGCCATCCTTCTCCAAGAAGTACAACAACTGCTGGAAAAAGGAGCCATAGAGGTCGTGCCTCTATCTCAGGTAACGGAAGGTATTTATTCATTGTACTTCCTTGTACCCAAAAAGGATCTAACCATGCGCCCTGTATTAGATCTGCGCCCAGCGAACAAGTTTATCAAACCCCAGAAGTTTCGTATGGTGACCTTACAGGAAGTGATCCCACTGCTATCACAGGGAGATTACATGACAACATTGGACATGAAAGATGCATACTTTCATATTTTAATGTTGCCAGCGCACAGAAGATACCTCAGGTTCATGATAGAGGGCAAACACTACCAGTTCAGAGTGCTACCCTTCGGCATAGCATCAGCACCAAGGGTATTCACGAAGGTACTGGCAGTGGCAGCGGCCCACCTGCGCAGGTTGTCCATCCCAGTTTACTCTTACCTCGACGACTGGCTCATGACAGGGGATTCTTACGAAACATGCTTCTCCAATACCCAAAAGACTGTAGACCTTTTGTTCCAGTTGGGCTTCTCATCAACGAAAAGAAGTCCAGCCTAGACCCCAGCCAAATCAAACCATTCCTAGGGGCTCTAATTCAAACAAAGGACGGCCTCGTCTTCCCCTCCAACGAGAGGGTCCAAAACATGCTGTTTCAGATCCCTCAATATGTAACCGGCCGAGAGGTGACGGTCCGCAAAGCAATGCGCTTGCTGGGCATGATGGCGTCGTGTATTTATTTGGTACCTCACGCGCGCCTGCGCATGCGCCCTATGCAAGAGTGGCTCAACAGCCAGTGGTGTCAGGCCAGCGGACTATGGGACGATCTAGTGGTGGTCTCGCAGGCCTTGATTCTCTCGCTACGGTGGTGGACAAAGGAAAACCTGGAAAGAGGGAAACCTTTTGCCACACCCGCGGCGGAAGCCACTCTAACCACAGACGCATCCCTCACAGGATGGGGGGCTCACCTATCCCATCAGACTGCTCACGGATTGTGGACTCCGAACGTAGCATCCAAACGCATAAATCTACTGGAGCTACTAGCTGTGTTCAAGGCGCTAAAAGCCTTCCAGGAACACCTACAAGGCAAGACTGTGTTGGTCCTTACAGACGGCACCACAGCCATGTACTACATCAACAAGCAGGGGGGCACCCACTCTCCAGGACTGTCCAAACTGGCCCAAAATATATGGAAGTGGGCTCTCAAACAAGACATGTTCCTAATGTCACAACATGTACCAGGGGAACTCAATCTGCTGGCAGACAAACTCAGCAGAGATTTCCCCCTGCCTGAAGAGTACGAATGGCGACTGCACGAAGACATCGTCTTAGACGTCTTCACAATATGGGGATTCCCAGAAATAGACCTGTTCGCAACCCTGGAGAACTCACAATGCCAAAATTACGCCTCCAGGTACCCCCAGAACCAATCCAAGGGGAACGGTCTGTCGATGCAATGGTCAGGGAAATTTGTTTACGCTTTTCCCCCGACTCCCCTTCTCAACAAGGTGGTGCACAAGATGCACCAGAATAAGTGACCATGATACTGGTGGCCCCTATGTGGGCCCGACAGCCATGGTTCGCTCACTTATGGAGATGTCGCTATCTCCCCCAGTGAAACTCCCCTGCCCGTACAACATGCTGTCACAGGACAAGGGCAGGACTCTGCATCCATGCCCCCAGAACATGAACTTAGCAGCTTGGCTCCTGAGATCATAGAATTCGGACATCTACAGCTCCCGCAGAGATGCATGGACATCCTCAGGGAAGCCAGAAAACCTAACACTCGCCACTGCTATTCTAGCAAGTGGAAGAGATTTGTCATCTGGTGCAGAGGAAAAACCATCAACCCGATTGACTGCTCTCCCACACATATTGTTCTATACATGACCCACTTATTGGATTCAGGTCTAGTGTTCAATTCCATTAAAGTCCACCTAGCGGCACTTTCTGCATACACCATGGGAAGTGGTCAAAGTGTCGTGGTGGAAGATCCCTGTTATAAAGGCCTTCATGGAGGGAGTAAAAAGGATACACCCCCCGATAGCTGACCCAGCTCCCGGATGGGACCTTAACATGGTACTTACCAGAATCATGGGCTCACCATTCGAACCCATGCACAAAGCATCTCTTAAACACCTCACTCTTAAGAATGCTTTTCTAATAGCTATCACCTCCATCAGGAGTGTAAGTGAACTACAGGCTCTTTCTGTTCTAGACCCCTTCGTTACAGTTCACAGAGAGAAGGTGGTTCTGCGCACGCACCCAAGGTTTGCTCCGAAATTCATCTTGAAATTCTACGTAAACCAGTCTATAGAACTGCCAACGTTCTTTCAAAATCCTTCCAACTTGGGAGAAAAAACTCTGCACACACTAGATGTGCGCAGAGCGGTCATCTTCTACATGGAAAGAACCAGACCACTGAGGAAGACTAATCAGTTCTTCGTCTCGGTGGCAGCAGGAAGAGAAGGGGATGCAGTTTCAAAGTCCACTATTTCTAGATGGATTGTTCAATGCATCACTCTCTGCTATACTTTTGCTAAGAGAGAACTGCCCTTTAAGCCAAGAGCGCACTCTACTCGAGGCACGGGGGCGTCCATAGCATTCATTGCAAATGTTCCCCTTGAGTCCATCTGCAAAGCGGCTACCTGGAGTTCTGTGCACACCTTTACAAAACACTACTGTCTAGATGCACACTCGAGATCTGACTCCCAGGTGGGACAGGCAGTATTAAGACATCTTTTCTCTACTGTTCCTTCTCATAAGCCACCGCCAACTCCGGGTACTGCTTGCTAGTCTATGCACAGCATGTGATTCTAAGCAGATTAACAAACATCAGAAGACAATGCATTACTTACCGTAAAAGCATTTCTGATGGTTGTATCTGCTTAGATTCACATGCGCCCACCCTTCCTCCCCGCTCGGATGGAAGGAACATAGACTTCCTTTTATATCTCTCTTTTCTGTACTCACTCACGTCTAGAAGGCTCCCTCAGGGCAGAAAAATACAAACAGAGGGACCTCGACGCGTGAGGGATTGTGGGTACAACGCACGTCACTATAGGGATAGTATTTCAGACACGCCTTGTCGACGTCCCTTTTCGACTACGAAAAACAAAATGCAATACTCCGCAGTGACCACTGGATGTCGGACCTATGCACAGCATGTGAATCTAAGCAGATACAACCATCAGAAATGCTTTTACGGTAAGTAATGCATTGTTATATATATATATAGTTTTGAGCAATGCTACTTGCCTGTGATTTTCATCTTTTAGTGTGTATTTTTTAAAGTTCGAATCATTTGCTGTATTTTTGTACATTGACTGATTAACTTTAAATTATTAAGTGTTGACCTGTGTGGACTCTGTAGCCCTAGACCACTCTGATACATTTCGTGATACTAAGCCTTGACTGTTCATTCACACTACCTTGAATGGGTGTTGGCTAACCTCTGTCTTCCCTGTTCACCATAACTAGGGTGTCCTCCTAATGTCTATCCACCCCATGGCTGACTATTAAAATCCATCTTAACATTAACTAAAACTCTATATCTGTGCCCAGTTACCCCATTGACGCACATCAAGATGGATTGTATTTTGTCTTAGTTCTTATTTTAAGAACGTTTGTTTTGATTCATTAGGTAGCTAACTTTTCTACTATGGAAGACAACGATATTGTAGATACGGAGCGCAATGCAAAGCAATGGGAAGATATAATTCCAAAAGATCAAATCATGCGCCTAGAAGAGGAGGAAAGACAGAAGGAGCTACAAGAAATGTACATGCTTCCAAGAATGAGAAAATGTGCAAAACAGGTACCTTTAACATATTTCTATGTTGTGAATAGCAGGTGACTTTGGGTTGGTATAGAGATCTTGGTGATATTTCAACCTAAGCAATAAGGAATATGAATTGTTGTATATTACATGTGTTTTTCTTTCCCAAGTGAGAAAGGACACCCTTTCTGCATTCAAAAACACTTTGTTGTACTTCTTTTTAGTATGTTATTGGTGTGCTGACACATGTAATCTAACACCCCTTTCTCCCCAGCAAGTGGCCAGAGAAAGTGAACATTAACCACAGCAAATAAACCAACGTGCTTTGATAACCTGAGTTTGTTTATCCTTGCTAGCAGTCAGACCCCACTCTTGTATTTGGTTGTTCCTTGGCCATGGGCTGCTTTGTGTATTATGCATAGTGTTGTGAAGAAAATTTGTTTTTTGACTGGTAGCCAATCTGTGCTGGTGTGACTTGTTCTCACTTTAGTGTGTGTGAGTAGTTGTCTTGCTATGTGTTCTGTATTTATTGTAGTTTGTTTGAAAAGATACTCTATCATTCCGAGGTATATAATGTAGGTGTAGTCTATTCTTAACATGAGGGAGATGACTGAGAGTGTTCTATGTGGGAAGGTGTAGAAATGGAGTATCCGCTTGATTGTGTGTAGGTGGAAGAAGCATTTCTCCAGCATGGGGTCTGGCATGGATTCACATGAATATTACCTGTCGTCAGGCTAGGAATCGTCAGTAAAGAAAAAATCTGTTGAATTTCTGAACTGTCTTTCTCCTAATAACCAATCACTGAGCTCTGGGTCATACTGCCCCCAGCCAATGACTGCCCTCTACCTAAGCCCTTCCTCTGGCAGCAATCTTCAGATTTTTACCGCACGTTCTATTGTTGGGAGTCCTCGTGTTTAGCTCTCAAGCTTTTACTGCATTTATCATTTATTGGAAGAGTATTACTGTATTTTTTCGTCAATCAGGCCTTGTGCTCCATCGATCAACCCATCCGATTAACGGGTACCCGTTGTCGGATTTCTTCGGCGCCCCTCAAGGGCGAATTTTGACGAGTTTCTTCGTGGAAGCTTCCAGAAGATTCTCAGGCCTACGCCGCGTGGACCATGTCCGAGGAGGAGGAGGATTCACCTCCCCTGTTCAGGATCTGCTGCGGCTCGCGTAATGTCTTCTCGGATGTCAAGCATTCCCAATGTCTTTACTGCCTGTTTCCGACACACAAGGAGGAAGATTGCGCGTTCTGCCACGGCCACGAGATGACCTTGCGCACAATGAATGATTGACACAGGTGACTGAACGAGTAGCTACAGGCCAAGGCCCCTGCTATGGGTGTGTCCCAGCAGCATGCCTCTCTCAGCTCCAAGAAGACTAAGCGGGCTTCTAAGGCCTTTTAGGGGGCCCCTACCATGGGGGTCCAACAGAAAGCTAAGCACCATGAGTCCACTGTCACCGGGAGTGCCGTTGCGGCGGGCTCCTCGGCAGCCAGGGCGCATTCGACGTCTTTAGCCTCCGGCACCAGTCAATGCTCAGTATCTTCGGCCTAGAGGAAGTCGGATCATCCGGGCAAGCTCAAAGAGAGGCCCAAGTCTGCACTACCTTAGAAGACCAAGGGGTTCGGGGTTCGGACCATCCCCCTAAGGAGAAGGCCAATCAGGACAAGGTTCCAGCCCTGACCGTAAAATGCCAAGTCCAGCCGGCGAAGGCCCAACCTTCCATTGAGGGGGTGGCGGCATCTCTGGCGAAGGCTGCCGAGGCGGCTCTGCAGGACGAGACCCCGAAGACGGGGGTGTCACTGCCTCCCAGAAGGGAGATGGCGTTCCGGCCCATAGAGAAGACTCCGGAGAAGATGCCCGTCATCTCCCCGAGACCTTCACCGCTGAAGGCAAAGAAAGCGGGGAGGTGCGGATGCACTCCAAGGTACGGATATCTCCTCTGAGGAGGAGCTCACCGTCCTGCAACCCATCCAGGAGGAGAACGTAGTGGACAGGCCCTACGGCGAGCACCCCAACAAAGTCGTCGATGAATGTGATGACGACGAGGTCACCGTCGAGGAGGAGCAGTAAGGCGACAACGGCGTGGGTGCACAGCCGGTGCCCCAGCTGCCTATTCCGCAACCACCTCAGCTGCCTACCCCGCCTCAACTATCTCCCAGAGATCTTTCGGTGGACATCCTCTCAGCCCTGCATACTCTGACCTCTGAGATATGGACAAGGTTGCCCATTGCGTCGGCGTGCCCCCCTGTTAGGTAAAGTTTGTATGCAGTACCCTTTGGGACCACTACACACAACTCGGACTACAGGTGTAAGCAAACCAACCTTTGATATAAGTCTGTACTACACAGTTTTGGTAGCGGAGATGAGCAGCCAGGCTTATCTCAAGAGGTGAATGTGAGCAGTAATGATGTTACACAGAGGTCTACAATCACGAGTGTTCAAATAAACTCTATCAAAGAAACCTTGAGTATAAAATACTTATTAATTTGTCAGTTATAAAACATTCATAAGGAGGAGGCAATATAATCACACATAAATATACTTCAATACTATTTCAGAATACTTTTCAAGAGGAGTAAAAGGCAAAGATTATTAGAACATGAAAGGTTACAATTATTCTTAGACAGTGCAAATACTTGAAGTTCACCAGAAGAGTTAATTCAATAGGCTAGGCCAAAGTCAATGGGCTAAAGTCTTGGATAGGATAAAGCGGTTCTGGTAAGTAAAAGGTAAAATCCCTGCAAAAGTTCCCAGAAGTAGTTTGTAAAAAGAAGAATCATACGTTGGGTCACAAGCTGATTAGGCCTGCGAGTTGCAAAAGTTTCAAGCACTTTCACTGCACGAGGTAAGTACTTGGTCTTATTTCACAGTACCTTACAATGAAGAAAAAGATGCAGCTGAAGACTTCTGTTCCTGGCAGTTCCTGTAGATCTCGCTGTTCCTGTGCCTCAGTTGTGGGGACAAGAGAGAGGACTTTGGGGGACTCCTGTACTGGGACTGGTCCAAAATCTAGCACTTGGCAAACTTCAATTTCGGTGGCTGTGAGTAAAGCACACAAACTGGTGTCCCTCTCCCTGGTTCTACGGTTTGCTGCTGCAACTCTGAGGAAATTCAACCAGTTCCGAGATAGGTGTCCAGGTGGCTTACTTGTGAGTTGATGGGTCCCACCAACTCAAAGGGAGAGGTCGTCCTTGCAGGGGCTCCTCTGTCGATGTGAACTTGGCGATTCGGACCTGCAGCAGGGCTTCACCGGGCAAACCAACGGTCCAGGAGTTGCAGAAGCCGTCCTCTTCAAGATAATCTTCGGTTCCTTCGTTACAGTGGTCGACTCTGCCTCCCAAGCCAAGAGACTTGCCTTTTATTCAGCTCTCTCCCATTCATTCCAGCCTAGCTGACACTCACCCAGCATGGTGGCTGTCCTTGCTGGACAGTCAACCAGCCAATCACCACAGAGTGCATTTGGGTCTACTAGGAGACTAAGCGCAGGGAGTTTGGGGCACCTCCCTAACTTCCTGCCCACCCCAGACACTCGGGCGCCAGAGGCGGTCTTCACTCCTGAAGCCCGCCAAAGGTGAATGAACAAAGAGACCAAACCTGATTTGGCGCGCAGAGCAAAACTCTAGAAGGACCTTTCCACAAAGAAATGGCGAAAATCGAACACCGGGACCTGTTTTTTACAGACTCAGGCGCCATCTAGAAAAACATGGCTCTGTGATTTAATGCTACCGACGCTCGCTGGCGGGAAACATCATGGTAGTTCGTGTAAAACCACTGCCACCAGCAATTCTGAGGGAAAAAGGGTAGCATTTGACTGCTACATGAGTATCTAGACATGGGGGATACTAAGTAACCCCTCCATCACTCGATTGTAAGATAGGGTGTGCTGGGTCTAGGAATTTAAGACTAGTAAAGTCAATGTCACTTTACTTACTCTGGGAAACAGTAGTTTATCCCAGAGAAGGTATTTTAACCTTGGGAAAGCCTGAAAATGTGTCCCTGTGCCACTTCACTGAGGGTGCTGTGTGACACAAATGAAAAGATGCCTATGGAGTTGGTTAGACTCCATAACCAAAGAAAAAACAAGAGTAAAACACATTGCAAAACTCATGAGAGAGTGGGAAAAAGTGTCACACTCTCTCCAGGTAAAAAGTCCTCAAAATCCAGAAAAGTTGCGGGGATCTCTCTAAGGTGAAGGGAATTAGCACATTGGGGAGAATTCTCCCTAACACCCCCCGCGGCGCCGGCCGTGCCCCGTGCAACAGGGGAAACTCCAACCAAGAAGAGGAGAGTTCAGCCTCCACCTCCCTATCCCCCTTCGCCCTCTTCTCCACCCTCTCCCTCGCTGAGGGATAAGACGACGGACACAGTGGCGACGGGCACAGACGACGACGGCGGATTAGGAGTCCTCCCGTCGCCTAGATCTTCACCGCCAGAATAGATGGGCTCGTTCCATTTGATGATCTCCAGAGCTTCTGAACTTTTTCAGCTCAACCCAGAAGAGAAGGAAAAGTTATTATATCAGCGCCGTGAGGCTAAGAGAAAGACTACCCTCTCAGTCCCACTCCTGGATGACATCTGGGACGAGGGTCTGTCGATCATGAAGAACCCTTCTACGGCCCGAGTAGTAGTACAGGGTACCGGACTCTGCGCCCAAGTGCTTGAGGGCCCAACTGTTGCCGGATTCAGTGGTGTTGGCGACAACCAAGAATTTGTCCCCGGGCGGCTCTTATTCGGCTGCAACCACCCCACCTGACAGCGAGGGAAAGAAGTTAGATGCCATGGGACGACAGGTCATCTATTCTGCGGCGACTGCCATGAAGGCCGCCAACGCCCCTGTTGCGCGCTATGACTGGGAGCTGTGGTTCAAGATCACTCCCCTCCTGGACTTCCTCTCTGGCGACAAGACGGCAAAGGCACTGGAAATTCTGCAGGAAGGCGAGGTGGCGTCGGACCATGGCATCACTGTGACCATGGACATCGCCAACGAGGGGTTCCGCCAAATGGGCAACAGCGTTTGCATTTGTCGTGGTGGCTGGCTCACGGCCACCAGCTTTTTTCAGGCTGTTCAGTCGAAGGTGTTGGAGATGCCCTTCGACGGAGACCATCTGTTCAGGAGTCCAGTAGATGAGTCTTTGCACTCCACGAAGACAGACATGGCGTCAGCTCGGGCTTTGGGCACTCTTCAACAACAGAGGCCGTCCTTTTGGCCCTCGGGCAGCAAGTCCCAAGGTTCATCCAAGGGTTTCGGTGGGGGCTCCACCTCTTACCGCCAGCCCTCCCGTTCTTCGGCCCAGGAAAGCAACAAGGGCTTTTCCAAGACCTTCGGGGGAGGACGTCGTCGCCACGATCCCCAGGCCGTCCCTTCGATGTCCAAGCAGGATTGAACCAGCCATGGCATTGGGGGGACCCGTGCACCACGATGGGAGGCCGGCTGGCAAACTTTGTCACTACCAATTGAAGGCCCTTCCCTTCGGATTGAAGTCGGCGCCAAGGGTTTTCACCAAGTGCCTGGCGCCAGTGGCGGTGCACCTGCGGCTGCAGTGGATCCACGTCTACACTTATCTGGACGACTGGATCATCCGGGCCAGCTCAAAGGACCTCGCCGGCAACCACACGGCGAGGAGCATTCGCCTGTTGACAGATCTGGGGTTCTCGGTGAACTATGCAAAGTCCTGCTTGATTCCATCGCAGGACGCTCCGTTTCTGGGATTCCGGCTCAACACATCGTGCCTGGCGTCCCCGTCAGAGGAGAGGATTGCAGCCATATTGGGCAAGGTGCAACGGCTGTTGGCACTGAAAGTCGCCACTGTGAGGACCATCAAGTCTCTGCTGGGCATGATGTCCTGCATCTCTGATATGTGCAGGCTACGGATGCGTCCGCTACAGGAGTTCCTCGACGTCCGTTGGAATCAAGTGTTGGTTAGCTTGGATGACTGGTTCCCGCTCGACGAGAGCTTCCGTTGAGCGATAAGGTGGTGGGGGGTTCGCACGCACCTGTCGGTTGGTGGGAGGAGTGGGGGGGCGCGGATTTCCAGATCCCACCGCACCAGTAGACGGTCACAACAGACACCTCTCTGGAAGGATGGGGAGCCCACACCGGAAGTCTTCATGCAAGAGGCCTTTGGCTACCGGAGGAGAAAACGCTGCACATCAACGTGTTGGAGCTGCGGGCTGTGTTTTGGGCCCTCAGGTCTTTCCTTCCGTCCCTGAAGGGCAAGGTGGTGAGGGTTTTCACAGACAACACCACCACAATGTTTTACATCAGGAAGCAGGCGTGCACCAGGTCCCTGGCGCTCTCCAAAGAGGCGCAGGAACTATGGCACTGGGCCATCGCCCAGGGGATGATCTTCCCGTTTCATCTGGCAGGAGTGAAGAACACCGTCACGGACTCTCTGAGCAGGGAGCTGCGTTCGTGCCACTAGTGGGAGCTTTGTCAGGACCAAGTGGATCGCCTGTTCTGCAGATGCGGCAATCCCCAGGTCGATCTATTTGCGACAGTGACAAACACCAAGTGCCGGAGGTTCACAAGCAGGTTTCCCCAGGTGGGGAGCATGGGGGACACATTCCCCTGGGACGGCCTATACCTGTATGCGTTCCCTCCGTTTCAGTTCCTTTGACTAGTCAATCAACTCACAGTCCCGGTGCAGGATGATCCTCGTTGCACCGGCTTGGCCGAGGCAGATATGGTACCCGGATCTTCTCGACATGTCAACGGCCCTTGCAGTCAAGCTTCCGGTGGTCGCAGATCTTCTTACCGGGGAAGGAGGCGCAATCCTACACCATGACTCAGGATTGCTGAACCTGAAGGACTGGCTCCTGCAGCATTAGAATTTGGTTACGACCTTCCAGCAGACTGCAAGGAGGTGCTTGCCAAAACCAGGAGATCGTCCACTCTTAAATGCTACAGACATAAATGGAAGAGGTTCTCCGTTTGGTGCCGTGCACAGAAGATCAACCCTCTACGAGTCACGGCTCCGCAAGTGCTGCCGTATCTACTATCATTGGCCAATGCAGGATTGGCCCATGCCTCCATCAAGGTTCATCTGGCGGCTATATCCCGCTACACCAGAGCTCCGGGGACGGTTGTCGTTATGGTCACACCGTTTGGTTAAAGGAATAGTGTGCTCAGAAATATTATTGTCCCGCTGGTTCGGGCATGTGTTTTTAAGCATACGTTGATCGATCGTACAAACATTTCCTATGCACCTTATGGTAGTTTTCCACTTTTGTACGCATGCAAAATCAAGCAACAGGGCGTGGCCATTTTGTGATAATCTTATCTGTTGCCGCATCGCCCAAGCAGGACTGCCCTTGTGGCACTAAATCATATCACCCGTCCCTGAACCTGACATCACCAAATCCGTGATATTCTCTGCCTTTCTCCGTGACGTTACTGGGCAGCGTAGCCAAACGCGCCCAGTCATCACCTACGTGACGTGACGCAGAACCCGAAAATCAACACACATCATCTCACAACACAGTGTGTCACAATTCGGAATATAAAACTGTACTTTACAAATTGTACAGTCTTGCGGTTTCCTTTTAAAGTACTTTTATTTCACAAACAGTCAGAGAGCATCCAGCGATTGCCATATTCAATCAAAATGGAACTTTTTTCTTTGCTCTCGATCTGCAAATGTTTATCGTGAGTCACACAGTATTCCTTTTTGGTACACAGGGTGTTCGTTTTGGGTAAAAGAAGCGCTTTGGTCGCATAGTAAATTGCAAGGCTTGTGCATCAACTTGGCGCTAGACCACCGTAAAGGATGTTATGTTGCCCCTAATCGCTGGTACCGCATAAGGGATCGTCCCAAAAAAGAGTCGAATATATCCAGTTATTGACATGAATCTGCAGCTGCCGGTTGAAAACTCCATCAGTTGGTATCAGAATGGCAGGATGTACCTGTTTGGAAAACATAATAGAAATTTATCATTTTACTTATTCATTCGGCATCGAGTTAAAACTAACGATTCGCACAGACGTGAAACAATGTGAAGAGAGCTAAAACAACGTGGAAAGTACTCTACAATTTGCTTCTGAGGATAATGCTATGGAGTATGTTCAGCTTGAAACGGGATGCGGAAGCTGACGCTACAATTCGAGGTGCACATAGATGGCATTTTAATGAAATATTAGTGTTGAACCTGGGGGAATCGAGTGGTGGTCCACATGCATCTCGATGCTGGACTGGCCATGTGCTTGGTAGAAAGACCGGTACACAAAGCTTGTACTTGCGTTTCATTGGAGTATGCCACACAGAACAAACTAGTACAATGTAACCCAGCAATAACGGTCAGCTAATAAGTTGACTCGTTCCTGTATAAAATCATTGAGAGTCAAACTTACCTTATATTCGGCATTTCCATTCTCTTGGCTTAACGCAGACTCCGTTCGAATAACGATTTTTCATAAACTGAATTTACATGTTCCTTAGTCCAGTTTTGGAATGGAGAACCTCATCATATCTTATGTTATTACACCCCTCCTTTAATTCAATTCCTTTCGCAATGGTCCCTTTCTCTCAAGGTCAAAAAACAATTGAACCTTATACTGTGTGTGCGATGCGTGGGCTTCCTCAGCTCACAAGCAAAAATTCAAAGCTGGTGACCTTCACTCAGAATGAAGATACATTCTTAGTTTGCAACATCTTGTCTCACCGCATCCATGAGAATTGGAATTGTGAAGCACGGGCACAGGAGCAAAAATGTGGGGGCTGTCATTGCTCGCTGTTCGTGGCACTGCTGAGGGGTAGGTGAAACTTGGCATTGACAGAATTTGCCTTACTCCAAAATTGGAGTCGAGGGTACACAAAATGGAGTCAGTGTGTGTAGCAATAGCCCCACCTCTGCTTATGTCAGGGCCTCCTTCCCCATGGCAATAGATTGGCAAAGGAGCCGCCCACCGCGAGTGCAGCATCAGGATGCCACTTTCACCTATAATGTATGTTGGCTGTCGGCTCAACCGACCCACCCCTTCCTTACATTAGAAACTACCCCCAACACATGCCCCCATGAATATATTGGTCAGAGTGCTTCTTTTTCTCACCAACAACACACTTCGATGTGCTGTTTTGTTCACAGTCAGTACTTCTTGCCTGCCGAGTATCTTATCTAGCCTAGGTCTCATCCCTTTTGTGTGACTAGCATAATTCAGCTATTTGGGCAACCTTTTGGTAAGGCAGCTGCCGAACCCCAAAGTTTCTTTCACACTGTTATCCATCTGGCCCTCCTACGATCAGTGAAGGTCCCAGAGTAGCTCGACGAAACTGTGAAATGTGGAAGCACAGCGTTACATTGTATGGCAATCGTAAAAAGGGTGCTAGTTGAAAAATAAATGGACAAAGAGGATAGATTTCAAAAGACAAATTGGATGCTTTATTTGGACCCTTCATAAAAATATTGTTGATCAAAAAAACAGATGGTAATAATTTGTACCTGGATTTGAACTGTTCAACGAGCTCTGCTTTAGGTGGGCAGGGCATGTTGGCAATGTTTTGTGGCAATGTATGTGTACTCGGAACAAAATTGCGTGCAATTATGTGAGTATGCATCTCCAAGACATTAATAATAAGATATTTCACAAAATCGAATTCCATTTCCTCATATACTGGCTTGACCACCCATTTTTTGCTTCTTTTCGTAAAGGCCATAGTGTAGCAAAGCATCCCTAAGTTTCCCGCAGTCCTCGATTGTTCACGGCCTACGTTCTTGTTATGCGCTAATACCGCTAGTAATGTCCTATATTTCATCCCTTCTATGCCGAAATGCAATCTCTTTGGCCTGTACTTTAGGCACATATTGTGGAACACCTCCAAATCTCCTGTGTGACAGAATTCTCAGAGTCCCTTCAGATCTCTTGATAGTTTTATCAAACACAATCTTCTCAAGGGCTTTGTGTGGAGGTGAAGATGGAATCAACCACTTCTTCCGTTCCTGCTCCGGCGACAAAGGGCCATGTTGACATTGGTGGAAATGTTGGATTTCTGTGGTGTCCAACGGTGAACGTTGGAACAGTGGTGCATTAGTGACCGCCATTTTTCTAGTAGAATTTCCACAGACCCATCACATGTTTTGGAGCTCCACCAAATATGGTTGCTGAAAGACTGGGAACACTGTGAAATACTTGCATAAACTTTTTTTTCCTGCAGCTGAGATTTTTTTATTGATGTATTTGGCAACATGCCATACATCAAATTGATGGGAAATATTTGGAAACTGCTCTCTCATTGTCTTGGCTATTGTAACGTGTCTGTCCGTGGCTATGAGGTCGATTTGCATTCCCCTCGATTTATCTTAGTGATTTTATAAAAACCAACTTTCTCCTTGGCCACTGAGGATTTGCATTCGGACACCTGCACGACCACCAAACTCAATTTCTTTTTACTTTCCATGTCCTGAAAGTGGTATGTGCAGTACTTTGCTGAACATCCAGGGCTGTCGCACTGTCCATTGCCAGCTAGCCTGAACCGTTTTTCGGAGAATGTACTTTGAATAGACAATTGTTCAATTTTTCAAGCTTCACTAATGGCAGGGGATAGATATTGAAGTTGATATTTGTAGTACTGCGTTTTAGAAATGAAATGGAGTCCCACAAATTGACAAACTGGACAACTTAATGAAAGTAGAGCCACTGAAAGCTGCTGCACACAGTAGATTGCCAGCTGGCAGTTTCCCCAGCATCGGTTGAGCGGACCATGAACATTTTTCATGGAAGATTTCAACGGTAGCATTTATTTTGAGGTTACTGCCTTGTGATAGACGAGTCACATTCACTAATGGCTTCCCACATACTTGCCCTCTCACTGAATGCACACATTTCAGCATCTTTATAATCTCCATCAAGCTGCTGTCGAATACTATGTATTTTGCCTCCTTTATTAGACTGTCATCCTGCATTAATGTTATTTCTGACTGAACTGTTGTTGACATATCAGCCAAACTGGGCATACTGTAGTCGAGATCTTTGTCTAGTTCCTCGGTCAATTGTATTGATGCTTCAGTCTCTGTCATTTCAGCGTCTGTTACTTGAACGTGAATCGGAGAAAACCTCAATTTCGACTGGTTTTTGGGTGGCTCTTTTTTTGGCGGGTGTCGATTGTGTGAAGTGGTCTGCGACTAATTCAAAAGTATCTTCAGTACATTCAGTTTCATCTTCATCTGGTGGAGCAGTCGCATTGTAGCAATGGTCCAAAAACAATTTGCTGGCTTCACCGGTCACATTAAATTCATTTTCTGGCCATTGGGAAATGCATCTAGAGTCTGAACACGCTGCGCCTCAATAGTTCCTCCATGGTGAAAACAGTTTGCCAAGCAGCATCTCTTTTGTGTCGCTCTGTGTCTGCATAATCCGTACACCATCGGGCAACTAGAAGACAGGTTGGAAAAAAATGTTCAGTGTAAATCCAACATACAGTATTGGACAGTTTACATTAAAAAAAGCATATTATGAAGGTCCCAGCACAAAACACTGGTTAAAAATTGAAATTGTTTATAAATTACCTTCTTTCTTGCTTTTCGTTGAAAACTTTACTGTAACGTCAGCAACAGCAAGCTGGTCCACTGTCTTGGATCCACGTGCCTCCTCTTCTATATCTGGATATTGTATACATCCCTAGAAAAGAGTATCCATTTAAAATAAGTCATTTGTATTAGAAATCAAATTATTCCTTCGCACACATGGCTTACACAGATAAACTTATACATCGTGTACGTCATTTAATCAAAATATACATTTGGGATTTCACCTGATTGATGGCTAGTTTACTCGATCAAAGTTGACTGTGCATACTCTTCGAAAATGTTGCACTCAAGCAATTTGCAGAAACTGTTTGTTTCTAATATTGTCACTGTCTAATAGTATCAGATCTAGGACCGACTTTCTTTCAATCAAGGGTACTGTCAGTACGCATAACTCTGGCTCTGGATCAACTACAAGGGATGATGTAATTGTAGTCGAAGCTTCATCATCTACCTGTAACACAGTACTTGTATTAGTATGGATGAAAAAATGGGAAATTTGACACACACAATGTGACAGACAATGGTACATATCTATTAAAAAACACAAATGAAACATTGTGTAAACGAATGACACGATATGTAAATATGGGATTATCTGATTCGATGGAACTGTCAGTACACCTACATCTGGCTCTGGATCAACTACAAGGGATTATGTAATTGTAGTCGAAGCTTCAGCATCTCCCTGAAACGCAGTACTTGCATTAGTGTGGATGAAAAAATTGAACACACATTGGTACATATCAATAGCAAACCACGAATGAAACATTGTGTAAACAGATGATACGATACGTAAATATGATCAGATTATCTCAAATTTGATGCATTAAAAAAATTCCGTAACTGAATAGCTAAGCAATACTACCTGATACGCGCTCGAAGTGGTTGTTGACTCCAGGCAAGACATGGATGCTGAATCTTGCTCCTTCATATTCAGTGCATAGTCATGGAGTTGTAAAGGGAAAATATTTGATTTTAGAAATGCTAATCTTAAAAATTGGCATGTAAGGAGACAGATTACGAAAACATTATGCTTATTTCAAAGGACACTATAGCATAGTTGTGTGCCCATAAATCAATTTTCTATGAGGCTTCTAAAACCAAGGACAGATGTTTAGCAAAATGGTCTTTATTTAAAAAGCAATACAATGTTATAAATATGAAAAGTATTATAAGACATTTACACCTAAAACACCAATCCGTCCATTTAGTTACCTGTTGACTACCCCAAGGGCTGCATATAAATCCAGAAGCGTGGCTCCCCTGAGGCGGCATGTGAACAAATAGTCAGAATTGCATTTGGGAGCAATTTTCAAGTCGTTCTGAGTTGATTCTTCTTTGTGTACATGGATGGGTCATACATATGCGGGTTAAAGTGCAGGCTGCAGATGTGGTATCGATCACCCCTCTTGTCCTCCAAGACTATTTTTGACTATACTTTCAAGCACTGCCTGCGCATATCTGCAATATCTGACCCATTCTCTTATTCGATCTACAGTCTTTGGGAATACAAGCATTGTAGTGCCTTTAGATTTCTCATGGGTCTTAGAAAGGCAACCGAAAATCGCACATGCAGGCATTGATGTAAATTCTGCAAAAAAAGTCAACCTTATTGGAAAATTACTTAGCATAAAAACGTGAGAAAGAAGGAATTATACCATACATTCTTCAATGCAAGCTATGTTTTGGTCACAAAAGCAAAACCAGTGTAGCTTGGGTGGCTGTATTATAGAATAACTTTCATAAACAATTCTTTGTGACGAAAATCAGATCATGTTACTCGTCCCTTGAATGTACTATTGTGCATAAAAAGGAAACATGCTTATATTATAGACACGGTCCGCTAAGGATGCAATTTGATGCCAATTGACACTGATGACAATTGATATGTCGATAACATAACAAATGTCAATTCAATTGCAATGAGACAAATGAACATAACACTACTGGGTACGTTTGTTCGAAATAGATGGACATTTAGAGATCATGGAGATATGATTAGGAGACATGCCCTTACCTTGACCAACAGACAGTTGGATTCAGCAAGCAGGGTAGTTAGTGGCAGGAGAACAGGGAGATGTTATCGGGTAGCACGCACGACAACGAGTAGATTCGCAGTGGTCACTGAGGTTCTCGGGTAGCACGGTCATGCATTGACTTGCAGTGCTCAAAGATGTTCTCATGATAAATATCAAGTGGTTTATAAAGAATTAGAAAAGATGGTGTGTATGTGAATGAATGACGTGGATATATCGTGGTTTTATGTGGATTGCAGGGGCGCAGCCTGCTTCAGAGGATCCTGCCAGGAGACACAGGGTCTGAGGAGGGCATGTGTGCAATGGCACTGGGCGTAAAATATCTTTGAAGTGTACATGGTGTTTGGCACCTTGGCAGTTCGCACCCCTGAAGGCACCACTTGGCAGCGCACATCCACTGGTGCCAATTGCCTTTGATAATGGAGGGGAGGATGGATTGGCCTGAGGCTTGCAGACAAGGGTCGAAACACTGCTGAATGAAAACGCACTTGATTCACTGGAAAACTGAAACGGCCATTGATAAAAGTTCTGTTGGGCTTTATTTTGTTTCTTAATTTTATGGCACAAATGTACTACACATTATAAAATTCAGGTTGCAGCACAGTGAGGGAAAATCCCCTTTATTGACCGCTGTCACTGGGGAATGTGTGTCTAATGGCACCAACGACACAGGCGGGTATTAATCGTCGAACGCGGTGTCCAAGCCTCCCATGAAGCCACCATGTGTATGAACGATAGGCCACTAGCCTGTACCACCTGTGAAAGATGCAAACTGTTTTTAAATGACCAAGATAAGTGAATTAAACCTTAGTTGCCAACGACAATTCTTGTATCCAATGGCATTGTTGCCAGTACAAATGCTACGTAGACACTGTAAAATATTGTACGACTATTATACATCTATTACTAGAGAATTGCAAGACTAAATTGGTTTGACAATGATATATTAAAGTTAAGACAATATAGGAGACAACCATGAAATAGTAGTGGCCTAAGTGACATCACAACAAGAGTATACTTACTCGTTACTTGGATTCCGAGGACGAACTGTTGCGTGTAGTTCGTGCATAAGCACCATCAAAATCCTCAACACAGACCGTGTGAGGCAGGCTGCCCTGATGTCTGGCAGCTCGGTAACGCATTGCGGCCGTGGCTCGCCTTGCGAAATGTAGGACAAGCATCCAGAGTTTTCTCGGCAGCAGCAGTTCTCCTTTGTTGGCATTAGCGTGCACCGATTGCAGGTACACCAGGTTGAAACGATGTCCATGCGACTAGGACCAGGCTCTTCATCTCTTGAATCGTCCTCCCAACTGTCGCCGGAAGCCCCATCGTTTCCGCATCTTTCTCTTTCGAGTAATTCTGCCTCGGAATACTCTGGCTTGTACTGGTAGGGCTGTATTGTTGCCATTGTGGGGGAAACAAACGAAAATAATTTATAGTGATGGTACTGGTATCTGTTCGCACGGGCTACAAGAAACGAAGGTAGCTGACCAGAGCACAGAAATAAGGCACAGAATACTCAAAGAAATACAGTGAGGGGAATGGAAAAGAAAATCTGATGTGGTCTGTTGTGAAGCGGTCTATTTATACTTATTGAGGAAAGAGGCGTCCTGCCATTTCCATGGCGACACGCCATTAGGTGAAGCGCAGAGAATGTTGACATGAGACGTGCTTTGGCGTTGTGAAATGGGCGGTACGCGTCTAGTGATATCAGGCTCAGGGGCGGGTGATATGATTTAGTGCCGCAAGGGCAGTCCTGCTTGGGCGATGCAGCAACGGATAAGATTATCACAAAATGGCTGCGCCCTGTTGATTTTGCATGTGTACAAAAGTGGAAAACTAAATGTTTGTATGATCGATCAACGTATGCTTAAAAACACATGCCCGAACCCTCGTGACAATAATATTTCTGAGTGCACTATTCCTTTAAGGAGTTCGTCAAGGGATTATTCCATTTGTTCCCGCTGGTGAAGACTCCAGCCCTGGCGTGGGAGCTCAATGTGGTACTAACTAGGCTCATGGGCCCTCCATTCGAACCTATGCAGACAGTTCCACTAGCAACAAACAAATACACTTCAATACTGTATGCTTTGAGTTTCTGAATCAGACAAGACCCTTTTGGGATGGCACACAGACACAACCTACACCCACAGGTGACTTCAGTAACAAGGATGCTGGGGACATTTATATCATACTGTTGGCATTCGGAACACTCTTAAAAAGTTGGTAAAAGGCAAAGCATATTAGAACACAAGAGATCATCAATTTCTTAGCAGTGCAAATACTTTCAGATAGCAATACAAGAGCCATTTAATTCAACAGGCTAAACCAATGTCAATAGGCAAAAGTCTTTATAGGATGCATCACTTTTGGTAAGTAAATGGAAAAGTCTTTGCACAAGTTCTTAGGAGCCTTTGATAAAAAGAAGAATCAAATGTAGTGCCTCAAGCTGATTAGACTTGTTAGTTGCAGAAGTTACAAGCACTTCCACAGTAAGAGGTAAGTTCTCTTAAACTTGTTTTACAGTACTTTGGTAAAGAAGAAAAGATGCAGCTGATGACTTCTGTTCCTTTACAGCTCTGCAGATCTCACTGTTCCTGGGCCTCAGTCGTGGGGACAAGAGGGAGAACGTCGGGGGACTCCTGCACTGTCAAAATGGGCAACCGGCAAACTTTACTTTCAGTGGCTGTTTTGCGTTTCAGCTTCTTGCTGTACAGCAAATCTCGACAAGAGCGGTTCCTGGCTGTCAAGGTGGATAGTCCTCACTTCTGGGGTCCCGCACTCTGCTGAGGGGGCTCAGGCTTGGTCAGTCCTGCTTCGTGGGAGTCCGGAGCATCTTCCAAAAGCTTTAGGGCAGCTTAAAAGTAACACACACATTTGGGTGTCCCTCTCCCTGGCTACACGGTTCCTGCAATAACTCTGAGGAAATTCAACCATCTCTGAGATGGGTGTCCAGGTGGCTTACTTTGGAGTTGATTGTTCCCACCAACTCAAAGGGGGAAGTCGTCCTTGCAGGGGCTTCTCTGTCGATGCAAACCTCACGATGCGGACCTGCAGCGGGGCTTCACCGGCCAAACCAACGGTCCAGGAGTTGCAGCAGCTGTCCTCTTCAAAATCTTCTTCGGTTCCTTCATCCATTGGTCGACTCTGCCTTCCAAGCCAAAAGACTGGCCTTTTATTCAGTTCTCTCCCGTTCATTCCAGCCTAGCTGTCACTCAACAAGCAGGGTGGCTGTCCTTGACTAAGTACAGGGAGTTCCGGGCACCTTTTTCACTTCCTGCCTACCCCAGACACTCTGGAGCCAGAGGCGGGTTTCACTCTAAAACCCTGCCAAAGGTGAAATGAACAGAGAGACCAAACCTGGTTTGGCACACAGAGAAACTCTCTAGAAGGACCTTCCTACAAAGACCTGGTGAAAAAAGACCACCGGGCACCGTTTTAGCAAAGATGGCTGGACGCCATTTTGAAAAAGATGGCTCCCGCGGTTACTTTACCAGAGCCGTTGACGGTCGTGGTAAATGGAAACCTAGATAGTTCAAAATGAAACCACTGCCACCAGCCAGTCAATTGAGGAAAGGATAACATATAAAATGTTAATGAGCATTTAGACACAGGGGATACTAAACGGTTTATAGTAATAAAACCGAAAACAAAAATCCCGAATACAATAATCTCGAATCCAAAATCTCGAAAAAAAAAAAGTCGAATTTTTTTTTAATGACGTTTTTTGTTCGAAATGGGGGGGTTCCCCCCCCAACCCCCCTTTTTTCTATTTTTTTTTTTATTTTAACCCATTTTTTTTACTTACCTGACCCCAAAAAAGCATATAATTAAATAAATAAAAAATTCGACTTTTTTTTTTCGGGATTTTGGATTCGAGATTATTGTATTTCGAGATTTTTTTTTCGGTCTTTTGACCGACCACCATACTAAACGCCTCCAGCACTCTATTGTAAGATAGGTTGTGCTGGGTCCAGCAAGTACAATGCTAAGTAAAGTCAATTTCACTTTTACTGCTCTGGGAAACAGTAGTTGATCCCAGAGAAGGTATTTAAACCCTTGGGAAATCTGGAAGACTTCCCTGTGGCATTGCACTGAAGGTGCTTTGTGACACAATTGTAAAAGATGCCTATGAAGTTGGTTAGACTCCATAACCAAAGGAAACACAGTATATGAAATCACTGAGAGAGTGGGAAAAAGGGTCTCATTCTCTCCGGGTTAAAAAAATCAAGTCCTCAAAATACAGCAAAGTTGCTGGGGGTCTCTAAGGTGGAGGGAATGAACACATTTTTGAGAATTCTCCCTAACATCCCCACCCCCCCAGACAGTGAGGGGAAAAAGTTGGATGCCATGGGGCGAAGTTATCTCGTCGGTTGCGACGACCATCTAGGCCGCTAACGCCCTGGCCATAGTGGCGTGTTAAGTCCGGGAGCTCTGGTTTAAAATCGCTCCCCTCCTGGACTTCCTTCGAGACAAGAGAGCCGAAGCCCTAGATGTCTTACTGGAAGGCGAAGTGGCTTCGGACCATGCCATTACGATAGCAATGGACATCGCCAGCATGGGGTTCTGCCAAATGGGCAACAGCGTTTGCCTTTGTCAACGGGGTTGGCTGCGGACCACTCATTTTCGCCACGATGTGCAGTCGAGTATAAGACATGCCCTTCAAAGGAGAGAATTTGTTCGGCAAGATGATGGGCGAGTCGCTGCAAGCCATCAAGGCGGACACCGAGATGGCTTGCGCCTTGGGCACGCTTCAACAGCGACGACCGTCCTTTCGGACCTCCGGCAGAAAATTCCAAGGTTCTTCAAAAGGACTCAGTGGAGATACTTAGTCCTGCCGGCAACCCTCCCATTCGTTGGCCCAGGAGACCTACAGAGGCTGTGCCAAGTCTGGAGGACGATGTTGTCACCAGGGCGGTGCCTCGTCGGCAAAGCAGGATTAAACTGGCCATGGCGTTGGGCCCGCACCCGTGTACCCCGGTGGGAGGCTGGCTGGCGAACTTCGTCAGCATGTGGAAGACCATCTCCACCTACCGTTGGGTGCTGGACGCTCTCGTGCACAGACACACCCTGGAAAATTTCAACAAAAGTGTCCGCGTATACCACCGGTGGCCTGGCAGGTAAACCACGTCCCTCAGGTGTTTCTGGAAGTGCGGGCCATGCTAGGAAAAGGCGTGATAGAGCTCATCCCAAAGAGGCTACGCAGTTTACTCTTTCTACTTCCTAGTCAAGAAGAAGACCGGCGAATAGAGGCCCATCCTAGACCTCTGTCGTCTGAACAAGAACATCAAGTCGCCAAAAGTTCAGGATGGTGACCCTTCAGCAAGTTCTATGACAGCTGGAAGAGGGGGGGCACATCCCCATCCACAATGGGCACCACAAGTATCTTCGCTTTGTGGTTCAAGGGCAACATTACCAGTTCAAGGTCCTTCCCTTCGGATTGAAGTCGGCACTAGGGTTTTCACCAAGTGCCTGACCCCAGTGGTGGCACAGCTGCGTCTACGAGGGATCCACATGTAGCCTTATCTGGACGACTGGCTCATCCGGACCAGCTCAAAGGACATTGCCGTCAACCACATAGCGAGGACCGTCAGGCTCCTCACGGATCTGGGGTTTTGGATAAACTATGCAAAGTCCTGCTTAATTCCATCGCAGGACGTGCTGTTTCTAGGAGCCCGACTCAACAGTCTCGTGCCTGGCGTCTCTGTCGGAGGAGAGGATAGCGGCCATCCTGGGCAGGGTACAATGGCTGTTGGCCCTGGAGTTCGCAAGGGTGAGGTCCATAAAGTCCCTGCTCGACATGAGGCATTGCCTATACCTCATTTGATTTTGCAGGCTGCGGATGCGTCCACTGCAGGAGTTCCTCGACGCCCGGTGGATACAAGTGTCGGGAAGCTTCAAGGACAAGATTACGCTCAATGAGAGTTTCCTTCGAGCGATGTGGTGGTGGGGAGTTCACCCACATCTAGCCAGAGGTGCAGAGTTCCAGACCCCACCGCACCAGGAAACGTTTACGACTGATGCCTCCCTGGAAGGATGGGGAGCTCACACCGGAAGTCTCCATGCAAGGGGTCTGTGGCCACCGGAGGAGAAGTCATTGCACATCAACGTGTTGGAGCTGTGGGCAGTGTTTTGGGCCCTCAAGTCCTTCCTTCCATCCCTCAAGGGCAAGGTGCTACGGGTGTTCACGGACAACACCACCACGATGATCTACATCAGGAAGCGGGCGGTCACCAGGTCCCCAGCGCTCTCCAAGAAGGCGCAGGAGCTGTGGCACTGGGCTAACGCCCAGGGGATGTTCCTCATCCCGTTTCATCTGGCAGGAGTGAAAAACACTGTTGCCGACTCTCTCAGCAGGGATTTACGAGCTTGCCACGAGTGGGAACTTTGGCAGGACCAAGTAAATCACTTGTTCCGCAAATGGAGCAATCCCCACATCGATCTATTTGCGACAGCGACAAACACCAAGTGCTGGAGGTTCGCCAGCAGGTTTTCTCAGGCGGGGAGTATGGTGGACGCATTCTCAAGCCCCTGGGACGGTCTGTTTCTTAATGTCCCCCACCCCCCATTGCTTCTTCAACTAGTCCATCAACTCAGACGGTCCCGGTGCAGGATGATCCTCATTGCACTGGCATGGCCGATACAGATATGTTACCCGGACTTTCTTGACATGTCAGCGGCCCCTCCAGTCAAGCTTCCATTGGTCGGAGATCTTCTCACCAGGGAAGGAGATGCAATCCTGCACTACGACCCAGGATCGCTGAACCTGCAGGCCTGGCTTCTGCAGCATTAGAATTCGGCAGCTACGATCTCCCAGCAGACTGCAAGGAAGTGCTTGCCAAGGCCAGAGGTTTGTCTATTCTTAAATGCTGTGGGCATTAATGGAAGAGGTTCACAGTTTGGTGCCATACACAGAATATCGATCTGCTAAGAGTCACGGCTCCGCAGGTACTGCTGTATTTGCTGTCGTTGGCCAAGGCTGACCTGGCCCATGCCTCCATCAAAGTTCATCTGGCGGCTATCTCCCGCTACAACAGATCTGCTGGACGGTCGTAATTATGGTCACACCACCTGGTTAAGGAGTTTATTAAAGCACTGTTCCGTTCGTTCCCGCCGGTGAAATCCCCTGCCCCGGCATGGGAACTCATTGTGGTACTGACTAGGCTGATGGGTCCTCAGTTTGAGCCTATGCATTTGCCGCCACTGAGGTTTTTGTCATGGAAAACAGCTTTTCTTGTGGCCATAACCTCCGCACGACGAGTGGGAGAGATCCAGGCCCTCTCATGTAAACCACCTTACTTGACATTCCCCGAGACAAGGGTAGTGCTACGGAAGCACCCCTCTTTCATGCCCAAGGTGCCGTCAGACTTTCATCTAAACAAGCCCTTGGTGTTGCCTGTATTCTTCCTGACGCCTTCGTAGCCGTCTGAGAGGACTTTGCACTCACTGGATATGGCTAGAGTGCTGAAGTTCTACGTGGACCGCACAGAGTTTTTGGAAGACGTCACAACTGTCCGGGAACTTTGGCCCTGTGAACCAAGGGAAGGCCCTCGCCTAGGCTTCTTTTTCCAGGTGGCTCTCCGGCTGCATCACCCATTGCCACTGGTTGGCAAACTGACCGTTGCCTGGCCATCTGAGAGCCCATTTGACCAGAGCGATCGCTGCAACTACAGCGTTCCTGTCTGGTGTGCCCCTGCTAGACATCTGCAGGGCTGCTACGTGGAGGTCGACCCCCACCTTCACGAGATTCTACTGCGTCGATCGGGATTCCAGAGTCGGCCAAGCAGTGCTGTGCAACCTGTTCGCTTGAAGGTGAGCCTGGTGGGGTGGTAAGAGATGCTTAATGTTAATTTTGAGCCTTTCCACCTCCCGTGGTTGTGCATGTGTGTACTGCTATGTATTTATTCATGTAAATCCATGCCAGACCCCATGCTGGAGAAGGAACAAGTTACTTACCTGTTACTTTTGTTCTCCAGCATGGGTCTGGCATGGATTTACATGCGAACCCTCCCGCCTACCCCTCTGCTGCTCTTCTCTTGGTCCTACTGCCACTTTACGTGCTACCAAATCTGAAGATGGCTGCCAGAGATGGGGCTTAGGTGGAGGCCAGTCATTGGCTCAGGCAGTATGATCCAGATACCAGTGATTGGCTGTTAGGAGAAAGACAGTTCAGAAGTGAAACTGAAACTATTTCTTTTCTTTACCGAGGATGACGACGGGGAATATTCATGAGCATGTGATTCCATGCCAGACCCATGCTGGAGAATAACAGTTCCGTCTTTACTACTGCATAGACTTGCGGTTTGAGTGTTCTGTCATTGTGCATTAATATTCAGAGGTTTTTGGCAACTTTGGATGGTTCTGGTGGGTTTCCCAATTCAGTGGGCCATCGAATGTGGTGGTGGTTCGCTGGATCATTGGGTGCAATCATGATTTCAGTCTTGTTAGTATCCAGTGGTTTATTTCTGTGAGGCAGTTGGTAAGGGTTGGGTTTTGGTGTTCACTAACGTTGACTTTGTAGAGGATTTATGTGTTGTCTGCGTAATTGTAGCAGGTGAGGCTTGTCTTTTCATGACATTGATTAGCAGGGTCATGTAGTGTTAGGGAGACCTATCAGTTGTATGCTTAATCCCCTCTTAGTGAGACCCCCAGCACTTTTTGCTTGACTTCTGGACTTTTTTCTTGTTCTTCTGAGGGAGGAGAGACTTCCCCCCCCCGCCTCCCTCATTCATTCTTATGTGCTCTAAACATGGGAACTTTTAAACATATTTTATGGAGTCTTGCTTTCCCCCATATCTGCAGCACACAGTGCCTTTTGGGTTCTCCTTTTTATATTCTTAATCTTTTGTGCAATTTTCCACCGCAGGCTGTACCCCAAGGCCCAGGTATACATGAAGGTGTCACCTATGTTCTATCATGGTGGCACCTTTTATTTTTTCACCATTTGTGTGGTTGTCCTTTGTTGGCCCTTCTACCATTCTGGCACGGGGAGGACTGAATTTTAGTTTTGCCTTAGGCGGGAACCCTTGGTGTGGCCTCCTAGGCTCCAGTGCGTCTGTGAGGACCGGAAGCAGGGGGAGGAGTTTGACACTCCCCTGTCTGTTGTCTGAGGATGGTCCTGAATGGAACCAGTTCCCACTGGAGGGCTGGCTGTACTGATTGGACAGCCACCCATCCCTTTCTGGAAACTGCAGGGAGAAAGCTGAATAAAAGGTGAGGTTAGTGAGGCAGAAGACAAGTGGACCAATGGAACAGAAGATCTGAAGCGGAAGACGACCAGAGACCATGGCAGACCCTTCCAATAACCACGAAGAGACCACTTCTATCCTGACCCGTTTTCTTAACGACAGAGGAGCTCCAAAGAGGGCACCTCCTTGCCTTTGGCTGGTGGGACCAACTTGCATAAGACAAGCTGCAGAACGAGCCATCCCCCGACATGCTGTGGCCTTCCATGGCGGCAAACCGCAAATACCAGGGAACCTCTGACCCAATTGCAGTGCATAGTCTTCCAGTGCACAAATCCTCCCAGTACTTTGGTGAGCTCCAGTTGGACCTCCAGAGACACAATCCCATTCCTCCAAGTCCCCTCACCAGAGAGCAGGACTGCAGAATCGAGGCTGATCTACTGGGCGGTAACCGTTCACTGTTGGAGCTGAGGCGCCAAAACTGCAGACCGACGTGGGAGATGGAAGATGGTACTTTCTCGCGACTGCTGCTGCGACATCCATTCGAGTCCCTCCGTCACCAGACCAAGGAAACAGATGACCGGGTCCATCGCTGCTGCACCAGAAAGAATCCAGCTGCATTTTCTTCAAACATCCTAAGGTACTGTGGGGCTCAAGGTAATACCGAAGGCCGAATAGTCTCTCCAGTGTTACTGGAGTGCAATACTAGGTGGTTTGGTGTTAGGGGAGTTTTCCTAAAGTCCACTTGAATTAAGACTCTATAAAACTATACCTTGGTATACCGGTCCCCAACTCTTATTGTAAGTCTGTACTACCCAAAGGATTTTGGTAGAATGGATTACTAGCCAGGCTTATCGTAAGGAGGAGGATGTGAGCTGTAGGTAAGTACACCAAACCCAGTAAATACAGTAGTCCAAGGAAACTTGACCACAAAGTTATCTCAAAATATAGATTTTTATATACACAAGATTGGTAAGTAAATACTTTTTTTAGACTAACCAACACACACAGAAATCATTCACAGTGCTTAACTGCTTCAATTGTAGTTGCTCGCAGTTACAATTGTTAGAGAATGACACCAATGACATGTCTACAGTATTATCGGGACTACCGCACACTCGCATAGTTTGCAGATAAACAGTAATTGCATTCATGTAGTAACGTCACATCAGTCTGTTGGAAGGAAAAGGATGGTTTTTGTTTGTTTAGTATTTATTATGCGCATCGGACCCGAGGGTATAAGGGCACAGGAGCGTAAGAAAACGTACAGCTTGGTTCAAAGGTTACAGGTTACAAAGTGTCATTAGTGAGCAAGGATTAAACAATCCAACAATTTAAATTAACAATATGGGAATAACAGTTGTAAACAGGATCAGAAATGTATACAAGCAAGAACAGATTTGTGCATTCATTTGTCTCCATTAACCAACTGATCAAATTTTGCCTGAATTTGGTGAAGGATTGTTCCATTCTCAATGTGGTGGGCAGCTCGTTCCACAGTTGGGCTGCTTTGACAGGGAAACTGGAGCCTCCAATAGTGGAGAGTTTGATTCGGGGTACTTGAAGGCGATTGGTGTTTGTTAGTCTGGAAGATGCTGTTCTAGAGAATCTGTCTGCTAGGTATTGTGGGGCTTTATTTAGACATTTGTATGTGAGGGAAGCGGTTTTAAGTCTAATTTTCTCATAGGTGGAAAGCCATTTGCGCTTCCTTCTTGTTTGAGATATGTTCTCTCTTAGGAATATTCATTGCGGCTCGAAGAGCATTATTTTGCTGTATCTGTATTTTGTTGATAGTGGATTTGGTTGCTCCAATGTAAAGGGCATTGCAGTATTCTAGTTGGGAAATAATCAAGGCTCTGGCTAAGGTCATGCAACTGTTCGGGGATAAGAATTGTTTGCCTGCTCTAATAAGTTTGCATGTATAAGATGTTGATGAAGCTAGTGTATTTACCCGTTTGGTGAATGATAGAGTACAGTCTAAGTATAGACCTAGCGTTTTTACTTCATTAGCTACTTGAATAAGGTTCTCATCGATAATGAAGGAAGAGTAGCTCGCGCCTAGTCTGTTGAGAAAGGGTGTAATGCCCAAAATGAGAAGCTCTGTTTTATCATCGTTCAGGCAGAGACCATGGGTGGCCATCCATTCCTGAACGAGTCTGTAAAATTCTGTTCACCATTGCTAGTTTCTCGCTATAGTCCCCGGTGATTGGGAGGAGGATTTGGGTATCATCTGCATAATTAGTGTAGGTGATACCCAGATGGTCCAAGTCATCAAACAGGGGCTTAGTGAAGCCATTCTATAATGTTGGTGAAACACATGAGCCCTGTGGCACTCCACAAGTGATGGGGTTGGGGTCAGCAGCTGCAGATGGTTAGACCCTCATGGTACAGTCACTGAGAAATGATTGAACGGCACAGTTGTAATGGTCTATAATTGGTAGGTATAGCCGGGTCTAAAGTTTGCTTTTTGAGGTGTGGGAGTACCCATGATTCCTTTAGGTTGCTGGGAATGGTGCCAGTGGTGAAGGAGGCATTGATCAGCTTAGTGATGGTGCTAGATCCCTAGCAGCATCTTTGATCAATTGTGCTGGGCATAGATCACCTTTGCAGTTGGAGGGTTTTAGTCCAATTATTATTCTTCACCCTTGAACAATATTATACTTTCTAGTAGCACTTTTCAAGGCTTCTAATGCTTTCTATGTCCAATCCCTAACTAGCAAAGTCAGTGTAAGAGTAGAACAAAAGGTCTTAAGTAGCAGCAGGAAAAGTAAAGTTCTTCATGGTTGTTAGGGAGAATTATCCGAAATGTGCTAATTGCCTTCTACCTTAGAGACCCCCAGCTCCTTTTGCTGGACTTTAGGAATTTTAATTTCTAACCTGGAGAGAGTGAGACCTTTTTCCCACTCTCATGTATTTTTTTGTGATTTGGACTCACACAGGGCAGTCTCTTAGAATTCACAAAGGTTTAAATACGCCTCAGTAAGTGGCCTTGGAAGTGGCCTGTATTGCATGCAGCTCTGGTCAAGTCCTTTTGGAAGCTCGTGTTACAGACTTTGTGAAATTCTGCTTTGGACTTTAAACTTCGGGTGAATATCTGAATCACACAGGCATCCACTATATAGGACACTAACATTGTGAATATGTACTGAATAATGTAGTAAATGTTATTTTACTTGTGCACCCACAGGAGACGCCCACTTTTGACGTGCAACGCATCAGTAAGTGGCCTTGGCAGTGGCCTGTGTTGCCTGTTTGGCCCAGGGCCTTACCTCACTTTGTCATACTGTTGCAGTTTTGTTTAAGTTGTGTTCTTGCGTTGGACCCAGCACACACACACAGGAATATCAATGATGAATTGATTGATACTCCATTTGTTCTTTAACAACATGTTTAGCTGTAAAACGCTCTGTTGCGTATTGGATTACTGACAGTGCTGTGTCCGGGGTTGAAATGAAAAAAAACACTACAGGTCTTTGTAGGGTCTTAACTTAACATTGTATGGCACATGGTTTGATATTGTGCAGCACACGAGCACTGTGAACCCACATAGCTATCCATATTTGTATAGTGCTGAGCACTACGGTATACCAAAACTATCGTTTGGGCTAGATATTGTACCACATGCGTTCGGCAATCTTACAGAATCATCCGTACTAGCTTAAACGTGTGCTTTTGTCAAGCTCAAATGTGTAGGTTTTTGATTGTCATTTGAAACATTAGTGCATTCAGAATACTTAAGAGCCATGACTCACAAAAGAGAAGCAAAATAACGTTCGCCTACATCCAGCAGTGACAACTAGGCGAATGAGTCTAGCATACGCTGCTGCGCTGCCAGGTTCATCAGATACTGATGAGGACCTAATAGAATGTGCCCAAATATGCTCCCTTAGGATGGAAGCTACAAAGTCCCCTAACAGAGCTGTTAAATCGGTAGATATTTCTGAATCACAATCTGTTGGGAGACGAATGCCACATGGCAACTGATAAACAAGGGATACCTAAGATGGCGAACACCATTATGCCAAAGGACCGCAATGTAAGTGATTTATTTGCTGATACACCTCCAATGTTTACCTCGGGTGATTACCTTATTGGGTCTCACAGCACTTAGACCCTGCTCTAACTGACTCAGTGCACTACAATGATAATTATATTAAGTTCCAATTGCAAGATACTAGAAATATAAATAATCTGATGCTTATAGAATTAAAAAGCACTCAAGAGTGTTGAATGAAATTGTGATGGCATTAACGTCATTGCCTGAGTTGTGCAGGCGTACTGTTGAGGGAATGAAGGCTGATTTAAATGTTACCTCTAGCCCTCCATATCAGGTTAAGGAAACATCAGAAAACATAGATGGCACATTAGCATCAGTTGTGGTTGTTGGATTGTTAGATAAAGACTTGGGTAACATGATTACACTACAAAATAATATGGATTGTAATACTGGTGAAAGGTGTGAAAAAGGTAACTAAATTCCACCTTTCGTGATGAAATTATCAAAAAAAAAGAATTAAGGCATAAACAGGCTATCGCCTCCAAAGTTTCCAAATTGTCCTTGTGCAAGTTCATGCGTACCATGGACCTTTGCGACGTCATGACTGTCAGAAAGAAAAGGAAGTCATCACTTATCCGACAAATATATCCGAGACGAGCAATAAATCCAGGCCAATAACCGATGTAACAATGATTGAAAGTAGGGATACTTGTAGTACGCACAATGATTATTCTGAAGGTACTTCACAGTTGTCTAATGCGCTTAAACACAAAGAAACCTCTGAAAGGATTGATAGGAATTTGAAAATCATGGAAAGAGGGGTGTTATATTTGATATGTTTAAAAACCCAGATGTAGTGTCACGTACCAATACCCCACGTTTGCTGGACCTGGTGGTATGAATCAGACACTAATTATGAAGAATCAATTAACTACTAGCTCTGAGGATGTTAATTTTACCAGTGTGTCCAATAATATCATCAGTGCTGACAGTGGTAACAGACAACCAACATATTCGGCTTACCGGTACATGATATGAAGACTGGTAAAATAGAAAATGTGTGTAAACAAGATTTTAAGTCTGTATTGATGATTGATTTGACCACTGATAATGGTTTATCACTTGCATTAGTTAGTACCCTCATAGAGAACCTACTGAATAAAAAATTGCAAGAGATGAAACGAAGCATATCCAGTAATCAAATGTTTTGTTTAGGTAAACAGAACCATGAAGCAAATACACAAATAGGTCATCAACAGAGAAGGGACGAAAAAGGCAGTAGTCCGAATGATTACAAAATGAATGGGGGTGATATACGGTGCAGTCACCTGAAACCTATAAAGGTAAGCAAAATGCAACCAAAACCATCTGTACCCTTTAGAGAGAATGCCTTTAATTGGATAAAACCAGATTGCCTTAGACCACCCGCACTTCCTAATGAACCAAGCCTAATCCTTTATAGTGTGTTTGAAGAAGGTGACCCAAGGTCACTTAAAAGACTATAGATATTGAATTTGTTTCATGATATACCTGAACTTAGTCTGATATCTTCGGCTGACATACAACTTGTCGATTTCATCCCCAATTTTAGGTACAATTGTCAGACTGATAATAGCATCTCCATTGGTTAGGACCCTAATAATGGCAGAGGTTGGATCCCTACAAAAGAAGTTTTGATACAATTCCATTTCAAGACCACACTGACATGAAACCGCCATATAACCCAAACGCAGGTAGAGGTGATACTTCGTGTAGAGGCGACGGTGTAATCCATAATCATGAATCCGGTTCCACGATTATAGCAGAAGCAAGGACACAACTGAAGGATATGCAAGAGGGGCGATTGTTGGCTCTCTTTGAGGGAATCTATTGAGTAACTAAAATCAGTCAATAAACCTCTTTAGCACCAATATCCCATATATTCTTGTATCCTGGAATACCAGGGGTTGTGCTCAAATTGTAGCTAATCGTAAAATATGCAAAAATATTAGAACTGTTTGATTTTATTTTGCTACAAGAGACATGGGCTATTGGCTCTTTGATGTGGGATGGATTTACAAAAATATGTCTACCTGCAAAAAAAAGGTATGAGGACGTCCCAAAGGCGGAATGGCATTGGTATATCGGGCTGATATATCTATTGTGATGGAGTCCAAAATAGTGATTATGGACTGTGCCATTACAGCGTGGTTTAAACTTAAAACCAAAGGTGGAGATTGCCATATCTTAATAAACATTTACTGGAAAACTGTGGAAACAATTGATACAGAATTGGAACATTTGTTTGCGAAGCTGAATACCCAAATAAATAAATGGCTTCACATAAATTCCAGCGGTAGCATAGTTCTAGCTGGCGATTTGAATGCAGATTGTAATATGCACAGCAGTGATGGGTCATGGCTTCTATGGGGTCTTCTACTTCAACTGGGAACAAAAGAAACAGAGGCAGTTTATGGTTAGACTTTGCACAAAGCTGGGGGATGCACTCCATGTTTAACACTACTCCTACTTGGTATGCGAGAGGGTGCAGCTCGATAGTTGATTTATATATTCGTGAGTAATGACCTACAGGATTCCACAAGTAATATGTGTAGAGAGATGTGAGTGATCATGCAATGCTGTCCATTAAATTGCCCTGCGCCAAGACAAATGACGATGCTTGTTTATTTACTGAGCAAGTTGAGGTGAATACCACAGGTACATGGGTGAAATGGACCCCTTATAAAATTGAGAATTTCAATACTAATATGTTGCATGATTTGAACACATACGCACTTGAATATAAAATGGAAATGTACTCAGCTACTTCTTTTAATGATTATCTCAAATTATTATTACAACATTCTAATGTCATGACTCCTAGTAAGGTCAGTATAGTTAAATGTAACAAACATGCATATGATATTGAAATAAAAAAATCGTAAAGCTTGTTTAAGAAATGAAGTTCATGAATTAAAAAAAGGTACAGCTATTAGAAATGAGGTTAACCGAAAGAGAAAACAGTGTAAGCAAATATATAAAAACTTGCTGATTGCTCATAGTTCCTCCATCACACAAAAAGATGGCGAATTAATGCTGCAAGTGATAAGGGGTAAGGGCTCGCGAACATTATGGTCAATCATAAACAGCACTGAAACAAGTCAGATTAAACTTACTATAAACCCTTTTGACTCAAAGGTGTGGACATCATACTTTGAACATCTATACAAAAGTCCCTGCAGCAAATTTTCCACACTGCATGGGTCTGACATAGTGTGGTGTGTGGATTTTACAGTAAGGAATATTT
Source organism: Ambystoma mexicanum (assembly GCF_040938575.1). Lineage (NCBI taxonomy): Eukaryota > Metazoa > Chordata > Amphibia > Caudata > Ambystomatidae > Ambystoma > Ambystoma mexicanum. The sequence goes on along the minus strand of NC_090935.1, from coordinate 802,539,687 downwards.
CAAGACCCATTAGAAAAGCAAAATCCACCACCACGCCTGGCCCAAATAATTTATATTTTGAAAAACAGGAAACACAACATACTATTGTGGGCGGGGCTCTTCCATCTTATATTTAAGGACATTGTTGGCAATAAGACGATGCCTGCATCGTGGAAGATCTTTTGTTTTGTTAATTTTTAAGAAGGGTGATCGTCTGTCCAATGAATTATCATCCAATAACATTGATGAATGTAGAGTCTAAGATTTTTGCAGGAATTGTCCTAGAGAAATTAAATATGTGGATTGCTGATCAATCTATCTTGGACTATAGACAAATTGGTTTCAGGAGTGCAATGGGGACAGATGTTGGTGGGACGATTGTGTCACAATTAATGAGCATTGCGAGAAGTAAAGGACAAAAGCCAATTTATATTGCTTCTATGGATTTAACAATGGCCTTCGATATGGTAGACGGGCCCACCCTATGGAAAACATTATTGGACTTAGGGATGGAAAGAGGGCTACTTGATTTAATAATCCATCTATATTCCGATACGGTGATAAGAGTAAGGTTGAACAAAATGGGATTGATGTCAAATGGTTTAAAGCAAGGGTGTACACTTGCTACCCTTTTTAATTTGTTTCTCAAGCAGGTAGGGTATTAGATACAAGTGGCCTGATTGCACCTAAAATGGGGGGAATGAGTGTGAAATGGGTTTCCTATGCAGACGATTTTTTGCTAGTTAATTGTACAAAGGTCGGCCTTCAGAGTAAGATTGTTGCTTTTGAAAAATTCATCTGTGAAAGGAAATTGTTATTAAATTCTATGAAAACAGTTAAATTTCAGATTGGCGCTAGAGTATGTAAACCATCAACACTTAAATGGAGTTGTGGAGGTGTCAGAATTAAAAACCTATCAATGCTGCATTATCTTGGCTATGTATTTACAAGTTCCCACTCACTTAACACAATTAAAAATACTCTATAGCAAAAGCAAAGGAATCTGCAAACCAAATAAAAGCGAATGAAAGAAGATATGGGAGATTCACATTGATGCCTTGTATTCAATTTTATCGTATCAAGGTGATCCCCCGTCTATTGTATTGCTTAGTTTTTACCTGGTGTTATAACCTCCTTCCTAAAAAGAGTTGAAGCAATGGTATGGCGTAATGTTAGGTTTTATTTACCCAAATGTGTACCATTCAAAATGATACAGTATGAACTTCGGTTGTAGTCACTTAAAAGTTTCATGTATTGGAAAAATGTATCCCTGCTGAGAAAATGTTTACTGTCGGAAAAGGAATCAATGTGTCAATACTTGGGTCACGACCTTAATAGGTATTTTATGGCTGCTTTGAAAAATGAGGGTGAGAATATATTATCAAATCTGGGTTTAACAATTGAAACTATGATAAGGAACCCTGCAAAAGTAATGGATTTAGTGAAAGCGTTTGATTGGATAGAAAATAATGTAGTTGTGTTCAAACTTGTTCTGTCAACTTATCTCGTTTTGGAAGTGGATTCCAACTCCAGAAAACTACATTGTTAAATATCCATCTCGGATTTTTAGAAACGGCAATATCCGATTTAGATTTAATGTGCTAAACATATGAGGTTATGAATATTCGTACAGAACCCGGGGTAGAGACCAAATTCTGTCGTTTTTGCAAAAAGAAAGGGGCAGTTGAGTCCCACATACACATTCGATTGATCTGCCCAAATTTGTTGTCCCAGAGAATATCATACTTCTCGCAATTTGTTGTCGACACATCAAATGTGAACCATGAGAACTTGCAGCATGAAATGCTGCACGGTAATTCTGCCGTTATGAATATATGTTCCATAGAGTAAATGTGTAAGGATATAAATGTGTTGCGATCTGTGTTGAGGATTTGTATTACTTATGTCTATAAAATGTCTGTTAAATGTTTGTAAAATGTTTAGATTGTGTAAAATGTGGAAGTTTATATCGTACTGTCTTTAAGGTTTTTGGAAATTGTAAATTGTAATATTTCTACTTTTAATATGATTATAGTTAAAGATATTTTGTAAAGGTTTAAAATAAACAAAAAAAATAAAGAATGAAAAAAATAAAATTCTCTCGGTGAAACTGTTTCCAAGAGCAGTGAAGTGAAATTGACTTTACTTACACTTTGTAACTTTCTAGACCCAGCACACACTATCTTACAATATGGTGCTGGAGGGGTTACTTTGTATCCCCTTTGTCTAGTTTCTCATGTAACATTTTTATGTTGCCCTTTCTACAATTAATGGCTGGTGGTAGTGCTTTACTTTTCACTACCATTGGGTGTTTTTACAGTGGGCTGCACTTGCAGCTTGAAACACTTCAGTATAGGTGTGATGCTGGAAATGCATCGGAGGGACAGGGCCTCCATATCCTTGTCCTTTACTGCTTTTTATCATGTGTTCTGTCGTGTTTTCCATGCAGGAGTTTGTGTGGGACTCCTGGCGGTGCAGCTCTCTTTTGGTTTGGTGAACAAACCCATGGGATACCCTTATGGCACCCATGAGCAGGGGTACAACCCTGTGCCCCTGGTGTATGTTTTTGGGCACCTGTGTGTGGCCCACAGAGCAGGGTACGGGCTGGTGCCCTGAGCGTCCTCCATTTTGGGATGCCCAGGCCCTGTCATTGGAATCGGTAGATTCCTGATGGAGACAAAATGGCCCCCGTGGCCAATTGCCTTCCATCACCTGTTACCTTGATCTTCCTGAAGTCCCGGGAAGCCCTGCCTCTGTCCCTTCCCCCTGACTGGCTGTTGGGTGGACATTGCATATATGGTAGGGTGGACATTGCATATATGGTAGTGTGGGGAAGTGCCGACCAGACTGGCTGGAGCCTTCTCAACGACCGTATGTTGTGGGTACGCCTGTGGATGGGACCTGTGTGGAGTGAGTGACGAAAACACATTCTATGTTGTGCGTGTCTAGTATCTGGTCTTTGACACAATGACTGAGATAGCCCTGCCCGAAACCGGTATGAATGCAGTATAGAGTGTTGAATGGCTGGGTACATGTCCCAATACACAACTTGTTGTGAGTGTCTGGAGAGAAGTGAATGGCCTGAATGCACTGTGTGCCTGATTGGCTGCCTGCCTGCATGAATGCCCTTAGTCGTGATTGGATGCTCGAGTGTGACCCAGCGGAATGAATGGGAGATCAACAGTATATCTGGGGCCCTCTCACTGCTAGGAATCGTGTTCAGAAGCTGAAGTCCACTACGGCGAGTAATTGGAGTAACTGAAGCTTGACCTTGAAGCCCTGCTGGACGAAAAGAATTGGTGTTGTTCTCCTTCACAATCTGAAAGCTGCTGTGTCTCCAAGAACTGACCCAGAGAAGACCTGGTAAGGCGCCCTCTTCCTGAGCTACGAGGGACCATCGTGCACCAGCTGATCTTTGCCAAAGCTCCCTGGTGGACAGACCTTCGAAAGGCTGCCGACCCGAGACGGGGACTGCTGCGAAATTCCAAGGAGAAGCGCCCGGACTGTTGTCCGCCACTGTCGACGACCGTCGACGCTGTGCTCCCGTTTGCCTAAGAACTTCATTTGAATCCCAGGACGCTCTCGTTCGCTTCGTCGCCGCTGTATCCAGCTGGAGAAGGCCTGACCGTTGGCACGCCGAGGAGCATCCGCCGGTGGGTTTCCCGCCACCCAAAGACGACAGACGCTGACGACTCGACGCCCTTGCTGGGCCACAGATCTTCAAACTCTTTGCGGTCCAGAACTAACGACACCGAGGTGCCCCTCACGGCTCTTCCTTGCAGGACGTTTATGCTTCCACATCAACGAGCACCGCTAGGAACAAAGCTGCCACTTCTCCGTAGCTCAACCTGTTCTCCGTCTGACGTTCGACGACCCGTGACTCCTGCCTTAAAGGGAGGGCACTGAAGAAGGGCTGTTGATTCCCCGAGGAGGAATGCTACAACACCAGGTACTTTGGGGTTGCAGAACTATTGGGAAGTCTATTGTGAACAATATATGGACTGGGCTTGTATCTTTATTCTACAGGTTGCCCAGGTGGGTGGGGGGGGAAATCTCCACACAGAGCTGTTTAACGGTAGTGGCCAGTATTCTGCCAGTTGTTCAACCATCTTGCTTTCCTTCCTCCTTCCTCTCTCTACTGCTGGTTTCCTCTTTATTTTGATCTGTGGGTCATTCTGACCGTATTCACTTTAATGCGATCTGATAATATTTGTGGTACCACTTTAGAACTGTATATATTTACCATTATTGATTTGCTGAGCACAAAGTGAGTTATTGTGATAGTGTACATAACCTTGAATATGAATTATATAAAGACTATTTTTTAACTAATAGTGTGTGGCCGTTCCTTTGTGGGGGCTTGGGGACTACACTACCTACGAACCAGCCTGCATCACCTCCTGAGAAGCTAGGCCTTGATTGCTCGACCACGTACCAATAATAGAGAATCTTGGCTGGGGTCCTCTCTGCCTCTCCTCTACCAGATAGAGAGCAGAAGTACAGACATCCCCCCCTCCAGCGTCTTTACAATAGGCGTGTTATAAATGCCATATCATATTCTAGCTGCAGTAAGGCACAAATGTCAAAATGGCCTCTGTCTTGTTTTTTGCCCTTTCTTGTCAGAAAGGTGCTTCTTGAGATTTACTCTGCACGCCAAACCAGGTTTGGTCCCTTTGTTTGTTTTATTTTTGACAGGATTAACAAGGGAAGCCCGCCTCTGGATCCAGCGTGTCTAGCAGGGGCAGGAAGTGAGGGAGGCGACTGAAACTCGCGGTGCTTACTCTCCTTGGTTACAGGAATGCAGCCAAGGGTGATTGGCTGCAGGGCTGTCCTTGGCGGACAGCTACCCTCCTGTGATTGGCAGCTGGGCTGGAATGAATGGGAGAAACTTGCATAAAAGGTGAGGCTTTTTGCCATGGAAGGCAGAGTAGACCACTGTACGAAGGAATCCGAAGAAGAACTTTGAAGAGACGTCTGCTACAACTCCTGGACCGTTGGTTTTCCCGCTTAAGCCCTGCTGCTGTGCTGAAGCTACAAATTCACCTCGACTAGGGAAGCCCTACAAGGAAGACTTCTCCCCTTGGGTTGGTGGGACCAATCAACCCAAAAGTGAACTCGTCTGGACATCCTCTCGGAGCTGGCTGTACTTCTATTGCTGCTGCAGGGACCAGAGCGTAAAGGGAGAGGAACATCCGATTGAGTGCATCGCTTTTAAGTCGGTCCTGAGCTCCAGGAAGATCCTTCGGACTCCAAGGAAGCAGGACTGACCAAGCCCGAGCCACGGCAAGAGTGCTCGACCCCAGATGCGAGGAAAGTCTTGAGTTGTTTCCGAGAGATCACAGTGGTGCTATTTGCTGAGACGCAAGGAGCTGAAACCGCAAAGTGCCGCTGAACGGAAGTTTGACCTTTGCTGCCGCCGACCTTCCCATTGTGTTGCAGGGGTCCCCAGAAGTCCTTACTCTTGTCCCCATGACTGAGGCACAGGAACAACAGGATCTGCAGAGCCACACAGAAACAGAAGTCTTCTAACCAAAGGTACTGTAAGCCTAAGAAGATTTACCTCTTGTTGTGTAGCCTTACTTGTTTTCAGCTTGTGGCCCTTCAAGTGAATCTTATTTCTACAAAACCTTTCTAAAAACGTTGCAAGACTTTTACTTGCCTGCAAGAAGACCTTCAGCTGCCCTAGACTTTAACTAACATTGACTGTCCTGGCTCCCTAAGAGACTCTTCTACCTCCGATGTTGTGCTTTTACCTTTCCTCCAGGAAATAGTTAATTTACTTTGCATTGGAGGATTTAAAAAGTACTTATCAGTTTTAGAATTATTTGTTAACCTTTCTTTTATTCCCATATCTAATCCTTTGCACCAAACTCAGTATTGCTCTAAATGTACGAGTGATAAATCAATGCCCACAGTGTCCTAGCTATTTGTCACCTGAGGGTGTACGGAGTGTCTGTGTGCCATCCCCAATGGGTATCATCTGATTTAGAGAAAGTAAGAGTGTGTTTTGTAGTATACTATAATTGTTACATGTTTTGCTCCCTTCTGAAGAAGGCTTATATAACCAACTGTTAAATTAATAATTGTTTAATCAAGAAACCTGGAGTATAAGTATTTATTTGAATAACTGTCGCTGTGAAACTGTTGCAACCTTACAGCTCACATTGACCCTACTTGAGAAAAGCCTGGCTGCTCAGCCACACTACCAACCTGTGTAGTACAGACTTATACCAAAGGTTGGGTTCCCTGTTGCCAGGAGGTCAAGGTTGCTGTAGTCTCCCAAAGGGTACTGCACACAATCTTGCCTAACAAGTGTACTTTGGTCACTAGAGTAAAAAGGCCTAGCAAGATGACACAAATTATAAAGGACACTGCAAAGCACACCCTAATAAGACAAAGCTGTCAAACCTGGGCCAGAGGTATGGGTGGACAGCCAAACACTCTGTAACACACTCCAGTCACACTGGAGTGACTCTTAGGATTAAGGTAAATTCTATCTTTAGCCCCCCACAGTACCTTAGGTTAGAAGAAGTAAATGCAGCTGGATTTTTTTCCTGTGCAGTAGCGATGGACACAGTCTCCTGATTCCTTGGTCTGCTGCTGAAAAGAAGGACTTTGAATGGGATGTCACAGGGGCAGTCGCGAGAAAGGACCCCCTGCTTGGATTTCTTCAGTCTCCCACGCCGGTCTGTGGTTTTGGCACCTTTTTATCAGCTCCAACAAAGGATGCTCATCGCCTGGTCTATCTTCCTCGGTTCTTCAGTCCTGCACTTTGGTGAGAGGACTTGGATGAGTGGGATTGTGCATCTGGAGGTGATGGGGAGATTTATCATTGCTGTGCTTCATCCCCTCTCCTAGTGAAACCTCCAGCACTTTTTGCTCGAGTTCTGGCAGTGGTGCTGGCGACTCTTAGGGTTCCCTTTTGAGATCCTATTTCTATAGACAACTCCTAGTTATGGCGAATAAAGGGAACCCCTGAGTTGGTACTCAGGTGCCCCTATTGTGAATAACTGGTGTTATTGTTATAGCCTGCGGTCAGTAAATTACACAATAGTTGGTAGGAGACGTCCACTGCCACCAGCCATTCTATGTGACTTAAAATACAAATTATCTCTTTGGCACTCCACTGAAGGTGGTGTGTGCCAATCTCTCAGACTACAATGTTTTAGGAGGGATACAAGGCATCTCTCTATCCTCAAGAACTGTAGTTACTAGAGGATATAAAAAAGGATGTCAAAGGGTCCCCGGCAGCACTACCCATAAGGAGCTACGTGCTGCCATAGTAAAATATAGATGCATTTAAGAGGTATGGAGGAAGGTAGACTCCACAGCACAGTAAAAATACAAAGCAAAGAGTTCCAAAAGACAGAGCCCATAAGAAGGAATGAGTGGAAAAAGTGTTAGGGAGAATTCTCAGAAATGTGCTAATTCCCTCCACCTTAGCGACCCCCAGCAACTTTGCTGAATTTTGAGGACTTGATATTTTTTTTACCTGGAGAGAGTGAGACCCTTTTTCCCACTCATGTATTTTAATGCGATTTTGTACACTGTTTCTTTTGGTTGTGGAGTCTGACAAACTCCATAGGCATCATCTTTTACATTGGGTCACAGCACCTTCAATGCAGTGGCCCAGGGAAGTCTTTCAGATTTTCCAAAGGTTTAAATACCTTCTCTTGGATAAACTACTGTTTCCAAGAGCAGTAAAGTGAAATTGACTTTACTTACAATTGTAGACCCAGCACACACTGTTACAATGGGGTGCTGGAGGGGTTACCTAGTATCCCCTTTGTCTAGCTTCTCATGTAAAAATATTTGTTACCCTTTCCTCACTGAATGACTGGTGACAGTGGTTTTGTTAGAACTACCATGGTGTGTATTTACCGCGGGTTGCGTTTGCAGCTACAGTAAAGCACCCAAGGGTTCCATTTTTGTCAAAATGGCCCGGTCTTCTTTTTTCGCCATTTCTTTGTGGAAAGGTCCTTCTTGAGATTTACTCTGCGCGCCAAACCAGGTTTGGTCCCATTGTTCGCTTTGCCTTTGGCGGGATTCACGAGTGAAGACCGCCTCTGGCTCCAGGGTGTCTGGGGTAGGCAAGAAGTGAGGGAGGTGCCCGAAACTCCCTGTGCTTAGTCTCCTAGGAGACCCAAATGCATTCTGCAAATGCACTCTGTGGTGATTGGCCGGCTGACTGTCCGGCATGGACAGCCACTCTGCTGGGTGAGTGACAGCTAGGCTGGAATGAATGGGAGAGAACTGAATAAAAGGCGAGACTTTTGGCTTGGAAGGCAGAGTCAACCACTGGACGGAGGAACCGAAGAAGAACTTGAAAAGAACGCTTGCTGCAACCCCTGGACCGTTTGCCCGGTGAAGTCCTGCTGCAGTGCTGAAATGCCAAGTTCGCATAGATGGAGAAGCCCCTGCAAGGATGACGTCTCCCCTTGAGTTGTTTGGACCAATCAACTCCAAAGTAAGCCACCTGGACATCAATCTCAGAGCTGGTTGAATTTCCACAGAGTTGCTGCTGGTAACCGTATAGCCAGGGAGAGAAACACCAGATTGTGTGTGTTGTTTTAAGCTGGCCATGAACTCCAGGAAGATGCTCCGGACTCCCAGGAGGCAGGACTCACTGAGCCTTAGCCCCCTCAACAGAGTGCGGGACCCCAGAAGCAAGGAAAGTCCATATCGACAGCCAGGAACCGCAGTGTTGCTATTTGTGGTAGACGCTAGGAGCTTTGACCGTCCCAGTGGTCTCGCAACCTCCTCCCTCTTGTCCCCACGACTGAGGCCCAGGAACAGTGAGTCCTGCAGAGCTGCACAGGAACAGGAGAAATCTGCTGCATCTTTTCTTCATCTTTAAAGGTACTGTACAAAGTCTGAGAGAACTTACCTCTTGCTGTAGAGTTGCTTGAATCTTCTACTACTCACATGTCTAATCAGCTTGTGGCCCTACATTTGATACTTTTCTCCAAAGACTTCTAAAACATTGTGCAAAGACTTTTCCATTCACCTACCAGAGGTGCTTCATCCTATATAAGACGTTTGCCCATTGACTTTGGCTTAGCCTATTGTACTGAATGACTCTTTCTGGGGGGGATACAAAAGTATTTGACTGCTTAAGAATAATTGTGGTCTCTTGTATGTTCTAACTTATCTTTTCCTTTGACTTATTACTATATGTTTCTAAATGCAACAATGATATATTAATGTCCCCAGCACCCTAGCAATTGAAGTCACCGGAGGGTGTAGTTAGTGTCTGTGGCCCATCCCAAAAGGGTATTTACTGATATAGAGATATTAAGAATGTGTATTTGAGTGTTACTATTACATTGCTCCCTTCTGAAGAAGGCTTATTCTAACTGACTGATAAATTAATTGTTTATTCAAGAAAACTTGTGTAAGTTTATTTGAATACTTGTAACTGTAAATCTGTAACTCCACTACATCTCATATTGACCCCTCTTGAGATGAGCCTGGCTGCTCAACACCCTACCAAAACTGTGTAGTACAAGCTTATACAAAAGGTTGGGTTTCCTATACCTGTAGTCAGAGTTGTTTGTAGTGTTCCAGAGTGTACTGCATGCAAACTTTGCTGAACAAAAGGCTTCACTCATTGAGGATCAAACAAAAAGGTCCAGAAGTCCAGCAAAACATGCTGGGTGTCTCACTAGGAGAGGGGATGAAGTGGAACCATGATAAATCTCCCTACCATGCTTGCCCCTCCCACCCCCCAGACTAGGGACAGGAGGATCTAACCCACTCCTGGATAAATCTCTTGGTCCAGTCCGTCATACTTTCTGAAGAGACCATCAGCATTCTTATGTTGGGTACCTGGCCCTGTGCTCAATAGTGAAGTCAAAGCTTTGTAGGCTTATGGACCGCCGGAGTACTTTTGGGTTTTCTCGTTTCATCTGCATCAACCACTTTAAGGGTTGGTGGTCAGTTTGAACCCTGAAATTAGTTGTATAGAGGTATGGCCTGAACTTATTGAAGGCCCGCACAATAGAAAAACATTCATGTTCAATCGTGCCCCCTAGTTTCCCTATCTTTTAATTTTCTACTAATAAAGCAGATGGGCTGTTCCCTGCCTTGCTATCAAATTGACTCAAGACTGCTCATATTCCTGTTTGAAGCATCCGTTTGGAATAGGAAGGTCTGAGCATGATCTGGAACTCTCAGCACTGGAGCTTTACAGAGGGCATCGTTGAGCCCCCGGAAGGCTGGTTCACAGTCCTCATTCCACTCGACCCTTTTAGGGTACTTGGGAGAGGATACAGTATTCAGAGGAGACAATATGGTCCCATAGTTCTCAATGAAGTTCCTGTAGTAACCAGTAAGTCCTAGGAATGCTATTTCTTGAGTTTGTGTAGTTGGAGTGGCCTAGTCTTGTACAGCCTGTACTTTGCTGGGCAAGGGCTTAATCTCCCCTCCTCCTACCTCATGACCAGGGATGTCATTTCACCAAAATGCCAGGGGTAGCGGTACTGACATGACATGTGTTAGGGAGAATTCTCTCTTTAGGCTGAATTTCCTAACATAGTGAGTCCCCCAGCAGCTTTGCTGGATTTCTGGAGTTTGTTTTTTTCTCCTGCCAAGAGAGACTCTTTTTCTCCCACTCTTGGACATGATTTATGGTGTTCCTTTGACTGTTTGTGTTTTATGGGCTATGGGGTCCTTTACTACATAGGGTCTCATGTGTTTTTACTATGTGTGTTACACAGCACACTCCGTGCAGTGGCACAGGGGTGTCATAGTGACACCCCACCATAGACTCCATACCCAGGGACTGACGACTGTCTCTCAGGGCATGTAAAGTCACCATTGGCTTTACTAGTCCCAAATTATTAACAGAAACCGGTACAAACCATCATATTGTGGATGTACTGGTCGATTGCCCTGGGGTCTGTTGGTTGAGGGGGCACGTCTACGTCCCCCCTGATCGAGTTTTGGCTGGTGGCAGTGGATACTACTTTTATATTCGACCGCAAATATATCACTATTAGATTTTCCCATTGTTCGAGGCTACCAACTTTAATGATTTAATTCTCATAGCCTCGAACATACCGCCGGTTTATTTAATTAATATTAATTTGCCGGTTGATATTTTTTGCCAGGACTCGATTCTAAAATGGCGTTTGTGTTCTCTTCTGTGACTCCAACCCAAGCCGAGCCCTTTGTTCCACTTTTTGGCGGGCTTCTCCACAGAAGCCTCCAAAAGTGGTGCCATTCTGTGTGGGTACCACAGGGGGTGTGGGAGGGGGTTTAGGCACCCTGGACTGAGTTACCTTTGTAACTCAAGTCGCACTCTTGTGTGATTGGCCCAAGTGGTGAGCTGGCCGGCTCACCACTTAGCATGTTTGATTGACAGCTAGGCTGAGTGAATGGGGGTGTGCTGCATAAAAGCAGGGCTTTGGGGACTGGAACTTCAGAGGTCGCCACAGGACCTGAGAATCCGACGAGGGAGAAGCTGAGCCGACCTATCACGACGACGCCACCGGTGGAGCCCTGCAGAACCGACTCACCACTTCCCGAGGACAGAGAAGATCTCCCGACTGGAGAGGCTTCTTCCCCTGACTGGTGGGCACAACCAGTTCACCACCTTCTTTTTGCATCCCAGGCCGTCTTGTGGTCGAATTGCCCGTGCCAAGCACCCCGGCAACCGGATAGCCACTTAACACTGGACCGCGAATAAAAAGGACCGCTCCTTTTACCTGAGAACTCCGTGGCTGGTTTCTTCCCTGGCAGTGCAACGGACTCCTGTCTTCCTCCCCGATGAGATCCTCTCTTCCCCCGGACAAAGCACCGACTTGCATCCGCTGCCAGGAACAACTGCTCCCGCTGGAGTATTCTCACCACTTTAAGGTACTGTGTCCGCCAGGCCTCCCTTTCTAAAGATTGCTACAAGGTAATAATAATCCCTTAACCTTCTGGACTGGGTTGGCCGCCTTGACCTTCTAATGGGTCCCTTTCTTTTGGTTCAACTCTTTTTTGAACATTTGCAAGACTCTTGTGCACTTCAACCGTGTGACCTTGGACACAGTTCGTTCTGATCCTCTCAAGGTGGATCCGGCCTTCTGAACTCTAACGTCACGGTTTTACTTGCCTCCCTCTCTTGTTTTGTTCTTATGAAAGGGTTGGGATCTGTTTCATATTATACTCTGATTTTCTCTCCCTTTTTAAAATGAACTATTAGAGTGCCATCTGCGTTAAGCGCTCACCGCTGTCTGAAAATAAGTGGGGCTTTACTTAAGACTGGTCTAATATTCTTCTAAGGGAGTGTATATCTTTTAGTGACCATGTTTTTGAATTGCTTACTATTAGTGCCTGTGTGTTTTTCCAGATGTGGTTTTAAATAAATAATGATATCTCTTTTACACCAAGGTCTGGTCAGTGTTTACTTTTTCTACTGTGCTCGTCTGACCTATTGTGAATACTCTGTATACTGCCTAACTCTTCTTGAGGGAAGTCTGACTGCTCAGCCACAGCTACCAAGTCAATCTGTGTGGTACAGACTGCTACCAAGTGGGTTTACTGCCAAACACCTGTAGTCTTAAATCTTTTGCAGTGGTCCCAGAGGGAACTGCACAGGTGTCTGCCTAACATGACCCTTGACCCCCCTGATGACATCACAGGAAGTGATGTCATTTGACCCCAGCCGAAGTGCTATCGCAGGAAGCGATGGAACACGACCTTTCACCCGTTGACAAAACAGGAAGTGGCATCACATAGCATTGTACACAACGAAAAATATGGTTACGATGTCACTATAGTGTGATGTACATTTCATACAAGAATGGATCGTCCTATGTATCGTTAAGATCAGTGTGTATAGGCCGATATTACCAAATTACTGTGAATGCAAGCAGACGTCCATGTCCAAATGGTAATGATGTGTTATTATATAGCACTTATGCCTAAGCGCTTTATATAGAAAAAATATACACCCAATATCACCCAACCTGTCTTGCTACTCATTTATCGACCTCTGAAGGATGAAAAGATGAGTTGAGGCGTTTAAGAACAGATTAAATCAGTGATTCACCCCCTGAAGTGTGCTTGAAATAAACCTTTAATGAGTGTAGCAATTATTGTGTAGAATTCCAGAAAGACACATTATTTGGTATTCCTATTCTTACTTATTTAGGATCAGTGCTGAAAGTGTTAGACTTGTGGCACTCCTGTTCTTATTTTTCTTATTTTCTTTAAGGGGCCTGAACAAGAAAGCCAGTCACTGCAGAAGTAAAGAGCCACATGGTGCTGGCCACAGACCAGGAGCTTGCATTACCAAAAAGAAAAGAAAAAAAAAAGTTTTTATTTTTTTAAGAGCTCGCAAGGAAGACCACAGAGGTTGCAAGGGAGAACTCGGAGGTCGCAGTTGCGACCTCTGGCGACCCCTAGTTGATATCCCTGCTCATGACCAATGTAGAACACTTTACTCTGACCAACTTGGCGTTTACTTACTTTGATGGTCTGATTGGCCTGCTGAAGGGCATGCAACACATGTGCCAGGCCAGATGGTCAAGATGTTCTTCCCAGGTAGGGCTCAACACTGTTGTGTCATCCATGTATGCCATACAGAAGTTCTGTAACCCATTCAGAACATGTTTAACCATTCTTTGGAATGTGGTAGGTGCATTCTTTACCTCAAACTGGTACAATCTTTCTGAGGTTGAAAATGCTGTATTCTCCTTGGACTAGTCAGTCATGGCAATCTGCTAATAACCACTTGTCAGATCAAAACTATTCAATTATTCTTGGCGAGGGATGGGCATCAGTTTTGGTAACTGCATTTAATGCCCTATAGTCCACACAGAATCTAAGTTATTTAGTCCATGCTTTTGACAATAGCAAAATTGGGCTAGCCCATGGGCTTGTGGAATGTTCAATCACTCCAATGTCAAGCATCTTGTTGACCTTCTTTTATGCAAGTTCTCACATTATCTGACATCCTGTAGCCCTGCTTTTAACAGGTACACCATCACCAGTGTTAATGTCATGTTGGCCCCAAGGGGTCAAGCCTTGTGTAAGTGAGAACAGAGGGGCAAAGTGAGTTAGCAAAGCTCTGCACTGGTCTTGTTGCTGCATAGTCGGATTAGTGGAGAATTTTACCTCTTCTACTGACACATCTGAAGGATGTCCCCTTAGAAGACATTGGAGCGGCTCACTCTCCGCCTCTTCTTTATCAGAAGCTAAGAGCAAAGCTCCTATCTCTGGTCTGTAAACATAGGCCTTCAGACAGTTGGTGTGAAAGACCCTAGGGGCCTCCTTGGGATTGCCCAAGTCTACCAAATAATTGAACGGTCAATGTTTTACCACACCTTTTAGAAGGGTCCTGTCCATTTGTCCTGTAAGATTCTTTGTCTTACTGGGACCATGATGAGAACTTGTTGGTCTGGAGTAAACTCCACCATGTTGGCCTACTGGTCATGCCATTGCTTGACCAGTGCTTGACCAGCTTTCAAGTTCTCTGAAGCCTCTCATCATCTGTGCCATCCTCCGTCTGAGGCCTAGCACATAGTCTGTAATATTTACTGGCTTGAGGGAAGGAGCGCTTACCAGACTTTCCTTAATAATTGCCAAAGGGCCTCTGACAAGATGACCATAAAGTAACTCAAAGGGGCTGAAGCCCACTCCAGCTTGAGGAACATCTCTATAGGTGAAAAAAAAGGCATGGCAGAAGGTCTCACTCACTTTCTCCGAAGTGGTTCTTACAATGCTCCAATCATACTCTTCATAGTTCTATTAAAACTTTCTACCAGCCTATTTGTCTGATGGTGGTAGGCAGTTGGGAACTTGTAGGGGACCCCACAGGCGTTCCACATGGCATGCATGTAGTGGGACATAAAATGTGACCCCCCCCCCCTCTCAGATGAAACCTCCTTAGGAAATCCTACTCTGGTAAAAAAAAATACCATGCCGGTCCTTAGCCTACTGGCTGAACAGTAACAGTTCTCATTGGAATAGCTTCAGGGTTCCTAGTGGCATGGTCCAATACAACCAATATAAATCGGTTGCCTGAAGCAGTTGGAGCGTCTAGGGAACTATCATTGTCAATCCCCACCCTCTCAAAAGGGACTCCCACTACTGGGAGAGGCACTAAGTGCCACATTCCTGGCTCCACTCTTACTTGCAAATGTGACAACTCCTGCAGTGTTTTTCAACTTCTGCACCCATCGTGGGCCAGTAAAAGTACAGTGAGATCCTCTCCTTGGTCCTCTTAAGACTTAAGTGACCAGTCGGAGAGACTTCATGTGCTAACTGCAGAAATTTGGGGACTCCTGCACTGCAATGGGATGGTCACCTCTCGCAACCGGCAATCTTAAAACAAGTGGCACTTCAGTGTTTCAGTTGCTCGCGTCTACTTCAAATAGCAACACCGCAGCTCCTGGCTATCGAGATGGGCTTTCCTTGCATCTGGAGTCCCGCACTCTGTTGAGGGGGCTCAGGATTCGTCAGCCCTGCTTCCTGGGAGTCTGAGGAACTTCCTGGAGCTCTTGGCCGGCTTAAAAGCAACGCACACAAACTGGTGTTCCTCTCCCTGGCAATTCGGTTTCCAGCAGCAAATCTATGGAAATTCAACCAGCTCTGAGACGATGTCCAGGTGGCTTACTTTGGAGTTGATTGGTCCCACCAACTGAAAGGGAGAAGTTGTCCTTGCAGGGGCTTCTCTGTCGATATGAATTGGGAGTTTCAGCACAGCAGCAGGGCTTCACCAGGCAAACCAACGGTCCAGGAGATGCAGCAAACAACTCTGACTACAGGTATAGGAAACCCGACCTTTAGTATAAGCTTGTACTGCACAGTTTTGGTAGCGTGTTGAGCAGCCAGGCTTATCTCAAGAGCGGTCAATGTGAGCTGTAGTGGAGTTGCACAGAGATTTACAGTTACAGGTATTCAAATAAACTCTTACACTAACGGTTTCTTGAATAAACAATTATTAATTTCAGTCAGAATAAGCCTTCTTCAGTAGGGAGCAATATAATAGTAACACGCAAATACACTTCATGAAATACACACTCTGAATATCTCTAAATCAGTAGATGCCCTTTTGGGATGGCCCACATACACTACCTACACTCTCAGGTGACTTCAATTTCTAGGGTGTTGGGGACATTAATATATCACTGTTGCATTTAGAATCATATAGTAATAAGTCAAGAGAAAAGATTATCTAGAACATACAAGAGACCACAAATATTCTTAGCAGGCAAATACTTTAGGATCCCTCCAGAAAGTCATTCAGTACAATAGGCTAGGCCAAAGTCCATGGGCAAAAGTCTTATATAGGATGAAGCAATTTTGGTAGGTAAATGGAAAAGTCTTTGCTCAATGTTAGAGAAGTCTTTGGAGAAAAGTATCAAATGTAGGGCCACAAGCTGATTGGACTTGGGAGTAGTAGAAGATGCAAGCAACTCTACAGCAAGAGGTAAGTTCTCTCAGACTTTGTACAGTACTTTTAAAGATGAAGAAAAGATGCAGCAGAAGACGCCTGTTCCTGTGCAGCTCTGCAGGTCTCATTGTTCCAAGCCAAAAGACTCGCCTTTTATTCAGTTCTCTCATATTCATTCCAGCCTAGCTGTCAGTCACCCAGCAGGGTGGCTGTCCTTGCCGGACAGTCAGCCAGCCAATCATCACAGAGTGCATTTGGGTCTCCTAGGAGAACTAAGCACAGGGAGTGAATCCAGCCAAAGGCAAAGCTAACAATGGGACCAAACCTGGTTTGGCGCCAGAGTAAATCTCAAGAAGGACCTTTCCACAAAGAAATGGCGAAAAAAGACTGGGGCCATTTTGACAAAAATGGCACACTTGGGTGCTTTACTGCGAACGTAGCCCGCGGTAAATGCACACCATGGTAGTTAAAACGAAACTACTGCCATTCGGTGAAAAAAAAGTTACATGAGAAGCTAGACAAAGGGGATACTAGGTAACCCCTCCAGCACCCTATTGTAAGATAGTGTGTGCTGGGTCTAGAAATTTACAAAGGTAAGTAAAGTCAATTTCACTTTGCTGCTCTGGGAAACAGTAGTTTATCCCAGAGAAGGTATCTAAACCTTTGGGAAATCTGAAAGACTTCCCTGGGCCACTGCACTGAAGGTGCTGTGTGACCCGGAATCGTACAAAAATGTCAACCTGAGAATTGCGACGCTTATGGAGTTTGTCAGACACCACAACCAAAAGAGACAGTGTACAAAATCACATTAAAATACTTGATAGAGTGAGAGAAAAGGGTCACACACTCTCCAGGTAAAAAAAATCAAGTCCTCAAAATCCAGCAAAGTTGCTGGGGGTCTCCAAGGTGAAGGGAATTAGAACATTTCTGAGAATTCTCCCTAACACTCTAGAACCTGCTTATCTGACATGTTCGATATAGGTGGGGTGAGGTAAGAGGATTGGTTGGTGGATTATCAATTGCATGTTCATCCATATCATCATCTTCCTCATCTTCTGGAAGTTTAGGGCTAAGAGTTAAACTTTGACCATTATTTTCCAGATTAATTCTGGGAGCAGGGGTTACAGGCCTACTCACAGTTGGGTAATCCAACGAGCTATGGAGTTTTTTTCGTTTTGTACAAAGACATTTTTCTCTACACATTTCTTTCAGTTTTCCAACAGTAAGATTGATGAGAGCTTCTGCTTTAGAGTATTCCATAGTGGACATGTTTTAGTATTTCTACAGTATAGTCACCTTGAGGTTGGATTATTTGAGTACAATGCAACCAGGAGTCAGTGTAATCCAACCTACACAAATCCCACCAGCTGTAACAGTTCTAGGGGAGTTTTCCTGAAGCTCCACTTGGTAGTAAGACTTCAGTAAGCTATCCCAGTGGTTTGTAGATCCCCAACTCTTAGTATCAGTCTGTACTACTGCTGGTTATCTTGGTAGAGTGGCAGAGCAGTCGGGCGTATCTTAAGAGGACAAATTGAGCTGTAGGTAAGTACACTGAACCCAGTTAGACTTGCACATCAAAGAAACTGTTACACATAGCAGTTAGATAAAAGTATATATGTATCATCATTACACCAGAATCACCTTTAATACTTGATACGTTAACACTGGAAAACTTCATAATATGTTTAGAAGATACTTCAAAGTACACTATCGCTTTTGTGATCGGTCACGGTTACATTTGTTGCATCATTTGAAAGGGAAGTGACAAGTCTTTCGTATTATCGGTAATTAGGCACAATTGCGGTTCTTAGCAGAAATATGGGAAGACATTTACTCTGCACACACATATAAGCAAGTGCCTTTAAGGGAGAAAAATTCTTGCTTACGTTAAGGCTAGCCAGGTTCTAGAGGTGAGTTCGTCGCTCAGCAAATTTTTTTTGTCCAAAAACGCAATCCTAGCTAAAGGCAGTTCAGACTGGTTTTCTCAGTCTTGGTAGACTGTAGAACGTGTTCCTGTGGATTTCTTTCAATCTCTTGTCTTTAAAGATGCAGCAAGTTAACAACGGAGACCCTGTTAAGGACTTGTAAAGGTAACGCAAGCAGCTGCTTGGTTCTGTGGTAAAGGGGTTGGGTGGGGGAGTTGCCTGGACACCTGGGTGCATTCCAATGCTCTGGAGTGACTTAACAGATCAATGTAAGCAATACCTCCCCTCCACCCCCACAGTACCTTAGGTTTGAAGAAGACGACATGACTGGATTCTCTACGATGTGGTTGTGCTGGACCCGACCCCTGGATTGCTTGGTCTGATGACGAAAGGCAGGACAATGGACTGGATCTCTCAGCAGCAGTCTCGATGGAGGAAGTGTGGCACGGCTTCCATGAACTTCTTGGTTCACTCAGTGGTTTAGGTGCCTTTTCTGCAGCACCAACGAGGGACGAGATTCAACCGGTCCACACCAAGACATTTTACTGCAAATGGGACAGAGGTCTCCTGGTATTTGTGGTTTGCAGCCCTGGAGGGTCACAGCACCTTGGGAGATGGCTCGATTTGTAGTCCATCTTGGGACTGGCTGTTCCCACCAGCCAAACTGAACGAGTCATCCTCTTCGGAGCGCCTCTTTCGATATAAAAGCCGAGTCCGGACAGCAGTGGTCGCTTCACAGATGCTGGAAGGTTCCGCAGGCATCTCTGGTCGTCTTCAGCTTTGGATCTTCTGTTCAAGTGGTCGACTTGCCTTCTGCCTCAGCAATCGCACCTTTTTATCCGGATTTCTCATTCGCTCCTCTTCAAACTCTGCCAGTTGTTTACAGAAAGGGGCTGGTGGCTGTCCAATCAGGACAGCCATCTCTCCAGTGGGAACTGGTTCCATTCAGGCACTCTGGCAGAGAAAGGACAGGGGAGTGTTCAACTCCTCCCCTGCTTCCTGCCCTCACAGACACACTGCAGACTAGGCAGGGACATCCAAGGGTTCCCACCAAAGGCAAAACTTAAAAACAGACCTCCCCCTTCCAGAAAGGTAGAAGAGCGGCTAACAAAAGACAACCACACGAGAAATGACAAAAAAAGAAAGGAGCCACCATGTTAGAACATAGTTGACCCTATTGTGCATAACCGCGACTGTTAATACAGAGTGCCGTAAAAAATAGCACAATAGTTGTTCGAACATGTCCACTGCCACCAGCCATAACTGTAGGGTTGGCACTGTGACTAGAAAGTCACAGGAGCAGAGAGAAGGGTGATACTAGGTATCCCTTTGGCAATCCACATAAGGTGGTATGTGCTAATCACTCATAAGATAATGTTTTAAGAAGGATACTATGTATCCCTCTTTCCTTAAGAACAGTAGTTCTTAGGGAAAAGTAAAGAATCTCAAAGGAGAACTCAACAGGTTCCCAGCAACATGGCACGTAGGGTACTGTGTGCTGCAAAAGTGTTTGCACAAATGCCTTAAAGAGATATGGAGGAAAGCAGACTCCATAGAATAAAGTAAAACAGAATGGAGTTCCCCAAAAGTGAGAGCAAATAAGAATGAATGAGGGTGAAAAAGGCTCCCCTCATTCAGCATAGAAAGAAAATGATACAGAAGTCCAGCAAAAAGTGATGGGTGGGGTCTCACTAGGAGAGGGCACCAAGCATAAAACTGATAAATCTCCCAAACAGGTGTTCACCCACACCCTTTGCCTAGTGATAAGTTTGTGCACCCATAGGGAGTCCTTTCCAAGGTCCATATTAGCATTTTATTCCACAACAGCATTCTTTTTGAAAGTAACTAAGTTTACTGTGGAACCTTTGCCTTTTCTGCTGTTACATGACCTTTTCATCCCTTCTCAAATAACTTTGGAGAACTCTTGACTAAGTTACGGATTTGACTGCTTAAGTGTTGGAATCATAAAAGTATATTGAGTAGTATATTGCTGTTGCCAGTGCTGAATAACCATACTCTTATGTCCCGCCCCCTTTCCTCCATACTGCATGGGCGTCCCTTCCAAGGGACGTGAGACAGAACCTTCTTCCCCTTTAAATTTAGAGGCGCGTGGGCTGCGGCCCAGGGAGCATGCGTTGCCTTGACTCTGCTCTCCGGCGCCACACCTCGTTGACCGGAATGGGCCGAATTCACCAGTGCTCCTGGGTTTGGCTTCGACCATGTAATTCCACGTGCGGATACTTCTTCTGGTTGTCTTTTTTTGTCTTTTTATCATTCAGGTACTCGGTCCTCAGGCCCACGATCCTCCCCGGCGCATGTTGACTTGCGCAGGGTTCAGCAGGTGTCCATCCTGCAACGGGCTCTTACCAACTTCAGAACCCCACACCCTCTGCCTACGTTGCCTTGGCCCAGACCACGGTTGGCAAGCTTGTACCGCGTTTGGCTCGCTGTTAGCGAAAACGCTGAAGAACAGACTAGCCAGGTGGAGGGAGCTCTTCCAGAAGTTGCCTCCAGAGAACCTCAAGAACTTTGTGAAACACTGAGCCAGGCCTAAAGTAGGGCCGCTATTTTCCATCGAACCCCGCAAAGGAGACTCCTTCCCAAGGACTCTCCCACGTGGGAAAGACCGTTCAGGTCCTTGTACCAGCATGTGCACCGAGGCTGCTTCAGCTACCGGCCCTCTCGGCCGAGGGATCCTCGGATCCTCCCAGTGGCAATGTTGAGGGAACGGAAGGTTCTTGTGCCGCATCATCAGAGGGGCTCTACCCTTGATTCGGCCTTATGGCCAAGGGGCTACACCCTAGTACTGGCAATACGTCTGAGGAGGCGCCTAAACGCAGCTTTACCGACCCCCAGGTCGAGGGTGTCACACCTACCGGGCCTAGGCCCGAGGAGCAGGGTAGGTCTCATGATCAACATAAGAGTCCTGGAGGAGGCTGTGCCCAGCGAGCCGAGCACCACGTCGCAGGCAGCTCGACAAGATGCCCGCTGCGCCAGACAGGCACCCGTCCGACGTCATTCCAGGAGTTCAGCGACGAACGCGTGTCAAGTTGGGACTGGCCTCAACCAGGTACGTGGCCGATAGCCTATCCTTCTTATGCGCAAAGCAGCTTCCCACTGCACCCATACGGGCAGGGTATGCAGCGGCTCCAGCAGCCTCCGGCTATCCCGTCAGTACTCCCCAGCCCCCATCAGACCAGTGAGGAGGGGGTTCTTAGAGGGGTTTCTCGGGCTCATGAAATCACCTCGTATGGGGGTTATCCTGAAGGACGCCATCAGGGAAGTCCTCCCGACTATGCTAACGGCGCCACAAGCGCCTCCGCTGACACCCCTGGCCCCGGTGCAGCCGCTGGTCCCGGCTCCCCAGCCGACTCCTCAGGCGGTTCTGCACCAGCCTCTGGTGCCTCTTCAGCCCCCGACTGCTGTTCCTTTGCTCCAGCCTCCGGCTCCAACTACTCCTCCACAGGGTCCTCCAGATCCGCAGGACACGGACGATGAGGAGGATCTGGACACGCCATCCTCAGCCAGGGCCTTCCACAAACGTCTTGCTGAGCTGGCGGAATACCTGGGCCTACCCCGCCCGAGGTCGAGCAGCCGGCAGAAGGGGTTCTGTCTGAAGTCCTCACGTGACACCCCTCTGCCAAGACTGGGATTCCTCTGCCGACAAATGTAGTCTCCCTGGCCAAGAAGGGTTGGCTTAAGCCCCACTCGGCCCAGCCGGTCAATCGACGCCTGGATGCCAAGTACAGGCAGATGGAGGGGGATACACTCTTGCTCTTGGCCCATCCTCAGCCACACTCCTCGGTGATCGCTGCAGCATCATTAGTGAGTTGGTATCAGAAATCAAATACCCAAGATACCTGATGGTGGAGGCTCTTGCAATTGGGATATTTTTGATGGTCCATTTCCAAGTGCATGGATTGCTCTTTAGGTTCTTGAATATGAAAATATGAGATTTCTTCGCATTGAAGTGGAGGTTATACGCACGTGCCATTTTAACCCTACACTAAGTTGACCTCAACTTAGCTGCATTGGCCTTACAGCTTGTGCTTTCCAAAGGTGACTCCTTGAGTTGCAGCGATTTCTCTTTTGAACACTGACTATTTAAGAACATATTTCTAAGAAGATGATCAGGACTTTGACTTTGCCCATTGACTTTGGCTATCCTGGCTCCATAAAGGCCTCCTTCTGAAACTATTGGCTTTTGCAGTGCGTGTTCTCTTACAGGTTTTAAATGTTGAACACTTTAATACTGCCTGCATCTCTTTGGGAGAATCTAACTGTTCTTGTAAGCTATCAGTCTGTTCTGATCTAACCCTAACCTTTTCTTCCTTAAAAACTCAATATTGCAAAGGTGAATCTATATAAATGCTATACTGACCTCAAATGACGTCACCTCCGGGTGCTGGAACATGTGTAACATATGAACGAATTACTCACCTGCTTTATTGCTCACTGTTTGAACTGAATCCTAACTTAGGATTAATGTTACAGCTAATAACTGCTTTTTAAAAAATGCTTTAAATACCTTTGCGTATAAATAAAAAAATATTTATCTTAGAACTTTTAAGTGTGTACGTTTTTAATTGGATACTTGTATTTACTGGTTTCATTGCACAGGTCTACAGCTCACATTACCCCTCTCAAGATAAGCCTGGCTGCTCAGTCACACTACCAACTTGTGTAGTACAGGCCTATATTAAAAGATGGGTTACCTAATACAAAGAGAGAATTCTTGTGTAGTCCCAAACCAGTTGGACTACACTACTTCTTACCCAACACGTTCCTCCAGCACAAGCGATCCTAACTACAGATGCCTCACTCGCCGGATGGGAGCTCACTTCCTTCACCACACAGCCCACAGCCAGTGGACATGTGCTACAGCCCAAATACCTATCTGTAAAGACTGGAGGGGGGGTGTCTGTACGCCAGCTCTCTATATGTTAGAGGAGAGGCACAGAGGACCCCAGCCAAGATTCTCTATTACGGAAGCTATGGACAAGCAATCAAAGCTTAAGCTCTCAGGAGGTGATGCAGGCTGGTTCTTAAGTACAGTGAAGTCCCCAAGCACCCACAAAGGAATGTCCACACGCTGTTGGTGAAAACAGTTCTTTATATACATAAGCCTTTGATTATGTACACATACAATGACCCACTTTGTGCTCCGACAATTCTAAAATGGTAAATATGTACAGTCTCAATGTGGTACCACAATTACTCTTGATTCCATTAAAATGCATCAACTGTACTGTGTTCAAATTTCATACAAATCTGTAAAGTGAACCAACAATAGACAGGAGGAAAGCAGGTTGGTTAAAAAAATAGGCAGAATACTGAGTGATAACCACTAGGCACAGTTCTGTATTAGGATACCCCCACCCGGGCAACCTGTAAATTACGATATACTACAAGCCCAGTCCATATATTGTCACTGAGTCTTATTTCCTTCTTTAGCAGCTCTACACCGCAATGTACCTGGAATAGCAGAGCTCGACGTCTGGTCGTCGACGGATCCTTCTTGAGCGGCTACTTTAAGGCAAGAGCCATGGATCGTCGTAATCCCACGAGGAAAAAGGGTGAACACTGTTGTTGCAGCAGCAGCTTTGGTTCTTGCGGTGCTCATTGACGATCGGTCGAAAACGTCCTGCAAGCTGAGGCTTGCGGTGTACCTCAACGAGTGTTTGTTTCCGCAAGGAGTCAATGAAGAAGTTGGGCACAGCAAGTGCGTCGAGTCGTCTGCGGTCTTCAGGTGGCGGGAAACCCACTGTTGGATTCTCCTCGGTCATCAACGGCCTTGACTTTCTCTGGCAGTACGAAAGCAGTCAACGGGAATGAACAAGGGAGTCCTTGGATCAAAATGTTCTTAGTCAAAGGTAGCACTGCGGCTCCGGTCGGCGACAGTTGTCGGCGACGGTAGATGGCTGTCGGTGCTTCTCTTCGTTCTCCTCGGCGGTCCCCTTCTCCGGTCGGCAGCCTTTCGTAGGTTTGTCTACCAGGGTGCTTTGGCAAAGATCAGATGGTGCACGATGGGCCCTCGTAGCTAGGGAAGAGGTCTCCTAGCCAGGTACTCTCTTGGATCCGTTCTTGAAGGCACAGCAGCTTTCAAATTGCAACAAGCAGAACAGCGGTTCACCTTCTGGATCGGCTTCGAGAGTAAGCATCAAGTATCAACTTCAGCTTCTGAACGATTTCTAGCAGTGAGATGCCCCCAGATATACTGTTGATCTCCCATTCACTGTGCCGCGTCTCACTCAGGCAACCAATCACTCAGAAGGGCATTCAGGCAGCCAATTAGGCCTGCAGTGCATTCAGGCCATTCTTCTCCATCCAGACACTCACAACACGGAATGTGGATTTGGACAAACACTCTGCCATTCAGCACTACACACTGCATTCATACCAGTTTCGTGCAGGGCTGTCTCAGTCATTGTGTCAACCACCAGATACTAGACAACCATAACACGGAATGCATATTCATCAGACACTCCATTCACCCAGGTCCCACCCCATGGGCATACCTACAACATAGTCTTTGAGGAGGGTCCAGCCGGTCTGGCCTGGACTTCCCCCACACTACCATATATGGAACTTCCACCCAACAGCCAGTCAGGGGCAAGGGACAAAGTCAGGACTTCCCGGGACTTTGGGAAACAAGGTAACAGGTGATGGATAGCAAGAGGCCACAAGGGCCATCTTGTCTCCATCAGGAATCCACCGATTCCTACGACGGGGCCTGTGCATCTCAAAATGGCGGACGCTCTGGGCACCTGTCAATTCAGCAGGGAGCTGCCACCAGTCGTACCCTGCTCTGTGGGCCACACACAGGTGCCCAAAAACATACACTAGGAGTACAGGGTCATACTCCCACCCATGGGTACCATAAGGGTATCCCAAGGGTCTGTTCACCAAACCAAATACAGGAAGAGCCGCACTGCCAGGAGTCCCACATGAACTACTGCGTAGAAAACAAGACAGAACACATGATAAAAAGCAATAAAGGACAAGGATTCAGAGGCCCTTCCCCTCCGATGCATTTCCAGCATCACAATATCAACTTCCTGGGACCTTTGGCAATCCTCAAGGATCTTCAGGCCTTTCAGCAACATCTTGCAGGTCAGACAGTGCAAGTCCTTACAGACAGCACCACTGCCATGTTCTACCTAACAAACGTTGAGGCACTCTTTTAAAGTCTGCCCAAGTTATCTCAAAGAATATCGAAGTGGGCACTCAAGTGGAACATGTTCCTAACCACTCAACATGTTCCAGGGGAACTCGACCGATATCCTAGACGGAATATTCTAATAGTGGAGTCACCCCCCCCCCCACCACCCCCCCAATTAGACTTGTTCGCCACAAGCCTAGATGCAAAATGGCCAGACTTTGCGTCCATGTTTCCCCAACCAGGGTCCAAGATGAACGCCCTGTGTTTGAACTGTTCAGGGAAAGTTGCTTATGCTTTTCCCCGTGACACCACTCCTGAGCAAAATAGTACACAAGATACATCAGGAACAAGTAACTCTAATCCTGGTTGCTCATATTTGGGCCAGACGTCCTTGGTTTCCACATCTGCTCAAATTGACGATGTGCGACCCAATCAAGCTCCTGTGCCTGTATAGCATGCTAACATAACACAGGGGATCATCTCTCCATCATGCCATCAATTTATGAACTTGCCAGCTTGGCTCCTGAAATCATAGGATTTGGCCACTTGAAACATCCACAAAGGTGTATGGATATCCTAAGAAAGGCACAAAAACTCAACACCAGACACTGGTATTAAATAAGTGGAAGAGATGTGTGATAATGGTGCACATCACAAACACTAAACCCAACAGAATGTTCCCCAGCTAACATTCTACATTACATGCTTTACCTACTAGACTCCGGTCTAGTATTCAACTCCATCAAAGTACATCTGGCGGCCCTGTCAGCTTACACCACTTCACAAAACAAAGTGTCATGGTGCAAAGTTCCTATCATTAAAGCATTAATGGAAGCATTAAAGAGGCTGTAGCCCACCCACAACCCGAGGTTCCGACCCTCCTCCGGGTGGGATCTTAATGTTGTGCTCTCCAAATGCAGGGGTCCAGCCATTGAGCTTATGCTCAAGGCCAGCCTAAAACATCTGGCTTACAAAACTGCATTCCTAGTAGCTATCACCTCTATAAAATGAGTCAGTGAGCTACAGGCTTTGTCCGTACAAGACCCTTTCTTTGTAGTACACAAGGGCAATGTTGTCCTCAGAAGGCATCCTAGGTTTTCACTTAAATTCATTTCAAACCTCCATGTTAATCAATCCATAGAACTTCCTACCTTCTTTCAAAATCCATCTTACTCAGCAGAGAAAAGCCTCCATACACTTGATTTACGAAGGATGGTCTTGTACTGTGTGTAAACGAAACCTCTAAGGATAACAGATCAACTCTTTGTTTAAGTAGCAACTGGGAGAGAAGGTGATCACATATCGAAAAACGCCATCTCCAGATGGATGGTCAAGTGCATACAGCTCTGCTATTCCCTATCCAAAAAAGTCTTACCTTTCACCCCCAGGGCTGTTAGGCAGAATCCTGTGCGGTTCCGTTAGGGAGCACTACAGCAGATTAAGACTACAGGTGAGAGCAATAAATCCCCTTTGGTATCAGTCTGTACCACAAAGATTTAGTTGGTAGCTGTGGCTGAGCAGTCAGACTTGTCTCAAGAGGGAGATTAGCAGTATTCAGGGTGTACACAATAGGCCTACAGTACTATGGCACAAGGAAACACTGACCAAAGCTTTGTATTTGACAGTACTTAAATGAAAACTGAGCAAAATGGCATTTCACAAGGTTTAAAAGTGGGAAGTAGAGGGTGGTTATAAGAAGTAGGTGCACCAACACATTTCTAGTTGAGAAGCAATCTAGAGAAAGCAGTTCTAACAAATTTAGCCAGAGTCAGTAGGCCTGTGCCAGAGTTAGTGGTACAGGGCAAAGGCCCAGGAGCACAATGTTCTTGTAGCTGCAGTCAAGTGTTTGGTTAACGAATTGAAAAGGTGGATGCAGAAGTTGAAAGACAATGTTAAGAGAGAGGGGCGGCCAACACAACAGGTAGGTAAAGGATTTAAAACAACTTTAGGGCTACCGCGAAGAAAGGGAAGCCTGGCGGAACAATGTACCTTTAAAATGAAGAAATGGCACCTGCGGTGGCGGTTGTTCCTGGTAGTTCCTGCAGTTCGGGGGATCCAGCAGAGGAAGAGAGGCTCTCGTCATGGAGGAAGGTTCCAGTTACTGCACTACCCAGGGATGAAACCAGCCGCAGTGTTGCCCGACGAATAAAAGGTACGCTCCTTTAAATCGCGGTCCGGGTGAACGGGTGCCTGGCTATCTGGTCTCCAAGTACAGGGTACTGGCGATTCGACCAAGGCAGGTCCGGGAAGGCGATTGGCAAACTGGTTGGCCCCACCAGCTCAAGGGAAGAAGGCTCTTGCATATGAAGATCTTCTCTCGTCGTGTGGAGAAGTCTGGTGAGATGTTGCAGCAGGGCTTCACTGGGGGTTCAGTCGTTGCAGATGTCTTTGGCTTCTCTCCTCTTCGGCTTCTTAGTTCCAGTGGCAACGTCTTGCTCTTCCAGTCCTCAGGACCCCGTTTTTATGCAAAAGATCCCCATTCATACAGCCTGGCCGTCACTCTCACAGTGGAGTGGTCATCTTGGCGAGAGACCCTCCAGCCTATCAGGATAGAGTGCGACATGGGTTGCTGAGCAACCCTGTCCAGGGGTCCTACTCCATCTCCCACACAATGGACCCACCCCAGACTCAGTGGCGCCGAAAGGAGGGCTTCTTGGCAGAAGCCTTCCAAAAGGATGAACAAAGGATCCCCGACCTGGGTTAGGAGTTTAGAGAAAGAGACGAGAAAGAAGTTATATTAAAGTTCTGGCAAATAAAACCTATCGGAGTAAAGTTAATATTAAAACACAACGGCGGTATGTTGGAGGCTGTCAATAAATGTGGTAGCCTCAAACAATGGGAAAATCCCATAGGGAAATATTCGCAGTTGAATATTTACGGTAATAACCACTGCCACCAGCCAGAAACCTATGAGAGAGGGACTGTACAGTACCCCCTTGAAAATGAACACAAGGGAAAAACTAACCCTTCCCAGTACTTCCATAGTAAAATGGGTTGTACTGGTTTAGTTCACAAAAATCAACTAGTAAAGTCAATGGGGACTTAACATGCCCTGGGAGACAGTAGTCAGTCCCAGGGTATGGAGGCTGTTTGGGGGTCGCTACTACACACCTGTGTCACTGCACGGAGGGTGCTGTGTAACACGTGTGGATAAAGATGGTTCCTATGAAGGGAAGAGAAACTCCATGGGCATTAAACACAAAAATTGCCTAGAACACACATAGCAAGAATGCCTAAGAGTGGGAAAAAGAGTCTCACTCTTAGCAGGAGAAAAAAACAAACCTTTCAATCCAGCAAAGCTGCTGGGGGACTCTATAGGTAAGGGAAATTAGCCATAAAATGAGAATGCTCCCTAACAAGGGCTCACTCTACCAGAGGAACAGGAGCTACCTTAGTTTTCATTGCAAATGTCCCTCTAGGCACCATTTGCAAAGCTTTTACATGTAGTTCCATCCATACTTTCACACAGCATTATTGCATTCATACTCACTCTAAAGCAGATTCACAGGTGGGACAAGCGGTTCTAAAACATCTTTGCTGCTGTACCTTCTCACTTACTTCCCAGATCCTGCTCCCTAAACTATGCAGAGCACGTGATCTAAGATGATGCACAAGCTCCAGAAGGGATACATTACTCACGGTAATCATACTTCTGGTGCTTCTATCTGCTTAGATTCCCATATGTCCACCATTCCTCCCCTACTGGAGTAGAAGGTGCATAGATGTTTTTCTGGGTTATCACTTTTTCTGCTTTATCACATCTGTGCTCGCGCTACACTTCATGAAACCTTATGTCAGAAACAATCTGAGGGACGTTTGTGCGTGAAGGGTCATGGGTACAGTACACGTCACACTAGGGAATAGTATTACTAACACATCCTGTTGACGTCTGTTTTCGAGTTTCAAAAACAAATCTTGTAATACTTTGCGACTACCACTAGATGTCGGATTATGCAGAGCATGTGAATCTAAGCAGATACAAGCACCAGAAATATGATTACGGTGAGTAATGTATCCTTTCTGAGGCTTGTGGAATCTGCTTAGTTCACATGCTGTGCATAGGCCGACATCTAGTGGAAGCTGCATCACCGACTATCGAACATCCAACAGCAGTGAAGATACGACCGTCGAAGACTCCCATGGACGGATCCGTCCGGCCTTGGAAGTCCGCTTCGGCCCACACAGTAGGGGGGGCGGACACATTTCAGAATGCATTTCCCCCTTTTCGTACGTTATTCTCACCTATCTGCCGAGTCTTTCCATTATGGATAGAACCCCTTTCAAATTGTGCCCTAAGTGCAACAAAAAAATTCCCTTGGGGTCGACAAGCACCTGGTGTGCAACCTTTGTATCCCTCGGGATCACGTTGAAGGGACCTGTCGAGCATGTAGGCTCTTAAAACCCAAGACGTTAAAGGACCGTTTAACCAAGCGCTGGGCTCACCACGCCATGCAGGTCGAGGCCGCCATGGATGTGCAGGGGACTTTCAGCGACAGCAGCAAAGTCACGTTATGCAATATGGATACTTCAGTTTCCCAAGCGCGGGCCCCCAACCCCATCAGACAGGCCAGCAGCCTTGTTACGGGGACAACACCCGGCAGCATTAGTGCTCTCACAGCTCCTTCCACTAAGCACACAACCCACGGCCGAGACTCGAAATGTTCATCGAACAAAGGCCCACGCATGACGTCTAGGGAGAGATCTGTAGAATCACTGTCCTCTGGGCACTCGAGGTCCCGATCGCCAGATGACCGGCCCGACTGTCGAAAGACAGAACAGACGTCGTGACTAAATCCATTCCCCAACGTCGCACGTCGGTAGACGAAACTTTGGATCATCCCGTAAACGAAGTTGGACATTCTTTGTCAAACAGTAAAATACCTTATACAGGTGGGACTAGCCCATTTGGTTAAAAAACACCTCCCAGAAAGGGGAGGGAGACCAAGAAGAAGTCTTCTAAGACCCCTCAAAGGGAGAGGTCCCATAAAGATTGGTCCCCACACAAGGACTCACAGGAACAGGATTCCTTGTCTACAGCCCTAAAGTAAAGGGCCAGCCTTCACCACGAGTCCCAGTCACTCTTCAGAATCAGAGGTTTCCATTGGATCGTAGGTCCATTCCTAACTCTGCCCAATGGACATGTGAGGATATCGATAGGGTCACGAAAAGGATGACCTTCATGGCAAACTTTTTTGAAAAAAAGCCTAATTACTTCGAGTCTTCAGTCCACCCCACCCACACCAGCGCCCTCTAGTTCTCAGGTCCCTGTATCGGCCACTGACCCCCTCCCCCGAGTCATTGAACTGTATGACCCGGACACCGACAACAAGGACCTCTGTAACCCAAGAGGCCTCATACCTTTACTATGGTGATGATGATGAAGAGCCAGACATTCATAACATAGACTCTCCTGTCAACCAGGATCCTCCTGTGGCAGATTCTCCTGTAGATAACCAGCCACTACTAAACGACATGCTCATCAAGGCAGCTGAGCACTTCCAGATAAAAACGCAGAAAACCCAACAAGACAAATACTTTGACGACATTTTGGGGGATATAAAGGCTGTCACTCAGTTCATTCCCCTTCCTGCAGTCTGTTCAGCGAAGTTACAACCCTGGCTGGAAGCGCTTAACCAGACGCAGGCAGTTAATCCCTGCATCGAGTAGCTCTTCCGACCTGCTCTATCAGACCCTCTGTACATCAGGGGACAGCTCAAACCTGACTCTCCTGTAGTTACAACAACAAGGAAGAGAGCGGGAACTCTTGTAGCATCTTCTGAGGCACCTCTGGACAAGGAGAATAAAAAGCTGATCACAATGAGGAGGAAAGTCGCCTCCTCGGCTGCCTTTCAGGCGAGGATAGCCAATAACGCCACTCTTTTGGCGAGTTGTAACTGCCATTAATGGGATGAGGTTTCAGCTTTGTCATCAGCCCCTGAACCCCTTAAGACACAATTGGCCCTTGTGGCGGCAGAAGGCATCTTAAAAAGTAATCTGGACGCCGCCGACTATGCAAGAAGGATTATTGCAGAGGGAACAATTATTAAGCATCACGCTTGGCTATGCCAGTCCGGCTTCAAGCAAGAGACAATAGCCACACTTCTTAATATGCCCATGGAGACCAACATACTCTTTGGAAAGGCCGTTGAAGATGCCTTAAACTGCTAAAGAAGAATACGATACACTAAAGTCGTTGGGCCAGCTAACCAATAAACCCACTGGCCAGAGAGGCAATAGCAATTTTTGTCACTCACGTGGACAAAATTCAGAGGGGTTCAGGCTACAATCAGAATCAGGGAACATGCTGGGGTAACAAAGGCCAAGCCTCACAAGGTTACCAGAGGGGGCAGCGCAGAACCCGTGGCTGGGGGAGGTCCTCCTCATCTAGAAGTGGTACCACACCTCCAAAACAGTGACTACCTGCTTCAGGTGCCCTCCCATGCTTCTCCAGTAGGAGGGTGTATTTCAAACTTCACCCAAGCATGGGAGGGAATTACCTCAGACAAATGGGTGCTATCGACCGTAGCGGGTGGTTATTGTGTGGAGCTCATCCAGCGACCCTGCAACCATCCCCCACGCTAGAAGACTCACTCAAGGGCAAGACCAACGCATCCTCCTCGGGGAAATAGCAATGCTGCTCCAAAAGGACGCCATAGAAGTCGTCCAGGCCAACCAGGTAAACAAGGGTATTTATTCAACCTACTTCCTTGTGCCAAAGAAAGATTTAACAATGCGCCCAGTATTAGACTTATGCCCTGCAAACAAATATGATAAGCAACAAAAGTTCTGCATGACTACGCCACAATAAGTAGCAGAGGGATTAAAGCGAGGGGATTACATGGTAACATCGGATATGAAAGATGCTTATTTTCTTTCAATGTTTCCAGCACTCAGAAGATTCTTGCAGTTCAAGATGGCAAACCAGCACTACCAATTCAAAGTGCTACCCTTTGGAATAGCATCCGCACCAACGGTATTCACAAAGATGCGGGCGGTGATGGCAGTGCACCTGCGCAGAGAGGCAATCCCAGTTTACCCTTACCTGGAAGACTGGTTGATTACAGCAGAGACTCCCCAAGTTTGCAGGCAAAACATTCAAAGAACTATCGACCTTGTCTTGCAATTGGGCTTCTCAATAAACCAGAAAAAATCAAGCTGAGTGCTGACCACGACCAAACAGTTCCTGCTGGCTGTAATAAAATCAGAAGAGGGGTTGGTCTTTCCATCAGAGGAAAGAGTCCAAAACACGTTACTGCAAATTCCTCATTATCAAGCCGGCCGCCAGATAAGCGTACGTAAAGCTATGCGTTTGCTAGGCTTGATGGCGCCCTGCATTTACCTGGTACCAAACGCACGCCTGCGCATGCGACACATGCAGAAGTGGTTTGCAAAACAGTGGTCTCAGGCAAGCGGTCAGTGGGGACGATCTAGTGGTTGTTTCACCAATACTATTACAAAACCTTAGCTGGTGGACAAGAGAAAATCTGTTGACGGGGAAAACCCTTCCACGATCCGGAAGTACAAGCGACTGTCGCAACAGACGCCTCACTCGCCGGCAGGGGGGCATTACCTTCATCACACAGCTCAAGGTATATGGACTCATGCTACAGCGCAGAACCACATCAATCTGCTGGAACTACTGGCGGTGTTCAAAGCCATTCAGGCATTCCAGATACACCTAGCGAACCAGTCAGTGCAAGTCCTCACCGACGGCACTACAGCAATGTTTTACATCAACAAACAGGGGGGCACACGTTCTCCAAATCCGTCCAAGCTAGCGTAACAAATTTGGAAATGGGCACTCAGACGGAAAATATTCCTATCGTCACAGCACGTTCCAGGGGAACTCAACTCTTTGGCAGACTCACTGAGCAGATATCCCCTATCAGAGGAACACAAATGGCAACTAGACATGAGGGTCATACAGCAACTCTTCTCTCAGTGGGTTTCCCCACAATGGACTTGTTCTCTACAAGCGAAAACAGTCAATGCCCAGACTTCCCGTCCAGGTTCCCCCGTCTGGCTCCCAGGGGAATTCCCTATGGATGAACTGGTCAGGGAAATTCGATTACGCTTTTCCCCCTCCACTCCTCTCATGAACAAGGTGGTGAACAAGATCCACAAGGAACAAGTGACGCTCATCCTAGTTGCTCCTATGTGGGGAAGACAACCTTGGTATCCACATCTGCGCAAACTGGCAATGTGCGATCCTATCAAGCTCCCATGCCTGACCAATCTACTCACTCAGCACGGGGGGATTAACAGTGCACCCTCAACCACACTCTTGGCAGCATGGCTCCTGAAGGCATAGAGTTCGGACATCTTAACCTACCACAGAGGTGTATGGATATCTTGAAGGAGGCACAAAAGCCTAACACTAGACATTGTTATTTTGACAATTGGAGATTTGTAATTTGGTGCAAGTCTAAACAACTTAACCCCATAGAATGTACCACATTCTAATATACATGCTCCACTTGCTAGACTCAAGGTCCACCTGGCAGCCTTGTCAGCCTACACCACCTCCCACAATAAAGTATCATGGTGGAAGGTGCCGGTCATCAAGGCATTCATGGAGGGGCTAAAGAGACTTCATCCTCCGGTTTCAAACCAGCCGCCAGGATTTGATCTCAATGTAGTATTCGCTAAGCTCATGGGACCCCCTTTCGAGCTGATGCACAATGTCAAGTCTTAAAAACCTAACTTACAAGGCTGCCTTCTTAGTGGCTATTACTTCCGTAAGAACTTATTGAATTACAAGAATTGTCAGTGCAGGATCCTTTTTGTCCTACACAAGGACAAGCTGGTTCGACGTACTCATCCTAGGTTCTCTCCTAAATTCCTCTCTAAATTTCATGTGAACCAGTCCATTGAGCTTCCGGCTTTCTTCCAGAACCCAAAAAAGCTCAGCTGAGGTAAAACTCCATGAACTAGATGTAAGGAGGGCAGTCCTTTACTATGTAATCAAGACCAGACCACAAAGGAAAACAGACCAACTGTTTGTCTCCGTAGCCCCAGGCAGAGAAGGGGGATCGCATTTCCAAGAATGCCATCTCCAGATGGATGTTTAGGTGCATACAACTGTGCTATTCCCTGTCAGACAAGACACTGCCTTTCACGCCTAGAGCTCACTCCACAAGGAGCACAGGAGCTACTCTGGCATTTATTGCACATGTCCCCCTAGACCGCATTTGCAAAGCAGCTGCATGGAGCTCAGAACATACTTTCACTCAGCACTACTGCCATGACACACATTCCAAGACAGATACACAGTTGGGACAAGCGGTTCTAATACATCTGTCCGCCCATTAAACCTTCTCACGACCCCCCCAACTTCTCCGAACACTGCTTGCTAATCTATGCAGTGCATGTGATCTAAGCAGATTCCACAGGCCTCAGAAGGGATACATTGCTCACCGTAATCGTATTTCTGATGCTTGGATCTACTTAGATGCACATGCGCACACCCTTCCTCCCCTTGGAGAGAAGGCACATGGATGCTTATGAGCTGGTCTGATACATATCTGCTTGGATACATCTTTACTCAAGCTACGCTTCATGCTACCTCATGTCAGAAAAGAATCTGAGGGACCTCGACGCATGAAGGACCATGGTTACAGTGGACGTCACACTAGGGATAGTATTATTGGCACGCCCTGTCAACGTCCCTTTTCGAATTTCGAAAACTATAATACTCTGCAGCTCCCACTAGATGTCGGCCTATGCACAGCATGTGAACCTAAGCAGATACAAGCATCAGAAATACGGTTGCGGTGAGTAATGTATCCCACACACTCACCCACACTTACTGAATTCAAACAAACTAGAGCCACCATTTTATGGCTATACTAGGTATCAAGAATGGAACTCTGTGTGGTATAGTGGCCTTACATGGTGCAGACACGACATATGTTAACACTGCCACCAACCGCAAGATGGGTCATCTATATGGGTTAGATTACTCTCAAATGTTCCACTTAGGATTGTCAAAGAGGAGCTCTTGTACCGTTCATGTGGTGGTGGGACCAGTGCAAGAAGCCACAAATGATAGCGTTGTTCCTCGTGAGACCTGGATAGAGACACACTGGTTAAAAATGTGTAGAGTATTCTTGAAAGTCATCAAAAGGTTAAGCGGGCTCACAAATATTGGGGACCAAAGGGTTTTCTACATGACATCTACTTTATCTTGGTGTGCAACTGCGCTTAGGAAACTAAATTTTGTTTTTCTGTTTCATAGGTTTAACCTATGGTAGAAAGATTGAGTCTTTTTCCTAGCAAATGCACTGCTGTTCTTTACACAGTCCAACACGGCACAGCAGACCTGACATTTATTCAAGCTGCTGACTGATTGGGATGCTTTTTCTCACCCCTAATCTCTCTAAAGCTATATGTACTAGTTCTCGACTTCTCCATTCCCTAAATGCATTTGTTAACCCGATTTGTATCACAGGTTCCACTTCAGCATCATGTTACTCACTGTATGAAATATACAGAAAATACATAAAGAGCTCTAATGCAGTCAATGTTTCCCTAGACAAAGTTTGGGATTTTTAAGTCCATCTTTTAAGTTATACTTTGCTTTCTGTCTTGACATACTAGAATAGCTTCAATGGAAGCGAAGGTAGACGCAGTAGGAATCGAAGGTACTCTGGTTCTGACAGTGATTCCACATCAGATCGTAAGCGACCAAAGAAACGTGGAAGGCCACGGACCATCCCTCGTGAAAATATTAAAGGCTTTAGCGATGCTGAGATTAGAAGGTGAGAACTTGATTTTCATTTGAAGTATTTAAAATGTTTGCGTTTTTTTTCAACATACATTCAGAACCAAATACATTTTATAGACAAATATTTGGTGCAGTCACTTCCTGAGACATAGCTAGGCAGTGTGATGCCGCTCTCTGATAGCACTAATCACTGTTTCATGATGTGAAAAGGTTTAGATTACATCCTGGCATCATTAGATTTTAAAAAAAAATTCTTCACATGAAATACAAATCTGTCAGATAAATTATTTCATGATGCAATTCCTCATGCCACTTAATTGTCTGTGTACCTCCTGTTAAGATGGATTTAAAAAATCGGCCCAGGGGTGGATTTTGGGAGGCCAACCTGTTATGGTGAACAGGAAAGGCACTGAAGTCTAGCCAAACCGAATCAAGGTGCGATGATCGGGAGGTAAGGCTTAGACTTGTGAGTGGTGCGAGTGTGTTCTAGGGCTAGAATGAGACGCACTCCAATATTTCCAGGTAGACAAAGAAGTAAACAAGTATACAATGATTTAGAGTGTCAGGAAAGATTTCTCTTTTGACAACTTTCCCTCCATAGTTCTATTTGTATTTTATTTGTATGTTATTTATTTGTAAAGCGCTCCAGGCCCACAGGCTTCAGGGTGCATAATCTTGTAGAGCAAAGTTACAATTACATATAATAACGATAGAACTGGGCTAAAACTATTTACATAGGCATATAGTTATGAACCAAATTGACAATATGACAGCATAAGTTAAATACAAGTTAGAGTATACACAGAGACAATAATGCAGCATAATCTCTAGCTCAAAGTCGGGGATAGTCTGCCTAGTCATACAGGCTGAATCAAATGTTTTGTGCGAAGAGCCATGATTTGGTTTTATTCTTGAAAGATTGGAAGGAAGGCTCAGTTCTAATGGCGTTCGGGAGGGAGTTCCAGAGCTTGGTGGCCAGGACAGGGAAACTCACACCCCCAGCTTTTTGTCGTTTAAATCTAGGCAGGGATAGGCTTTGTACTTGGGCCGCTCTCGGGGGACAGGCAGAGGTGTGGAGGGTAAGGCGGTTCGATAGGTAGGAAAGGGCCTTATTGGCCAAGTACTTGTGCGTCAGGGCAAGAGTTTTCAGGGAAATTCTGTGCTTGACTGGAAGCCAATGTAGATTGGATCTGAAGTCGGAGATATGTTGGTTTCTAGGAATATTTAGTGCCACTCTAATGGCATTATTTTGTGTGATTTGTAGTTTGTTGATGTTGGACTGACTAGTGCCAAGATAGAGGGCGCTACAATAGTCCATCTTGTACATGATGAGAGTTCTAGCCAAAGTGATATAATTAGGAGTGGTCAGGAAAGGTCTAAAGGCAGCGATAAGTTTGGAAGTGTAGGCCGAGGCTGACCTCGCTGCATTGGTTAGGTTTGTCTGGTCAGGGATAGAGTGGAATCAAAATAGATATCTAATGTTTTTGTGTCCTTGGAGACCTTTATGACCTTGCCGTCAATGCAGAAAGACTTAAAGGAGTGGTTTAGTTTATTAAGGCGTTGAGTGGTACCGAATATGAGGAGCTCCGTCTTGTCATCGTTCAGGCAAAGCTCATGTTGGGCCATCCAGGCGTGAATGACCAGGAATACATCATTCAAAGATTTGGTATCGGCTGTATAGTCTCCCGTGATGGGGATGAGTATCTGGGTGTCATCAGCATAGTTGCTGTATGAGGCACCCAGATAGTTTGGTAAACACATTGTAAACTGTAGGAGGCACACATGAGCCTTGAGGGACCCCGCAGTAAATAGGAGCAGAGTCAGTGGAGGCTGAAGGGGGGAAAAAACATGGATCTATTGCTTAGAAAGGAACTGATTCAGGCAGTGGCCGAGTCGGAGAAGTGGGCAGCAGATCTGAGGTGTTGGCACAAGATTTGGTGATTGACCGAGTCAAAAGCAGCAGAGAGATCTAGCAGTAACAACAAGGCTAATTTCCCATTCTCTTTCAAGACCTCGATTTGTGTTTTAAGATCAATCAAAGCCGTTTCAGAGCCATGCCTAGGTCGGAAGCCAGATTTTCTCAGCCCTAGGAGATTGTTAACTTCAAGATAGTCCTGGATCTGGAGGTAAGCTGCACAATCTAATATTTTGAGCATGAAAGGGACAGTAGTGATAGGACTGTAGTTTGTTGGTATACTGGGGTATAGTGATGTTTTTTTTTTTTAGCAGAGGGATGAACCAGGCGTCCTTGAGATTGTCCGGGACAATACCTGTTTTGAAGGATGAATTTATGAGGGCCGTGATAAAAGGGGCTAGATCATGGGAAGCTTCCTTGATAATAGGAGCAGGGCATGAATCCCCTTGGCAGTTGGATGGTTTAATTTTGTTGGCGATACCTTCCACTTACGCAATAGTAAGTGGCGAGAAGAAGGGTTTGGTGTTAGGGGTGATGTCAGTAGGGGAGGTGGCCTGAGGTTTATCCGTCTGAAGACAATTTTGTTTGACTTTCATTTTAGATTGGAGGGATGCACTTTTATCCAGTAGCACTGTCTGTAAGTTTGCACACCATTTGCTATCTCTGGTACAAGTATCTGGGGGCATAGCAGATGATTCGAGTTCCTTTCGAATCTTGAATAGTTCTTTAGTGTTTGAGTCTGCTTGCGTGATGCGTTTATTATAAGTCTCCTTTTTAGCCTGGAAGATAGCTTCTTTGTAATTGAGGGAAGCTAGGATGAGACCGTCCTTGTGGGCATCAGAAAGATGGCTTTTCCACCGGGATTCAGCGCTGCGTTTAGCTTTGCGCAGCACTCTTAGCTGTGGTGTAAACCACAAGTTCAGGTGCATGTGAGGTTTTGGTTTCTTAAGTTTAAAGGAGGCAATAGAATTTAGGGCTGGTAGCATGACGTGATTGTATCTATCCGCTAAGATCGATGGATCATAGCATGAATCGGTAACTTTATTGAGAGTAGGAAGGATAAGAGGGAGTAATTTATCTCTTGTTATGCCCCTCTTGTTTCTGGTAGGGAGGGCAGGCGCAATTGTAGGTGGAGGGCTGCATCATTGTTGAAAGTAATAATATGGTGATCTGACCATGCGCAAGGTGAGTTGGATTGTAGACTAATATTACACTTAGCGTCAGCTAACCAATCAAGAGTCCTCCCTTTTGATATGGGTAGGTTCAAGGATGTGATGGGTGAATCCTAAATCAGTTTAGGGTATCAGCAAAGTCTAATGCAGTGAGGTGTTAGGATCTTGGTGGCCCAAGTTGAGATCCCCTAAGAGGATGATTTGTGATTTAGTTTTAGATTTGTCAAGTAATAAAGTTGTAATCTCATCCACAAAGGATGTTGCAGGGCCTGGAAGTCTGTAGATAAGGTGCGTGGTGGCCGTTTGGTTGGGAGAGAGTGGTAGTTTGACCGAAAGTAACTCGGCAGAGTCAATGTTTCCATTGGGTATAGCTCTCAAACCAAGAGAATTTTTGTGAATGAAGGCAACTCCACCTCCTCTAGATTGTGAGGTGTTAGTCACATCTAGTGATTGAGTAATCGGGTGGTATCGCCAAGGTGAGTGCAGGTCCAGAGGCTGCATGTAACCAGTCTCTGATATTGCCATGAAGTCAAGCTCTTGAGTCTTAATAAGATCGGCGATGTCTAATGCGTGCGCTGAGAGGGATCTAGTGTTGACGAGGGCGCCCTTAATCTGTTTATCTTTACATAATGGCATTGTGGTGTTAGGATTAGTCTTAGCGATAGGTTTGGGAGGTAACTGGTGACTACGGCTAAGAGGAGGAGGGTTGGGCATGGAGCAAGGATTCTTAATAAGACCACAATGTCAAAGGAATCTAGATCTAATCTTTTGTTTCTAAGGAATGGTGAACACGGTTGGTTAGGTGTGGGTTTCTTTGCAAAGTGTTCAAGCCATAATGCAGGAGCATTAAGGTACTGGTTAGTCGTTGCAGTGATGTCATTGAGCAGGTTAACACATAATGCGGGGTGTCCCGTAGTGAGGCTATGTGGTTTCAGTAACTGTTGTGGTAGTTGATTTGCGATAGGGCTATAGATAAGATCTGCCATCATGGCAAAAAGTGCTAGAATCTAATGAAGTAACAAGTTCTCGTTGGGCTGCATAGAGAGACACCCAGGCTGTGATGGTTAGGAGTAGTAATACCATTAAAGGGGGCTGCGCTAAATTGCACATAAACATGATGGACAATAGATGTGGCAGAATTATGTGAGAACAACTAGCATACTGTTAGTGCAGTCAGTAGGCTGGCAGTGTAAATGACAATCATTTGACTAGGAAGTATGTTTACACAATGTGGTATAGTCATCCAAAGTACGTTTATGAGGAAGCAGCTAGGTCAATTGAGGTTGTCAGGTAGGCACAAGTAAGCAGCTAGCCATATTGGGCACAAGTAAGCAGCTAGGCACATTAGGCACATTCAGGTCAAGCTAGAATTACTGTTGGTATAGCGAGACAAACAACCATACACAATTTGGCGCATATCATTTCAGCTAAAATGCAGTTGAAACAGTAACGAATCAGTTGGCTAGAGACAGATGAGCACAATCAAGTTGTGACAGCAAGCTAGGAGAGTGGTCGGTACAGCCAATAATCACACACACGACAGAGGAAACCAGGCAGTAGTACTTGAATTACTGTTGGTGCAACATGGTTCAGGCAATTCAACAAGTATTTCGGCAGATTCAGGTACGCAATGCTGGTACATTAGTAAGGTAAGAGGCACGAACGTAGTGAAAGGAGGGGGCGGTTCACATAGTACAGCTCAGAGCATTCAGCTCGCGAGCACTCCTATGAGCAGGGACAGCTCAATACCGCATTAGTTGCTAAACTGTTTACGTGTGTGTAGAGACTGAGGCGACGGGGTATAGTGCAATTAAGCAGCAAAAGATAGCCATGAACAGATGAAACGTGGCTAAGCTAAGCGGCTCGTGGCACCAACGACATAAGTACTATGGCTTTGAATCAATATGCACATAGTCAGAAAAATGCAGTATAGTGGCAGACATGAGCCGAGATATATGCAGAAAGTGGGGAATTGCTTAGCACAGAGACGTATGATAAAGGGCATTAATAGGGAAGCGGTCACAACGCTGTAATATGAAAAATAGTGATTCCGAACAAAATTGTAATACACAATGTTGCCAGTCTAAAACAAAGTTATGGGTATTGGCGTTACCACTGCAAGTTAGAGACATTGGAAAGAGACTATGGACCCCCAAACATTTTGATGTCTTTTTGAACCTGTCCTGACTTTTTATAGGGAAGTGAAGCCTACAGCTTTACCCGCCTGGCCTTTTGCTATGGGGAAACTGATCAGTCTTTCAGATTGTCAGTACTGGAAAACTACTTCCCTTTGACTTTTATACGTTTGTTACTTTTTAACATTGCACACAGCGTCTTACCATGCAGTGCAATGGGAATACTTTTGTATCACCCTAGTATTTTACACTTGGGATTTTTGGTTACTTTTGTTTGTGCCTAAAGACAAGCTGGTGGCAGCAATTATAGTTGTACAATGTTTGTGTTAATTCTAGTGTGCACATTCGCGTTTACTGCATATGGTATCCAAATGTTGGTAGTGCCCTAAAATGGCCACCCCTCAATATTCTCTTGTTCTTTGGCCATATTGTTGTTTGGCCTTCTTCCTGCTTTATTATTTAACACAGCCCTAACTTTGAGAAGCAGCAGTGCACTTTGCAGAGGTACACAACAGTACAGATGCCTAACAGCACTTTTCAGAGGTAGACAACAGAACAGATATACAGCGGGGGGTACGATACAGAGGGGCACAGAGGACGGGTACATCTGTACAGGGTGGCGGGGAGAAAGGGAGGGCGGCGTATAGCGAGTCAGGTGGTGCAGGGGGCTACGCAATGACCTAGGTGTTGAGGAGGAGAGACTCTTGACTTTCTCTGGCTAGTGATGCCTGTATATGTGTGTGTGGCCAAGGAAGCGAGTGGCACTGTCTGGTCCCCACTCCACCTCTTGATGCCTGAGAGTCTGGATGTGGGGCATGAGTGAAACCAATAGTTGTCACTGAATGGACCATTATTGGCTGTTTGAATGGTGCAGATCACTACCATTGGTGGGCTTGAACTTGCTTCCAGGCTGAATTTTGGATAATAGGACTCCTCCTGCAGCCATTTCTTCACATCAGCGTTGGAGCCAAGAGTAAAAGAACAGCCTTTTGAAGAAGACTCCCAAAGAGACCCAGCATCCATCCCTTCCTTCGCCTGGCCTGGTGAAGCCCAGTTGGACTAGCTGATCTGCGAAGGCCCTGGAATGGTGGGACCAACCAGTCTCAATGTGTTCTTGAGGATTCAGCCTTCAGAAGTGTCCC
Organism: Ambystoma mexicanum; assembly: GCF_040938575.1. Taxonomy (NCBI): domain Eukaryota; kingdom Metazoa; phylum Chordata; class Amphibia; order Caudata; family Ambystomatidae; genus Ambystoma; species Ambystoma mexicanum. Next base: position 802,497,144 of record NC_090935.1, on the reverse strand, counting down.
TGGACCACCCAGTGGACTAACCAGCTTTCTAGCAGGATACCTCGCTAGAACCATTGCCATTCTTTTTTTGCAGCAGAACTTTGGTGGTCACCAGCTTGTGGTGTAAGTCGCCTTCATGCTGAATTTCAGATGCCCAGCTTCAGTGTATACTTTGGAAGGTCTTCAACTGCAAATGGGAGGACTGATAGTCTGAAGGACTGTTTGATTTCCCCATAACAAATGAGCAAAAGGCAGGGGAAATTAAGCTGAAGGCTTTACTTCCCCCCTCTAAAAGTCAGAACAGGTTAAAAAGCATAGCAAAAAGATTGAGAGTCCATAGAAACTCTGGAGGGGAACGTTGCAGAAAGAGAAATCTTTTCTAACAGTTAAGTAGAAAATTGCAGTGAAAACATTTTGGAGTAGTCCTAGAATGAAATGCTTAACTCTCAATACGTTCAGTAATAATATGGAAGCAGGCCTAGTGCGTTAGAGCCACTGCTTCCACAAGATATACTGTTCCGATATGTGTATTATTGAATGTTTATTATTGAAGTCAGTAATGCCAGTGGTTGCGATTACGTTTTCCAAAAGTTCAGGTAGCTCTCCTTCCCACCACACTAGAGAAGGCCCAGGGGAGGATCCTTGACTAAACCGGGACTTATCTGATTCAGGCTAGTTAGAGCTTGAGTCAGGACTTTACTCTCATGTAACAATATGGAGGAAGTGGGGGACGGAACAGATATGTTACTTGCATCACTTACTCTGATTTTCCCAGAGAGCACTTGTGTGGTTGACCAATTCATTAGGGCCTCTTCGTTGCTTGGCCTGGTCGAGGAGGTCCAGGGGTCGTGGGTGCAGAGGTCTTTTTCGTATGTAGGATTTAGTTTGTCGGTTGCAGTACGTGTATTACGGTTCCAGAGACTGGCAGCTGGTTACCATTGACATGAAATTAAGACTTCTGTAGATCAAGTGGCCTCAAGAGACCTCCATGGATCGAAGAAGACTGGATTCAACGGGAGTTACAATGGTCAAATGGGGACGGGTGCGCTTTGGTTGACAAACAAAGGAGCGGGCCCTGCACGGCTCCTGTTGAGACAAGAAGGCTGAAATTGCAGGAGCAGGCTTCTTGTAGCACAAGTTGAAGATCCTTTAAGTTCCAAGGATGCACATGGAATGGCCACAGCTGCAGTGAGGTAGCCCTGGAGAAATCTGGCTATTCCAGGGACACTTCTGAAAACTCGGCAGGCATGCATCCTCGAGCAGAGATCGAGACTTGTTCCCACTGGTTGAAGCACTAAAGAGAGGGCCTTGGTGAGATCAGGACGGAGGAGCATGCTTCCCTGGGACTTGGTTGGAAGCAATGCTGGTCAGCTGCAGCGGTCGTCTTTGGCTCTTTATCGGGCTGCACTTCTTTGTAGGGGTCTTGCTCCAATGATCTCTCAAATGGCTGCAGGAGTCCTCCATTTATACAAGGTTTGGACTGAAGTCGCTGTTACGGAGATGTATAATTTGTATGCTTCATTCCCTCTCCTAGTGAGACGGACTTCTGGACCTTTCTCTGAAATGCTGAATGAGTGGAGCCTTTTTCCACTCCTTCATTCTGAGGGGCTCTTTCTTTTGGAACTCTAGTCTTTGTACCTTTCCTATGGAGTCCATTTTCCTCCATACCCTTTAAAGACATGTATTTTACTATTGCAGCACACAGCTCCTTATGGGCAGTGTTGCTGAGGATCCTTATGGTCCTTCTTTTGAGATTCTTTTTTTTCCTAGAATAACTACAGTTCGTACAGATAGAGAGATACTTAGTAGGTCTCCTAAAACTTCATAGTCTGAGAGATTGGCTCAACCACCTTCAGTGGAGTACCGAAGGGATACCTATTTATCCCCCTTCTCTCGGCTCTTGTGACTTTTTAGTTACATAGACAAACTCCTAGTTCTGGCCGGTGGCAGTGGACGTGTCCTACCTTCTATTGTGTGATCTTTCAACCGCAGGCTATGTCCAAAGCCTCGGTAGTGCACAATACGGGAACCCAAGTACTAACTTTGGGCCTCCCTTTTTACTCTTGCAACCCATCCCTTTTCCTCCATACAGTATGGGCATCCCTCGCGAGGGACGGGAGACGGAACCTTTTTCACAAGAAACATCTTCTTACCCTTTAAATTTAGAGGCGTGCGGCACTGGGAGCATGCACTCACCTGGCTTCGCCCATGTAATACCACACGCTCTTCCCCGGATATTCTTCTATCTTTTTCTTTTCAATTGGGTACTTGGTCCTCCGGCGCCACGCTACTCCCCAGCGCATGTCGACTTCAGCAGGTGTCCAGCCTGCACAGGGCTGTTCCCTATGTCCGACCCCCAGGCCCTTTGCCTCCGCTGCCTTGTCCCTGACCATGGCTGGAAGGTTGTTCCGCCTGCGACGCACTGACTCCACGGGCACTGAAGAACAGGCTAGCTAGTTGGAGGGAGCTCTTCCAGAAGTCGCCTCCTGAGGACTTAAAGGACTTTGTCAAACATCACTCGAGGCCGAAGAAAAAGCCTCTATTCACCATTGCACCCCGTAAGGGCGACTCCTTCCCAATGAAGCGCCCGACCGGGACAAACCTCTTGGGTTCTAGCACCAACACACATACCGAGGATAGTCCAGCTACCGGCCTCGCGGCGCAGGGGTCTCTGGATCCTTCCGGGGTCAGTGCTGAGGGACTGCAAGCTTCTTTTCCCCTGCTCTCAAGGCAGTGTGTGCCCGTCAATATCACCTGCCACATCTATAGCCTCCGAAGACAGGTTCTTCGAAAGGTTCCTATGGCTGATGCAAAATCCCCAGATGGCGGCCATCCTCCGGGATGGCATCAGTGACATGCTCCCCCAGGTCACCACACCGGCACCCATAGTCATTCCTCCTATGGCTCCGTTGCCACAGGCCCCAACGCAGCCACCGCTGCCCCAGCCGGCTCCTCCGATTCCAGCTTCCCTGCCTCCCACATTACAGGCGGCTCCACAACAGCTGCCACCGGCTCCGGTATCCACACCGCAGCCCACGGTGCCAAGCACTACTCCACCAGTTCCGGACCCTCCGAGCACTCTGGTGGGCAATGACGAGGACAACGACCCCGACACGCCATCTTCAGCCAAGGCCTTCCACAAACCTCTTGCAGGTTTGGCAGAATATTTGGGCCTTCCTCAGCCCAACGTAGAGCAGCCCGAGGAGGGGGGGTCTTGGCAGAAGTCCTCACCCTAAGACCCCCTACCAGAACGGGGATGCCGATGCAGAAAGAGATAGTTGCCCTGGCCAAAAAGGAGTGGCTCAAGCCACACTTGGCCCAACCCGTCACTCGGCGCCTCAACGCCAAGTATCGGCAGTTTGAGGGGGATACACTCTTGCTTTCGGCGCATCCTCTACAGCACTCATCCTTGATCGCTGCAGCGTCACTCTACTCTAAACCTCAGTTGTTCTCGGCCACCTTGTCCTCGACGCTGCTAGGCAAGGAGGAGATTATCTTGGAGGCGTACGGGGGAAAAAGCTGTACTCCACCGCCTCCTTTCACCTGCGTCAAGCCAATGCGGATGCTTGCTGGCAGCCATTAACCAAAGGCTCCGGTGGGAAATAGCAGACTTCCTCCCAGATCTTCCGGCTCAGAGCCAAGTGCGCTTCAAGGCGGGCCTAGGAGAAGCTAGGCTGGTAGCGCAGGACGACATGTAATCCACCGTGGACCACATAGATACCTCTGTCCGGGCCACCTGCATCGCCACAGACATGAGAAGGACTGCCTGGCTCTGGGCTACTAAGTTTAACCCTGACGTCCAATAACATATATTGGACCTTCCTTTCAAGGTTAGTGACCTCTTTCACTCCACCACGGATGAAGAATAAGATAAAAATGAACAGCTCGCAAACGGCAAAGTCTTTATCTGTTCTTACAAAGGCCACTCCCAAGGCCTACACCCAGTCACAGCAACGCTCCAACAAGGGGCGGGCCTTTGGCAGGTTCCGGGGCTTTCAAGAACGAAGGTCCAGGCAACCTGACCGTTCTCCGAGTCAGCACCGGAGGAAGCTGCAAAAGGGGGCAGTGAGGGCTTTTTCCAATCCACGTCCTGAGCAACAGCCTGAGAGGGAAAGAAGGCCTGACACGCCCCTTCAGGTCCACGTGTCTCTGGTGGGGGGCAGGCTTGCCTTTCACATGCAATTTTGGCACTAGAATGTTTCGGACCCCGGGATCCTCTCCGTAGTCTCTGCGGGTACCGCCTACCGGTACCTTCCTCTCTTCCCGCCTCCCCTCCTCTCCCACAGATTGGGACAGCAACTCTGCTGGCGGAGAGCTGGTCGCTCGTCGAGAGCCTGGCTGTGGAAGAAGTCCCAACCTCCCAGCGAGGCTTGGGCTTTTATTCCAGGATTTTCACCATACAGAAAAAGAACCAGGCTGGCCTGAAAGTTGTGTTCGACCTTTCCACCCTCAATCTCTTCCTTCCTCTGCAAAAATTCAAGAAGGTTACACCAACACTTATTGCGGAAACACTTGACAGGGGAGACTGGATGTGCTCCCTGGATCTGAAGGACGCATACCTACACGTCCCAATTTGGCAGCTGCATCGTTCCTTAGTGTGGTTCAGGATCATGGGCTGCCATTTCTCCAGGATGGATTCTCATGCTCATGAATATTCCCCGTCGTCCGGCTGGGAATCCTCTGTAAAAAAAGAAAATCAGTTTGTTTCATTTCTGAACTGTCTTTCTCCTAACAACCAATCACTGCTCTCTGGGTTATACTGCCCCCAGCCAATGACTGCCCTCTACATAAGCCCCTCCCCTGGCAGCCATCTTCAGAATTTTACCGCACGTTCAAGTGTTGGGAGTCCGCGTGCTTAGCTCTCTAGCTTTTACTGCGTTTTGTGCTTTTTGGAAGAGTTTTACTGTTTTTTTCGGTTAATCGAGCCTCATGCTCCATCGATATACCTTCTGATTAACGGGGACCCGTTTTTTGGATTCTTTAGCGTACCTCAAGGCCGAATTTCGTCGAGTTTCTACGTGGAGGATTCCAGAAGTTTCTTCAAGGCCTATGCTGCATGGACATGTCGGAGGATAAGGATGATTCAGCTCCCCTTTACAAGATTTGTTCCGACTGCAGCTTGCAGAATGTCTTCTTGAACGACAAGCATTCCAAGTGCCTCTACTGCCTGTACCCGGACCCAACGCACGTGGAGGAGGACTGTGCGTTTTGTTTGAAGATGGTGCCCCGCACGCTGAAGGATCAGCATTGGCGGCTCAAGAAGTGGCTACAGGCCAAGGCCCCTGCTCTGGGTGGGTCCCAGCAGCATACCTCCCCTGCTCCCAAGAAAGCTGAGCGGTCTTCTAAGACCTTTTGAGGGCGCTCCTCCCACGGGGCCCAACAAAAGGCTAAGCACAGAGTCCACTGTCACTGGGAGCGCCGTTAAGACGGTCTCCTCGGCGGCCAGGGCGAGTGCAGTCTCACCAGCGGCCTCGATCACCAGCCAACGCTCGGGGATCTTCGTCAAAGAGGAAGTCGGACCATCCGGGCAAACTCAAGGAGAAGCCCAAGACCTGCCTACCGGAGAAGGCCAAGGGGGAGCCGGGCACTGACCCTTCCCCTAAGGCGAAGGCTGCAGGTTCGACCTAGACCGTGAAGGCCCAGGTGTATCCGACGAAGGTCCAACCTTCCATCGAAGGAGTGGTGGTGTCCCTCGCGAAGGCCGCCGTGGTGGACCCTCAGGACTCAACCCCAAAGGCAAGAGTATCCCTGCCTGGCAGGAGGGATTCCTCTTTTCAGCCCATAGAGAAGACACTGGAGATGATGATGACAGTCATTTCACCTAAACCGTTCCGCCTGGTCGCAGAGAAGGGGGTGGGGGGGCGGTAGTACTCCAGGGCATGGATATCTCCTCAGGGGAGGAGCTTACCTGCCTCCAGACCATCCAGGAGGAGGGGTGCGTCGAGAGCAGGCCCTACGGCAAGGATTCTGGTGAGGGCGACGATGAAGGGGACGACGAGGAGACCGACGAGGAACAGCAGGGCGTTGAGGGCTTGGGCGACCAGCCTACGCCGCATTCACCGGTTTCACCTTCACCTCCGTCGCCTCAGTGGCCACCTGGAGATATCTCGGCTGTCATTCTCTGTTTTCCATACTCCGTTCTCGGAGATGCAAACGAGGATGCCTGTTACACCTGTGGCCCCTCCCAGGGAGCCGGTGCCGATGGGGGAACTACCGACCAAGAAGAGGAAAGTTGTCCCTCCACCTCCTTGCCACCCTTCGCCTCCCTCGCAACCCCCGAGGGATGAGACGGATCCTGACACAGCGACATCAGGCACTGGCACGGACAATGACGGCGGGTTGGTCTTCCTCCCGTCTCCACCGCCCTGATCTTCACCACCTGACGAGATATGCTTGTTTCACGCCATGATCTCCACGGCTTCGGAGCTCTTTCTGCTCGTTCCTGAGCAGAAGAAGAAACAGGGTTTCCTATACCAGCGCCACATGGCCAAGAGAAAGAGAGTCAATAGGAAGACCATTTCAGTGGCGGTGCCTCGTCCTACCGTCAATCCTCCCGCTCTTCGGCCCAGGAGAACAGGGGCCGTGCCCAGTCTGAAGGAGAATGTCGTCGTTGCCAGGGTCCCCAAGGCGGCGCTTAGACGTCAAAGCAGGATTGTACTGGCTGTGGTGTCAGGCCCTCAACCGTGCACCCCAGTGGGAGGTCTCCTGGCGAGCTTTGTCAGTGTGTGGAAGTCCATCTCGACCGACCGCTGGGTTCTGGATGCTCTCGCCCACGGACAAACCCTGGAATTTCAACAGAAGTGTGCCGCTATACCACCAGTGTCCCGGCAGGAAAACCACGTCCCTCAGCTGCAGCTGGAGGTGCAGGCCATGCTAAAAAAGGGCACGATAGAGCTTGTCCCAAAGAGGCTCTGGATTGTACTTTCGTTACTTCCTTGTGAAAAAGATGTCCGGCAGCTGGAAGCCCATCCTAGACCTCCGCTGTCTAACCAAGTACTTTAAGTCCCAGGTGGTGACTCTTCGGCACGTGTTCGGACAGCTAGAAGAAGGGGACTGGATTAGGAGGATGCTTACTTACAAATTCCCATCCACAAGGGGCACCGCAAGTTTCAGCGCTTCATGGTTCAAGGGCAACATTATCAATTCAAGGCCCTTCGCTTCAGATTGAAGTCGGCACCAAGGGTTTTCACCTGTGGCGGCACAGCTGCTTCTACAAGGGATCCACGTCTATCCTTACCTGGACGACTGGCTCATTCAGGCAAACTCAAAGGACATTGCCGTCGACCACACAGCGAGGACCATCCGCCTACTGACTGATCTGGGGTTCTCGGTGAACTGTGCAAAATCCTGCTTGACTCCATCGCAGGACGCGCTGTTTCTGGGATCCCGACTCAACAATGTCATGTTGGAGGAAAGGATAGCAGCCATCGTGGGCAAGTGCAACGGCTGTTGGCCATCAAGTCTCTGCTCGGCATGATGTTGTCATGCATCTACCTCATCCGACTATGCAAGCTGCGGATGTGTCCACTACAGGAGTTTCTCGATGACCGTTGGATACAAGTGTCGGGAAGCTTCCAGGACAAGATCACACTCGACGAGAACTTCTGTCGAGCGATACGGTGGTGGGGATTTCGCTCACATCTTTCAGGAGGCATGGATTTTCAGACCCTGGACCGTCATCAAGAGACGGTCACGACGGAAGCCTCTCTGGAAGTTTGGGGAGCTCACACCTGAAGTCTTCACGCAAGAGGCCTGTGGCTGCCGGAGGAGAAGACTTTGCACATCAACGTTCTGGAGCTGCGAGCAGTGTTTTGGGCCCTTGGGTCCTTCCTTCCGCCCCTTAAGGCCAAGGTGGTGCAGGTCTTCACGGAAAATACCACCACAATGTTTTACTTCAGGAAGAAGGGGGGCACCAGATCCCCGGCGCTCTCCAAAGAGGTGCAGGACCTATGTCACTGGGCCGTAGCTCAAGAGATGTTCCTCATCCCGTTTCATCTGGCAGGAATGAAGAACACAGTCACCGACTCTCCCTGGAGGGAGCTGCGCTCTGGTCACGAGTGGGAACTTCGGCAGGACCAAGTGGATCACCTGTTCTGCAGATCGGTCAATCCCCAGATCAATCTGTTTGTGACGGTGACTAACACCAAGTGCCGAAGGTTCGCCAGCAGGTTGCCCCAGCCGGGGAGCATGAGGGACGAATTCTCATTACCATGGGATGGCCTGTTTCTGTATGCGCTGCCTCCACTGCCGTTGCTTCTTCGACTCCTCAATCAACTGAAACGGTCCCGTTGCAGGATGATCCTCGTCGCACCAGCATGACCGAGGCAGATATGGTACCAGGACCTTCTCAGAATGGCAGCATCCCCTCCAGTCAAGCTTCCAGTAGTCGCAGATCTTCTTTCCAGGGAAGGAGGCGCAATTCTGCACCACAACCCAGTATCCCTGAACCTGAAGGACTGCCTCCTGCAGCGTTGGAGTTCGGGGGGGCTACAATCTCCCAGCGGACTGCAAGGAGGTGCTTGTCAAGGCCGGAGCATAGTCTACTCTTAAATGCTGTGGACATAAATGGAAGAGGTTTGCCGTTTGGTGCCGTACACAGATCGCTCATTGCTGTCTATGTCCAAAGCTGGACTGGCTCATGCCACCATCAAAGTTCATCTGGCGGCTATCTCCTGCTACACCAGAACTCTGGAACGATCGTTGTTATGGTCACACCGTCTGGTTAAGGAGTTTGTTAAAGGACTGTTCCGTTCTTTCCCGCTGGTGGAGGCTCCAGCCCCAGCATGGGAACTCAATATGGTGCCGACTAGGCTCATGCGTCCTCCGTTCCAGCCTATGCATTTTTGTTGTGTAAAACAGCTTTTCTTGTGGCCATCACCTCGGCACGACGAGTGGGAGAGATCAAGGCCCTCTCATGGAAACCTGTCACGATTCCATCCCCCAGCCCTCTGGCATATCGGGCTGGAGCCAGGCCACAATCACCTACTTGGCCTCTAAGGGCCTCTCCATCTCCCCAGAGACCTACTTGGACTCTGACTTGTCCCCTTTGGCACCAATCTCACACATAGCCCTAAGATCTATTTAACATTGGATTTGCAATGTATTATGGGTCAATGGATGCCCCCATGTAATTCAGTTCCTTGAACTGAATGGGCAGTCTATCCTTTTGGGTGTGGCTCAGCCCAGGGATATCTGGGATACCTACAGAGTATTTAAACCACGCCCGGCACAAGAAACTCGCTTTGCGTTTCTCTGCACCTGCAGCGTGACACTCACCGTGCTCGAATCTCTGAGAGAACTTCTTTCTTCCGCGCCACAGCTCATGCAAGAACAAGAACATCATTAACAATACTCTACTTGAAGAGGATCCAGCTTCTGCCCAGCTCTTTCTTAGTCTTGCGGATTCCAACGGCGGTGTAATCTTCATCTCGGCACGTCGCGCCTACGAAAGGGGAGAGGAACAGAAGAAGAGCAATAGTAAGCATTCAGCAATATCTTTACCCTCTCGAAACTACAAGGAGAGTTAGTTCCTTAGCTGAATTCCTGCCAATCGGACATTTTCTGTTCCGGAGCATTCCGCTGATCTGAAAAAGGCAAAAGACACATCAGGTTAGCGCAAAATACATTTACGAGGCTCTGCATTTCGCGCTTACTCACTGCAGTTCACCTCCTCGGCTCGCTTCCACGCTGGGTTATTGCAGCACCTAAACTAGAATCACACCGCGCTCTTACTCACCTAAGCAGCGCCTCACCATCCTCAAGACCTTCGCCACATAAGGAAGGAAAGACATAGTTTAAAGAGACTAGAGCCATCAGACTTTTCGCAAGGCTCATTCCACTTACCGGTCTGGCTGAAGTCACAGCAAGCCCTGTCCGCCGGGCCCGTGCCAGTGAAGCAACTAGGCACCATCCAGCCCGCATCACCCAACGCACCCCTGCACCGAAGGCAGGACGGATAGTGCCCCACATCAGAAAACAGGGTGAGGAGAGAACCCGGGAGAAGGTTGGGACCCACGGAAGAAGGGGAGTTTAGACGAGCAAAACCAATAGGGAATTGACCTCTGGCAATCATGTGTTTCAGACCCCGTGTTTGGTTGAACAGATTCCAAGGAAGTGTTTGAAGTGGTCGGAAGTCCGGACAGGCTGAGTGGCGTCCCCTTGAATACCAGGTGAGCGTTACAGATTGCATAGCCTCACACCTTAATCCACCTGGGTGTCATGGAAATGTCAGAAACCGACCAGTTAGCCCAAATGTTGGGGCAGTTGCGCTCCGAAGTGCCCGCAGCCCGCCAGGAGATCAACTCCCTCAGGAGAGAGTTGATAGTTGCTAAAGAGCGAACTTATGACCTAAGTCGACAACTTCTCCAGTCGCAAGCGGGACATGCACCGTTGCCGGGAAATGTGCCTACTACACCAGTACCATCAGCCAGTCCTGTTCAGATAACCCTTCCTGGGGCAGTTCCCTTGGCCCCGCCAGAGCGATTCACAGAGCGATTCACCAGAGATCCCAATAAGTATGCAACTCTTATGAACCAGTGCCGTCTGCACTTTCTTTGCAGGCCCGGGGCCTTCCCAAATGACCAGTCTCGGGTTGCATTTGTGCTATCTTATTTGAGCGGAAGTACCGCAGACGGGTCTATACCATTTGTGACTCAAGACTATCATTTGTTACACGATTTCAGGGGATTTCAGAAGGAAATGGAAAAACGTTTCACCTGTCGTACTCATGGACAGGCCCTAGACAACGAACTTCTATCCCTTCGTCAAGGGAACCAAGACCTATTGACATACATCACCACGTTCAATAGACTTGCAGTTGAAGCTGAATGGTCGGTGTTAGGCAGAATCCTGTGCAGTGCCCTTAGGGACCACTACACACAATTAAGACTACAAGTGGTGATACAAGTTTTACCTTTGGTACAAGCCTGTACTACTGTGTCATAGCCAGGCTTATCTCAAGAGTATATGAGCAGTAGCAGAGATTACACAAAGGGACCACAATTACTGTGACTCAAGCAAACACTGACTCAAGGTTTCAGGTAGAAAAATAGAAGTACATTTATTTTTAAACCATTCGTTATAAACACAACACTTCTATTAAAGTTCAATAAAAGCCACATGTTAAATATATTACAACTAACCAATTCACTTTGTACAGTAAGTCTCAATGTAAGCACCCTGTGTTGGAATGAACCGGTATTAGGCACAAAAACACGTTACCGCAAATACGAATGCGATCACTTTGACAGTTCCGTCTACTAAACAAACGCGTATCCGTGACATAAAATGCTACCGGGGCAAAAACACTCTTAGCGCCTGAGATACCCAGAGGGATTTGGAGGCAAAAATCACAGGCAATATTTTGGTTAGGCACGCAGAATCAAGAAACGCTCAGAGACAGGAGTTTGAAAGTCAAAGGACCGGAGCCAGGGTCGAAGACACCGGGGCCAGTTGCCGAAGATCACACGGTCTAACAGTTCACGATTCAACAGAGCCAAAAGTACTTGGATATTGTCAATGTTCGGAAGCAAAAGTTATAAGAAGGAGGGAAGACAAGGTCAAGCCTTGGAAATGAAGAAAAAAGGGATTCACCCAGTTTCCTCAACAGAACACAGTAACTTGTTCCAATGATGCAGCTGGTGCCCTGGCAGTTGTTCATGTTGGTTTCCCGCAGACCCACGATTCCTGGAGCTTCGTCGAGAAGGAGGACTTCTGAAGGGGGTCTGCACCACACAGGGATGAGGCCGGCAGCAGCGACACAGAATAAAAGGTGCGCTCCTTAAAAACAGGAGAGGCTCTTGAGGTGGCTATCCAACCACTACAGCAGTGTGCAGCGATTTCGACCACGGAAGAGGATCCTCTGGCTGTAGATGAGCTGGTTATCCCCACCAAGCTCAAGGGAAGAAGACTCCGGACTGGATCTTCTCTGAGTCGTTGAAGGGCAGATGGCTCAGGACTGCAGCAGGGCTTCACCGGGACGGGGTAGTTGCAGCAGCTGTCGTTCTCTCCGCTTCTCTTCGGTTCCTTGTAGTTCCAGTGGCGACTCTGACTTCTAGCCCAAGAGACCTGCCTTTTATCCGAAAAACCCCCATTCACACAGCCTGGCTGTCAATCACCCAACAGGGGGGTTGTCCAGCCCGGACAACTACCCTGGCCAATCATGGCAAAATGCGATTTGGGTTTCCTAGGATACCCTGTGCAGGGGGTGACTACACCCCTCACTCACATTCAGCCCACCTAGACACCCAGGCGCCTTGAGGAGGGCTTCTGGGCAGAAGCCTGCCAAAACACAGTGAACAAAGCAGGCGAACCTAGTTTGCCGCGCAAAGTAAAACACAAGACGGACTTTAACAAAAAGAAATGGCGAATAAACCCAACCGGAGCCAAAAGAAAGACGATTTGGTCAAGAGGGTTTATGTTCGAGGCTAATATAATAGCCAAGAACAGTACCACGTTTATCTAATATAATCGCTGTAGAAAAGTTAGGGTAGATACCACTGCCACCAGCCAAGTCTAAATGTTAAAAGAGCGAAACAATCCTCTAGGAGGCACAGATGAAAAAAAGGGATACGAGTTGACCCTTTCCAGTATTCCATGGATGATGGGGTGTACTGGATCTGTGGTAGATTGACTAAGTAAAGTTAATGGTAACTTTACCCTTTTCTGGGGGACAGTAGTTGTCTCATAAATGGAGTCGAGGGAAGTCTCATAAACAACCCTGTGCCACGGCACTGAAGGTGCTGTGTGACGCACACAAAGAAGGGGGCTACTGAAGTGGTGTACTTCAGAGTCCACAATCACAAAAAACAGATGGAAACACATAGCAAAACACAGGTAAGAGTGTGGGAAAAGCTCTCACTCTTACCGGGTGGAAAAAAATAGACTCCAGAAGTCCAGCAAAGCTGCTGGGGGACTCACTAGGTGAGGGAATTTAACCATAAATGAGAATTCTCCCTAACAGCTGGCAGAGAAGAGAACCACGTTATTTCATAGTGGTCTGCGGGGAGAGCTAAAGGATGTTCTCGCATAAGTAGTGGACCCCCCTCAAGACTGTGCAAAATGTATTAACCTAGTGTTTCAGCTAGATCAAAGATTGCAAGATCGAAGAGCCAATCGAGCCAGACCAGACCTTCGTCCTATTTGTGCGTTCGAAGGACAATGTTTCTCGATCAACAGAAGGCTCAGGGGAACCAATGCAGATTGGAGGTATCAGATCCCTCTTGACTAAGGTGGAAAGAGATGAGAAGAGGCAGCAGCAGTTCTGTTTGTACTGTGGAAAATCGGGTCACTTCCTTAAGGAGTGCCCAATGAAGCCGCCAAGAAGAACAGTAGAAGCTACGGACCAGGAAGACCCCACCAAGGAGTCGGAAAACTGCCCAGCCTGGCAAGTGTAGGGGTCCACTTGTCGATCGAAGAAAGTGAACTAAAGACCTCCCATTTTGCACTGTCTGTGATCCTGATCAATCACCAGCAACCATCGCGAATGCACGCAGCAAGAGCGTACATAGACAGTGGAGCTGTCGGAAATTACATAGACCAAGATCTCGCAGCAAAGATGGGACTTCCTTTATGTCCAAAGTTAACCACAGACAATGGTAACCACTGTCGATGGCTCGGAAATAGCCTCTGGTCCAGTATCCCAATGCACTGCAATGTTGACCCTTCTGTGCCAGGGTGGGCATCAAGAATCTATCGCTTTCGACCTCATCAAGGCGCCTCAGTTCCGACTGATCTTATGGATGCCATAGTTGGTAGCTCATAATCCTTGAATAGATTGGCGAGCAAAGGAGCTGACCTTCTCCGAGACCTGTGCTCAAACCTGTTATTATCAAGAGAAACAACCAATTGACGCCAGAACCTCTACGCTTGGAACAGGGGCGGCCGTCACCCTATCAAGAGAGTACCAGGATTTTCAAGATGTATTTCAGAAAGAACAAGATAATACCCTACCACCGCACAGACCATATGATTGCCAGATTGACCTGATACCCGGCGCACAGATCCCTTGTGGACGAATCTACGCACTCACAGAACCAGAAAACCAGCACCTGAAGTCCTATCTCGACCAATACCTGGCAAACCGGTTCATTCGTCCGTCGAAGTCCCCCGCAGCCAGTCCCCTATTCTTCTTACCGAAGAAGGAAGGGGACTTAAGAACGTGCATCGACTATCGCACGCTGAATCAGATTACCGTCAAAAATCGCTATCCTTTGCTGTTAATCCCCGAACTGCTTGATCAAGTCAAGGACGCCCAAATCTACACAAAACTAGACCTAAGAGGAGCATATAAACTTGTTTGAGTTAAAAAGGGTGACGAATGAAAAACTGCCTTTCGTCCCAAGTATGGCCTGTACGAATATCAAGTAATGGCCTTTGGCCTTTGCAAAGCGCCTGCTGCATTTCAATATTTCATGAACAATGTTTTAAGGGAATTAATTGATGTCTGTGCTTTGGTATATATTGACAATATCCTAGTGTATTCCGCATCAAAGCAGGACCACGTCAAACACGTTCGATCCGTACTGGCAAAACTGTCAGCACCAGCTCTATGCCAAACTTGAAAAGTGTTTGTTCCATGTTTCCGAGATGGAGTTCCTTGGTTTCATTCTCAGTCCGAATGGTATCCGTATGGATGTACACAAGGTAGATGCGATCCTAAACTGGCCATCACCAAACTCGTTCAAGGGAGTTCCAAAGCATGTTGGATTTCGCAAACTTTTATCGCTGGTTCATCCCGGGGTTTTCACAAATCGTACATTCTGTCACTTTGTTACTAAAAAAGAGTAATAAAAAATGTCAATGGACAGAGGAAGCAGAAAGGGCTTTCCAGGAACTTAAGGCTCGATTCACTTCGCCCCCAATTCTACGTCATCCTCGCCCAGACCTCCCATATGTGGTGGAGACTGACGCATCAAGTATGGCCATGGGAGCCGTCCTCTCGCAAAAGGACCCTGAAACAGGTCAATTACACCCGGTTGCCTTCTGGTCACGTAAATTTACACCCCCCGAGCTCAATCACGCCATCACAGATAAAGAGCTCCTATCCATCACGTCAGCCTTTAAGGCCTGGCGCCATTATCTTCTGGGTGCAAGACACACCATCACTGTCATAACCGATCACCAAAACCTCCAGTGCCTAAAAACAGCTAAGGCACAGTCTTCACGACAGCTACGTTGGGCCCTGTTTGTTTATTTATTTATAATGCGCGCCAGACCCAAAGGTAACCGGGCGCAACAGTTAAAGAATATGCAAAGCTTACAATGTTACAAAGTCTGGAGTATACAAAGTTACAATATTTACAATGGTGCATATATGTAGATTTTAAATCTTTACACTGATAGTGTGGACAGATGGTTGAAAGCATGTGCAGTTAAGGATGCCATTGATGTTTAAGTTATATACAAATATAGGACGATTTCTGATAATACATATATACAGTCCCTTTGGCTAAGGAATCGGCGGGATCAAGAGTGGTAACTACAGATTGTTAGAGTTGATGTGTTTGATAGTGTTTTTTCTGAAGTGAAAAATTGGTTGAGCAGCTCTCAAGTTGTGAGGCAAAGCATTCCACCGTTTGGCGCTATCACAGGGAAGCTGATATCGCCAATTTTGGCAAGTTTAAATCTCGGTACCACTAGACAATTGGAATTGACTGTTCTTGTCCGTCTGCTAGATACTTTTCTCTTTATTTTGTCTGCCAGGTAGCTAGGAGCTGCGTTGTTGAGAGCTTTGTGGATCAAGGAGATCATTTTTAGATGGATTTTGTCATCAGTAGAAAGCCATTTGTAATGGTGTCTGGTGAAGGAGATATGCTCCCTTTTTGTTTATGCCAAGTGCATCTGAGGGCATTATTTTGCAGCGTTTGAAGCCTTAGGGTAATGGCTTTGTTAGCCCGACTGTACAGTGCATTACAGCAGTCGAGTCGGGAGAGTATTAAGGCTCTCGCCAAGATCATACAACTGTCATTAGATAGAAAGGGTTTACCTGCTCTTATTTATTTACAGGTATATGCTGTGGTTGATGCTAAGGAATTGACCTGTTTAGTAAATGACATGGTAGAATCAAGGTAGAAACCAAGAGTTTTAACTTCCCTAGAGACCTTGATGGCGTTACCGTCTATATTGAACGCAGCGTAGTCCGGGCCTAATTTATTGATATTGGTCTGTGAGCCCAAAATGATTAGCTCTGTCTTATCATTCAGGCATAGACCATGAGATGCCATCCATGCCTGAATGATGAGGCACTCGGTTCACCAACTCCATGTCCGTACCGTGATCCCCAGAAAGCGGGAGGAGAATCTGTGTATCATCTGCATAGTTAGTGTAGGAGATACCTAGATGGTCCAAATCATCGAAAAGGGGTTTGATGAATATAGTGTATCCCTGTTCTTCGCAGAATGACTTTTTGATCACGTTTCGACCTGGAGTCAAAAACGGGAAGGCCGATGCCCTTTCCTGTATGGGCATTGAAGAACAGGGGTACAAACCACCAGACCCAATACCTATTATTCCATGTGACAAACTCCTAGGAATCACTGCAATCATAACTCAGAAGGAACTGCACAAAAAAATCCAACACTTGATGAGTCCTAAGCAATCGCAAGAGTGGTGCGCACAAGGGGAACATTACACGATAAAGGACCAGTTGCCCTATTTCAGGAACTGCTTATTCTTGCCAAATCAGGAACTACAAGAACAAGTCCTGTTCAGCTATCATGATTCCTTAATCGAAGGTCATCCGGGAATCGCAAAAACTTTGTCCAAGGTGAAACGGAATTATTGGTGGACCACGTGGCGTAAAGACATTGTTCAATTTATCCTATCTTGTGGAGTATGCGCTCAAAACAAATCGGCCAAACAGAAACCGGCTGGATTCTTGCAACGATTGGATATTCCACCAGCACCCTGGTACACGTTGCCCCTCGACTTTATTACTGGCTTACCACCCAGTCAAGGGTTTCACACCATGCTAGTAGTCGTGGACCTGTTTTTTTAAAAATGGCACACTTCATTCCTCTAAAGGGGCTTCCAAACGCTTGCACTCTGGCAAAAGTATTTCTGGAATGCATCATACGGCTCCATGGTTTCCCCTCGGTACTGGTTTCGGACCGAGGTACTCAGTTTGTGTCCAACTTCTGGAGGAAGTGCTGCTCTATGGCTCAAATTGACATCCGGCTATCCACCAGTCACCACCCCCAAATGGATGGTCAAACTGAGAGAACGAATCAGACGCTTGAACAGTATCTACGTTGTATGCTCCATCAAGCTGAAGAGACCTGGTCAGATTTATTATGGATCGCTGACTATGCCTACAATAACTCACTAGACACCAGTACTGGGCAAACCCCCTTCTATACCATATATGGTCAACATTCGCTCACTTCTGAGCTGGACGCTCCTATGACCTTAGAAATGCCAGCAATTAAAACCTTGCACACAACCATTTCACAAACCTTCAAAAGGGCAGCGGAACACCTACTCTGAGCCAAGGTTCGCCAGAAGAAATTTGCTGACCAACACCGAATCAATGCCCCCAACTACCAAGTGGGAGACAAAGTCTGGCTGCCATCCAAACATATACCCATTAAAGGGACCCAAACTTTCCGTCCAAGATACCTGGGCCCATTCACTATCACCTCAGTGATAAATCCAGTAGCTGTCAAACTAGCCTTGCCAGCTAATATGCCGATTCATCCTGTGTTCCACGTGTCTCTCCTAGAACCTGTTCAACCTGGGACCTGTGTAACACCAGTACTGAAGCCAATAGAGATCGCTGGAGAGCCAGACTTGGAGGTCAAGGACATCCTGGATTCCAAGTATGTCAGGTCCAAACTATACTTTCGAAGGGATTGTGTCCTCCGACATATTCCTTATCTTTGATATCTCTTTCCAGCTTTGCTGGCCTCGGAAAACTTTTTCTCTAGAGGGCGCTGCACATCGACAGCCGCCGTGTCGACGTCATCCTGCCTATAAAGGCCACGCGCAGCGTCCGTTGCTCAGTTCCGTTTTTTTCCGCGCTTACTCAGTGCCTCGGAATATCGCTGCTCAGTTTTCGTAGAGAATTAATCCAATTTCCTCGAGATATTCATTCCATACTCGATGGCTTGCTCATCGGAACCGACGACCCCTCGGTCCGGCTTTAAAAAAATGCTGAGACTGTGGAAAAAAGATGTCGCTGACTGACCCTCACAGGGTTTGTCTGTGGTGTTTGGGAGCTGAACACCATTTTTCGGAGTGCAAGGACTGTATGTCCATGACAGCTAAGGCCCTGAAGGAGCGTAGGGGGAAGCTGGAAAAAGGTAAGCCTTCTAAAGCTTCTTCTTCCTCGACGAAGTCGAGACATTCGTCTCCTCGTCACCATTCGCGCTCCAGGTCTCGAAGCGGGTCCCATCACTTCTCGAGATCGAAGCACTCAAAAAGGAGACGCCGAAGATCCCCTTCTTCATCCTCCTCTTCCTCTGTTTCACCTAAGAGAATCCCTTCCCCCACGAAACATAGTTCCCGGGCTGAATGGGAGGAATTCCGAAAAAATATGATGAGCGTCTTCGAGAAAGCGGCCTCGACCCCCTCGAAGACTGCCGAGAATGATGCTCTGGTCGAAAGACCCGAAGGTCTAAAACGCTGCGAGTCGCAGTACCCGGCGAAGGAAGCTTCTCGAGCGCGTCACGAACCCTCGAGTAAAGCAAAGACCTCCAATCCTTCTTTGAAGGTTCCGTCGACGCCGAGGTCGGTGTCTTCCACGCCATTGTCGAAGGGACCTTCGACACACGGGTCTGTCGACTCTACGCCATCCTCGACACCGGCGTCGATGCCAAGGAAAGTCACAGTTGCGGTGCACCCAGTGGCTATTCCCAGGTCTTCGATGACGATGTCGTCGAGATTGTCGACATCCTCAAGCAGAATTCCAATTCTATCGAGGACCTCGAGGCCTCCACCTTTTGTTTTCGACGCCACGTCCGAAGCCGTCGACGACATCAACGTTTTCGAGGCCGATTACAACAGGTTTTGCACCCTCTGCCTTGGAGATGGGTTTCACACCCTTTGTGAGTTCAGACCAATTGAGAACAATGTCCTCAATTATGGAAGAGGGAGAACTATCTGACCAAGAAGAGACATTTGAGTTGCAGGGATCTGCAACCCCAGTTCAAGAGGAGTTATCCTCAGAGGAACGCAGATTAAAGGAACTCCATGACTCCTTACATGAGGCAAGTGGTTTAGACACTTCCCCTGAGGTGGAGTTCGCTAGGCCAGACCCGGGGCAGCATGCTGAAACCCCTTATAGAGCCTTAATGGCCAGGATCACAGAATTTATGGGGTGGTCAACACCTTCACAGGCTTTCCAACAGGATGACCTCATGGATATTCTTGATAAAGGTCCACAGGAGGATCCTGTAGTACCTTTTCATAAAGCTCTTCAAAGGAAAATCATGACGAACTGGGAAACCCCAGATGTCGTCCCGGCAGTAAATAAAAAACGGTCTACTAAATACAGGGTATCTTCTGCAGACCCGGAGTTTTTGTCCAAACACCCATCCCCAGAAAGTCTGGTGGTACAGGCAGCATCTTCTACAGACATCAAGACTGCTTACCCTACTGTCACACAGCACAGGGACGATAAAAAATACGATGCTATGGCTAAGAAAGTTTTTTCGGCATGTAGCATGGTGTTAAAATCTATTAATGCTACTTGCACCCTTGCTAGATTTAGCCATACACTTTGGGAGTGTGCTTTTACAGCGGCTGACTGCAGCCCGGAGGGAGAAGAAAGGGAGGCGTTCCTAAATATCATACAGGACAGTAAAGACGCTATGTGCGAATCCCTCCAGACGGGCATTGATTCGGCTGACAGTATCAGCAGAGCAATGGCGGCAAGTACAACAACCAGGAGATTTGCTTGGTTGAGAAAGTCTGGTTTTGCCCCAGATGTGCAAGCCAGGCTCTTGAACATGCCATTTGATGGCTCTTCTTTGTTTGGGAAAAAGGCGGATGACAGTTTAGAAAAACTGCAAACATCAAAGGGAGCAGCAAAATCCCTAGGCGCTGCAATCCGTCAGACACCTTTTCGTCCCACAGGAACCTCTGCGAGAGGCAAGTCCTTTCGCTTCTACTCCGCATTCGGAAGAGGTAGAGGACGACCGGCTCAAAGGGGACAAAGAAGAACTACCAGAGGTGGACGGGGTAGATATTCAAAAGCCGCAGCAACAGCAGGTACCTCTTTACCATCGGCATCTGCATCAGCCGCCCCAAAACCACTCTGAGGACTTCCCTCACAAGACACCTGTAGGAGGCAGGTTAACTCAACATCTGGCTATCACGTCAGATGCTTGGGCATTGGAGACAGTTGCACAAGGTTACTGCCTGCCTCTCCTACGCATACCTCAGAGTCATCCACCGGGGATCAGCTCTCAAAAAGCTCCAGATCCACTCCTCTTGCAGGAAATTTTAGACCTGCTAGAGAAAGGTGCCATAGAACCGGTACCTGTAGCGGAGAGGAACAGGGGCTGGTACTCCCCTTATTTTCTCATTCCAAAGAAAGACAGAGGACTGAGACCCATCTTGGATTTGCGAGAATTGAAAACATTCCTCAGGAAAGACAAATTCAAGATGGTAACTCTTTCTCAGATCCTTCAGGCCCTTCAGTTCCAGGACTGGTTGGTATCTTTGGACCTTCAGGACGCTTATTTCCATGTGCCAATCCATCTCAAACACAGGAAATACCTGAGGTTCGCAATTGGCAACTCTCATTATCAATTTCGAGTGCTGCCATTTGGGCTGACCTCCGCCCCGAGGGTCTTCACCAAGTTAATGTCGGTGGTGGCTGCAAGTCTAAGGAGGGAAGGGATTCACGTCTACCCCTACCTGGACGATTGGTTGATCAGAGCTGTATCTTCGGAACAAGCTCAGATCCAGCTAGATCATGTTTGCCACTCCCTTCACAGACTGGGCTTCTCCCTCAATTTAAAGAAGTCACAAATTATACCATCGCAGAGACTCCAGTTCATCGGAGCAATCCTGGACACTTCCCTGGGAAAAGCCTCGCCACCAGAGGTGAGGGCTCAAGATATTCTACAGATGGTTACCAAGTTTCAAAATGCCCAACGTCTCCCAGCCTTCGACTTTTTGAGGTTGCTAGGCCTCATGGCATCCTGCATTTTCCTAGTGCCAGAGGCTCGCCTGAGAATGAGATCCCTCCAGTGGGCAC
The DNA here is from genome assembly GCF_040938575.1 of Ambystoma mexicanum. NCBI lineage: Eukaryota > Metazoa > Chordata > Amphibia > Caudata > Ambystomatidae > Ambystoma > Ambystoma mexicanum. Next base: position 802,475,963 of record NC_090935.1, on the reverse strand, counting down.
TGAGAACTCAGTGGTCACAATTCTCAGGGAGAATGACAGATCTTCTTCAGGTTCCCGACAGGGTGGCTCGAGACCTTCAGTGGTGGGGCTGTCAGGAGAACATTCTGAAAGGAGAGCAGTTTTGGCAACCCTGGCCGGAGATAACAGTAGTCACGGATGCCTCACTCACGGGGTGGGGAGCCCACGCCAACGACTTGACCATCAGCGGTCGTTGGTCTCCATCGGAGTCCAGACTACATATCAACCTGTTAGAGCTGAGGGCCATCAGACTTGCGCTGAAGGCTTTTCTGCCATCTGTACAAGGGACGAATGTCCTGATAATGACGGACAACACAGTGGCCATGCATTACCTCAACAAAAGGAGAGGCGTAGGATCACTACCTCTGTGCAGAGAGGCGATGCAGCTCTGGTTTTGGGCAATCCAAGAAGGAATCTCTATCGGCAGTTCACCTAGCCGGAGAGAAGAACTTGACAGTGGACGCTCTGAGCAGGCAGAGCACAGTCTCCCACGAGTGGGAACTAGCTCAGGAAGTCCTTCAAGAGATCTTCGCCCTTTGGGGAACCCCTCAGATTGATCTGTTCGCCACCAGTGTCAACAGGAAGTGCGATCTGTTCTGTTCAAGGGAATTTCCCCCGAGAGGAGCTCTGGGAGACGCGTTCATAGTGGACTGGGAGTTTCCGCTTCTGTACGCGTTTCCACCGGTCCCAGTCATTCCTCAAATGATCAGGAGGTTGAGAAGATTCCGGAAAACCATGATCCTAATTGCCCCGGATTGGGCCAGGAGAATGTGGTACCTGGACCTTCTAGACTTGTCCATCTGCCCTCCAATTCGACTTCCACTCAGAGAGAATCTGCTCTCACAGAAGGGAGGTCAGGTTCTCTATCCAGACATCAAAACCCTCAACCTTCACGCTTGGCTTCTGAAAGGCTGAGGTACAAGGATTGGGACCTCCTTGATGACGTTATGGAGGTGTTGCTTTCGGCAAGAAGGCCAGCAACAAAATCTTTATACCGCTGCCGTTGGAACAGATTTTGCGGCTGGTGTAGAGAAAAGAATATCAATCCCTTTTCATGTGGTGCACCAATGGTTTTGTCCTTTCTACTTTATTTAGCGAATTCAGGCCTTCAAGTTGGCACCATCAAGGGCTATCTCGCAGCGCTATCCATCTTTAAGCGCACTGCGGAAGAACCATCCTATTTCAAGTTACCCTTGGTAATACAGTTTCTAAAGGGGTTAACTAACGTTTATCCCCCAAGACCATTCCAGGTTCCCCTATGGGATTTAAACTTAGTCCTAACTTTCCTGATGGGCACACCTTTCGAATCACTCCACTCTTGTTTGTTAAGATTTCTTACCCTTAAGACTGTTTTATTAATAGCACTTACATCTGCTAGAAGGGTGAGCGAGTTACAAGCTCTTTCTTGTAAACCCCCTCATACAATCTTTCACAAAGACAAAGTTGTTCTGCAAGTGAAGCCTAATTTCCTCCCAAAGGTGGTTTCTGAATTTCATATCACTCAGAAGATTACCCTTCCATCTTTCTATCCTCCTCCTCATCCGGGGAAAGAGGAAGAGAGGTTACACAGGCTGGACCCAAGAAGGGCTTTAAGTTTTTACATTAGTAGACTAGCTAGGATAAGACAAGCAGACCAGCTGTTTGTAGGCTACGCAGGTCACAAGCTGGGGTTACCGATAACTAAGCAGACCATTTCCAGATGGATCATTTTAGCCATTTTGGAATGTTATAAACTGGCAGGAAAAGAGCCCCCTCAAAATCTTAGGGCTCATTCGACCAGAGGTATTGCAGCTTCATCGGCCCTCAAAAGAGGAGTGCCGGTTAGAGACATATGTGCGGCTGCCACATGGTCGTCCGTCCATACCTTTACACGGTTTTACAACTTGGATTCCTCCTCCAGTCAAGAGACTAGGTTTGGAAGGGCAGTATTGCACTCTATTCATCAATAAGAGGAAGCATGAAGTCAGTACTCCCACCTCCAATAACAGAATACTGCTATGGGAGCCTATCTAAGATAAGGAATACGTCGGAGGACACAATCCCTTCGAAGAACAAGTTACTTCTTACCTTGTAACGTTCTTTCGATGGGATGTTCCTCCGACGTATTCCTTATCGACCCTCCCATCCATCCCCGCAGTACTACTTCCCTTGTTGTTGCAGCTTACGCTCCTTCAGGGTGATTAGTCTAGTCCAGAAAGAATTATTGTGGGCTACAAAATGGAACTGAGCAACGGACGTTGCGCGTGGCCTTTATAGGCAGGATGACGTCGATACGGCGGCTGTCGAGGGACATCGACTCGGCGGACGTCGACGCGCAGCGCCCTCTAGAGAACATTTTTTCCGAGGCCAGCAAAGCTGGAAAGAGATATCTAAGATAAGGAATACGTCGGAGGAACATCCCATCGAAAGAACGTTACAAGGTAAGAAGTAACTTGTTCATCTAGTGGACTGGAAAGGTTACGGTACCCAGGACAGAACTTCGGAACCCTGAGAGTATGTCCACGCACCTCGCCTGCTTGGGTGGTTTTGATGGAACCTCCTAAACAAGCCAGGACCGGATGGGAGAGCCACCTTGAGAGGGGCCTTGGGGGGGGCTGGGGGGTGCTGTCGTGATTCCTGCCCCCAGCCCTGCGGCACATCGGGCTGGAGCCAGGCCACGATCACCTAGTTGGCCTCTAAGGGCCTTTCCATCTCCCCAGAGGCCTAAGTGGACTCAGACTTGGCGCCTTTGGCACCAATCTCACACATAGCCCTAAGATCCATTTAACATTGGATTTGCAATGTATTATGGGCCAATGGATGCCCCCATGTAATTCAGTTCCCTGAACTGAATGGGCAGTCTATCCTTTTGGGTGTGGCTCAACCTACAGACTATTTAAACCACGCCCGGCACAAGAAACTCGCTTTGCGTTTCTCTGCACCAGCGTGACACTCACCTCTCTGAGAGAACCTCTTTCTTCCGCGCCACAGCTCCTGCAAGAACAAGAACATCATTAACAATACTCACCTTGAAGAGCATCCAGCTTCTGCCCAGCTCTTTCTTAGTCTTGCGGATTCCATTGGCGGTGTAATCTTCATCTCGGCACGCCGCGCCTACTAAAGAGGAGAGGAATAGACGAAGAGCATTAGTAAGCCTTCAGCAATAGCTTTACCCTCTCGAAAATACACAGAGAGTTAGTTCCTTACCTGAATTCCTGCAGATCGGACATCTTCTGTTCCGGAGCATTCCGCCGATCTGAAAAAGGCAAAAGACACATCAGGTTAGCGCAAAAGACATTGACAAGGCTCCGCACATCGCGCTTACTCACCGCAGCTCACCTCCTCAGCTCACTTCTACGCTGGGTTACTGCGGCACCTAAAAGGACACACAAAAAACGAACATTGCTTAGTGTGAAGGAAACCGACTAGCATCGCGCTCTGCGCTCTTACTCGCCTCAGCAGCACCAACCATCCTCAAGACCTTCACCACCTAAGGAAGGAAAGACATAATTTAAAGAGACTAGAGCCATCAGACTTTTTCGCAAGGCTCATTCCACTTACCGGTAGGGCTGAAGTCACAGCAAGCCCTGTCCGCCGGGCCCGTGCCAGTGAAGCAACTAGGCACCATCCAGCCCGCATCACCCAACGCACCCCTGCACCGAAGGCAGGACGGATAGTGCCCCACATCAGAAAACAGGGTGAGGAGAGAACCCGGGAGAAGGTTGGGACCCACGGAAGAAGGGGAGTTTAGACAAGCAAAACCAATAGGGAATTGACCTGTGGCAATCCTGTGTTTCAGACCCCATGTTTGGTTGAGCAGATTCCAAGGAAGGGTTCGAAGTGGTCGGAAGTCCAGACAGGCTGAGTGGCGTCCCCGTGGATACCAGGTGAGCATTACAAACCACCTTACATGTCATTCCACGAGACAAGGGTAGTGCTAGGGACGCACCCCTTCTTCATGCCCAAGGTGCCGTCGGACTTTCATCTAAACAAGCCCATGGTGTTACCGGTGTTATTTCCGACGCCTTCTTTGCCGTCTGAGAGGACTTTGCACTCGCTGGATGTGGCTAGAACACTGAAGATCTATGTGGACCGCACAAGAGTTTCCGGAAGACGTTGCAACTTTTTGTCAACTTTGGCCCTGTGAACCATGGAACGCCCTGTCCAATGCTTCAATTTCCCGGTGGCTCTCCGTCTGCATCACCCATTGTCACCGGTTGGCGAACCGACCGTTGCCTGGCCGTGTGAGAGCCCTTTTGACCAGAGAGTTTTCTGCAACTACAGCGTTCCTGTCTGGTGTGCCCCTGCTGGACATGTGCAGCGCTGCTACGTGGAGGTCGACGCACACCTTCATGAGATTTTAGTACGTCGACAGGGATTCCATGGAGGAGTCCAGAGTCGGCCAAGCAGTGCTGCACAACCTGCTTGCTTGAAGGTGAGCCTGGTGAGGAGGTAAGGGATGCTTATAAGCCTTGCCACCTCCAGTGGTTGTGCATGTGTGTACTGCTATGTATTTATTCATGAGAATGTGAATCCATGCCAGTCCCCATGCTGGAGAAGGAACAAGTTACTTACCTGTAACTGTTGTCCTCCAGCATGGGTCTGGCATGGATTCACATGCAAACCCTCCCGCCTACCCCTCTGCGGCTCTTCTCTTGGTCCTACTGCCACTTTACGTGCTACCAAATCTGAAGATGGCTGCCAGGGGACGGGCCTAGGTAGAAGGCAGTCATTGGCTGGGGGCAGTATGACCCAGAGACTAGTGAATGGTTGTTAGGAGAAAGACAGTTCAGAAATGAAACAAAAAGATTTTTTCTTTACCGAGGATTCCCAGCCTGACGGGGAATATTCATGAGCATATGAATCCATGCCAGACCCATGCTGGAGAACAACAGTTACAGGTAAGTAACTTGTTCCTTCCAAGACAAGGTACTACCCTTTGGCCTCAATTCAGCCCCCAAGGTTTTTACCAGGTTGATGAATGCAGTGGCAGCCCTCCTCAGGGCTCAGGGCCACCATGTCTACCCATACCTGGACGACTGGCTCATCCGGGCCACAACTCCGGACAGCCACATCTCCGGAAGTGGTTCATCATACCTCCTCTGCACTGATGAATACACTCCATGACCTGGGGTTCACTATCAATCTCAAGAAGTCACAGCTGCAGCCCACGCGGACCCATACCTTCCTGGGCCTCCTCTTCACACAAGCTCCGAGAGAGTCTTTCTGTAGGAGGACAAGATAGCGGCCATCAAGAAAGTCACCTCTCTATTCCTAACCAGGGCAGTGACCTCGGTCTGGTGGAACCAACATCTGTTGGGTATAATGGCAGCGGTCCTCTTGGCCGTACCTCCACACAAGGCTCAAGATTAGATTACAGCTGCACTTCGCAGCCTCATGGAATCAAGAGTAGGGCTCCTAAGCGGAGCAAGTCGACAGTCCTCCCTTTCTCCACTCGGACCTCATGTGGTGGTCCGCATACTTCAACCTGCGGCAGTGCAAGCCCTTCCGGCAGCCGGCCCCTCAGGTCGCCTTTATTACGGACTCCACGTTAGAGGGCTGGGGAGCCACTCTGGACAGCCACTGCATCAGTGGTCTGACTCAGCAGGAGTCCCACATCAATTGGCTGGAATTGAAGGCCAAATGGTTACCAGTCAAATGGTTGAAAACATTTGGTCGACAGGACAATTGGTCGACACCATTTGGTCGAATGCCAAATGGTCGAATTTTTTTTTTTTTTCCCCATTTTTTGGGTTTTTTTTGGGGGGGTCCCCCCCCCCAACCCCCTTTTTTTTCTTTTTTTTTCCCCACACGAAAACCCACAAAACACATATATAAAAAAAAAAAAATTCGACCATTTGGCATTCGACCAAATTGCAGTCGACCAGTTTGTTGTCGACCAGTTGACTGGACACCAGGCCAAATGTCTGCCTCTCATGACCTTTCTCCCTCTCATAGATGGCAAAGCAGTTCTTATCCAGACGCACAACTCCACCAACATGTACTATGTCAACAAGCGGAGGAGGCGGGGGGGGGTTACCAGATCCCCTCCACTGTGCACTCTAGCATTCAGCATATGGGAGTGGGGACTGGAGAACAACATCTACCTCACCGCAGTCTACCTCCCAGGGGAATCCAACCTGGAGGCAGAGAGGCTCAGCAGACTGGGGCGGACAATTACGAGTGGCAATTGAACAACCTGGTACTGAAGGAGATCCTCCTCAGATGGGGGCATCCACAAGTGGTTTTGTTTGCCTCCTGGGACAGCAGAAATGCCAGCAGTTCACCTCCTGCCACGGGCAGGGCTCCGGTTCCCTTGACGACGCATTCCAGATATGGTGGAACGACATGACGGCATACGCCTTCCCATCCACACCCCTGGTCCACAGGGTGATCTGCAAGATAAAGGAATCTCGTCGCCTCCGCATCATTTCGATAGCTCCTTGGTGGCCGGCGAGACGGTGGTTCTCAGAGCTACTCAGCCTATTGGACAGACCACACATTCACCTCCTGCTGTGCCCGGCTCCACTCCTGGCACAGCAGGGGAGCAGGGTACTCCACTCCGTTCCTCACAAACTAGCCCTCGCAGCGTGGTACCTAAGCAGGTCACGTTGAAAAACTTGAACCTCTCTCAAGCACCTAGACATCATCCAGGGCGCTAGAAGCAAGGCTACTAGGAGCCAATATAGGAGGAGTCATTGGGCCGACTCTGAGTATCGACCCTCTTAGGTGCCCCTTGCACTACATGCTCTCCTTCTCAGCACACCTCGCCCAATCTGGCATACAGGTGGACACATGCTGCACCTATCTGGCAGCCATCGTGGCTTACAGGAATTCGGAGGAGGGCCTCTTTTCCTCTTCCAACCCAGTGGTCAAGCGACATCTGGCGGGCCTCCACAGACTCTACCCGCCTATAAAGAAACCACACCCTGCGTGGTACGTCAACGTGGTGTTGGGGGCCTTGGCGCACAAACCTTTTGAGCCAATGGTGTCCGCGGACATCAGGCTGGTCACCATAAAGACAGCTCTACTCGTGGCCATCAGCTCCGCTCGCAGAGTCAGCGAGATTGAGGCTCTGGTGGCATCAGAGCCCTACACCACTTTTCACAAGGACAAATGGCCCTTCAAACTGTTGAGGAGGAGCTAGCGCCTTCCCGGACCCCTCCACCTCTTTACAATTAGGCAAGACCTCTAAGCACTATAGCACTGAAAGCTTTTTTCGGTTAAATAAAATAAATATATGAGTAGGGGTTAAAGGAATAGGATAAGGTGGGGGGAAGTGAGGGTGATTGCGGAGGGTCTACCCCCGGATTTACATTGAAAAAAAATGACCCAAAAAAATTGGTAAAATTGGAAAAGGTCAACCAACTGTTTTCCTTTCCAAAAATCTCTCTAATGTGTATTCTGACTAAATACAATTACTGTGTTAGTTTGTGGGTGCGCGTTATTACTGATAGTACGGTACACCTGTCAAACTCCTGTAACATTTGTGCGCCTTCAGCAACTACCAGCTAAGTGGTCTTTTGAAAGTATTGTAAAGTATACCTATGTGTGTTGGTTTATTGTGATAAGTATTGAACAATGACTTGTGTAAATATAATCTATATTTTAATATACATTTATGTGCAAGTGTTTATTTGATGTGCATTGCTAACTGGGTTTAGTGTACGTACCTACAGCTCACATCTTCCTCTCAAGATAAGCCTGACTGCTCTGCCACTCTACCAAGGTCTTTGAGTAGTACAGACTGATGCTAAGATTTGGGGATCTACAAAGCACTGGGATAGCTTACTAAAGTCTTACCTCCAAGTAGAACTTTAGGAAAACTCCACTAACCGTCACCAGCTGGTCCACCAATGGTAAAGATTTGCACCAGTCAAACCAACGGTAAAAAGTCAAAAACCTGGAATAAAAATATCTGCTGCCACCAGCCCATCCTGGCCACACTGGAATTATAAGCACAGAGTTACAAAGGAAAAGGTTATAAGGATACAAAGTATCCTAACCGCCCTTCACTATAATGGGATGTGTGCAGCATTAAAAATACAAGGTATCTACACATTGTATTTATTTGTATTTATTATTAATGTGATTAGTTGAAATGTAACTTTACACATACATATATATACATAACAGATTATAAATATACATTTATCGTGAATCAATTTTAAAATGTTAGACAATAAAACATACATTCTGAAACAATCACATTTGCAATACAAATTACAAAGTTATTATAATTAGTCATAAAGCTTGTACATTTCGTCCTAACATTCATTCTCCAGCATGGGGTCTGGCATGGATTCACATGCTCATGAATATTCCCCGTCGTCAGGCTGGGAATCCTCGGTAAAGAAAAAACCAGTATCAGTTTCGTTTCTGATCTGTCTTTCGTAGTAATAACCAATCACTGGTCTCTGCGTCATACTGACCACAGCCAATGACTGCCCTCTACCTAAGCACCGCCTCTGGCAGCCATCTTCAGATTTTTACCGCACGTTCATGTGTTGGGATCCTCGTGCTATTGCTCTCGAGCGTTAGTGCTATTTTTTCGCGCTTTTTCACAAAAACTTCGATTCTTTCGGTCAAAAGAGCCTCAAGCTCCACCGATCCTACATCCGATCAACGGGGACCCGTGTCGGATTCATCTGTGCCCCTCAAGGGTGAAGATTTCGTCGAGCTACACTTCGGAGGACTCCAGAAGCTTCTCAGGCCCGGTCTCGGAGATGGCCCAGGAGAAGGGAAGCTCGACGCCCGGAAAGCTGTTCAGGGCCTGCCCTGGATGCCAGCTGCAGAACGTCTTCAAGGAGGACGAACACTCTTTCTGCCTTTACTGCCTTCATGGGGACAAGACGCACGTGGAGAAGGACTGTGCGTTTTGCGGCAACATGTCGGAACGGACCATGAAGGACCGCCATCAACGTCTCGCCAGCTGGCTGGAGGGTAAGAGCCCGTCTGGCGAGAAGAAGAAGAAATCTGAGCGGTCTTCTAAGACCTTTGAGGGCGCCCCGGCGACGGGGGCCCAACATAAGGCCAAGCACCGCGAGTCCGCTGGCACCGGGAGCGCCGAACGGTCGGGCTCTACGGGCGCCAGGCAGGGCGCACCCTCCCCGGCACCATCAACCACGAGCCAATGCTCTGGGTCGGGTAAGAGGAAGGCTGAGCACCCGGCGAAGCTCCTGGAGAGACCCCGGTCGAGCTCTAAGGCAGAGGAGGAGCGTGGCAGTGCCCCCTCCCTCAAGGATAAGGCGGTGAGCGCACCTAAGGTGGTGAAGGCCTTGATCCATTCGACCAAGCCCTCTATCGAAACGGTCGCGGCGGCCCTGGCCCAGCCTGTGGAGGCTGCACCAGTGGTGGCGGCCTCGGGGCCCAGAATCTCCCTGCCTCCTCGGAGGGAGTCTTCTTTCGTGCCCATCGATAGGACCCCCGTGAAACCCTCCGTGGGGAAGAAGGGGGGGCAGGGCGTCGTCGTAGATTCGGCCTCAACCTCAGAAGAGGAACTGATCGAGGTCTTAAGCCACGGCCTAGGCGTGGAACAAGACCAGCCCGTCGGAATGGGCCCCGACGCAGGTGACGACGACGACATCGTCGAGGATACCGACGGGGCCCCTGCTCGCCCGTCGGATTCCCCTCTGCCAGCGCCGCAAGACAACTCAGCGGCCATTTTGTTGGCTATACAGTCCTTATGCTCCGAGATAAGGACGAGACTACCGTTACCGACGGAGGAACCTCTCCCGTCGGGGGATCCAGAACCGGGACCTTCTGGTGTTCCCCCTACCAAGAAAAGAAGGATTCATCCACCGCCTCCTTTTCAACCGTCGCGCCCCGTCCAGCCCTCCTCCCCGTCCACCCGAGGGGATGATACGGGGACTGACACGGCAGCGACGGGTACGGACGACGAGGCATACGACGAGGATTTTCCGTCGTCGCCTCCCACCAGGGCTTCTCCGCCCGACGAGATTGGATCGTTCCACTCAATGATCGCCAGGGCATCCGAGCTTTCCAACTCTGCCCTGAGGAGAAGAAAAAGGAAGGCTTCCTTTACCAACGGCGCGAGACCAAGAGGAAGACGGTCCTCGCAGTGCCTCTGTTGGACGACATTTGGGATGAGGGCCTTTCCCTCCTCAAGAACCCTTCCACGACGCCAGCGAAAAGAGACCGGTACGAGAAAAAGTACCGGGTCCCGGACTCGGCCCCCCTATGCCTCCGGGCGCAGCCTACCCCGGACTCCGTCGTCTCCGCGGCAGCCAGGAAGAAAGCGGGGGGGGGTGCGGCCTCCACGTCGACTTCCCCGCCGGACGGCGAGGGAAAGAAATTGGATGCTATGGGACGCAGAGTCATCTCGTCGGCGGCGACGACGATTAAAGCGGCCAACGCCTTGGCTATCGTGGCCCGCTACGACAGGGAACTCTGGTACAAGATAGCTCCCCTGCTGGATTTTCTGCCGGACGACAAGAGGGCGGAGGCCCTTGAGATCCTGCAGGAAGGTGAGGTGGCCTCGGACCACGCCATCACCGTGGCGACGGACATCGCCGACACTGGGTTCCGCCAGATGGGCAACGGCGTTTGCCTTCGACGTCGCGGATGGCTCAAGGCTACGGACTTTCGGCAGGACGTCCAGACCAGGGTCCTGGACATGCCCTTCGACGGGAACAACCTGTTTGGGAAGACAGTGGACGATTCCCTTCAGGCCATCAAGGCGGATACTGAGACGGCCCGGGCCCTTGGAGTACTGCAGCAACGGCGGACGCCCTTTCGGAGCGGCGGAGGCAAGGGCGCCTCCAAAGGTTCCGGCGGCGGTTTCGCTTCCTACCGTCAAGCGGCCCGCTCGTCGTCGCAAGAGGCCTACAGAGGACGAGGCAAGTCTGGCGGACCCCGCCGTCGTCGCCAAGGAGGCCAAGGCGGCAAGGCCGCGTCCAAGCAGGATTGAACCGGCCGTGGGGTCGGGCCCCCACCGAAGCACCCCGGTGGGAGGCCGGCTGGCGGGCTTCGTCAGCGTGTGGGAGTCCATCTCCACCGACCGTTGGGTGCTGGACGCCCTGGCCCGGGGCCACGCGCTCGAGTTTCAAAGAAGGTGCCCGCGCGTCCCCCCCGTGGCCAGGAAAGAACTTCACGTCCCTCAACTTCTCCTGGAGGTAAAGGCGATGCTCAGAAAGGGCGCCATCGAACTCGTCCCAAAGAGGCTTCGGGGCTCCGGAGTCTACTCGCGTTACTTCCTCGTGAAGAAGAAGACGGGAGGATGGCGCCCCATCCTGGACCTGCGACGCCTGAACAAGTTCATCAAGGCGCAGAAGTTCCGGATGGTCACCCTCCAGCACGTCCTGGGTCAGCTGGAGGAAGGAGACTTCCTATCGTCGTTGGATTTGGAGGATGCCTACTTCCACATTCCCATCCTAAAGGGGCACCGAAAATTCCTCAGATTCGTGGTCCAAGGGCGTCATTACCAGTTCAAAGCCCTTCCCTTCGGACTGCGGTCGGCACCCAGGGTTTTCACCAAGTGCCTCGCACCGGTGGCGGCGCAGCTGCGCCGCGAGGGGATTCACGTCTACCCCTACCTGGACGACTGGCTCATCCGCGCCAAGACGAGGGAGCTCGCCGTGGTCCACACGGCAAGGACCGTCCAACTCCTCACGGACCTGGGATTCTCCGTGAACTACGCCAAATCCCACCTGGTGCCCGCGCAAGTCGCACTGTTTCTGGGAGCGAGGCTCGACACAGTGTCCCTTCTGGCCTCCCCGTCGGAGGAGAGGACCAGGACCATCCTGGGCAAGGTGCAACGGATGTTGGTGGCCGACGCGGCCAAGGTGAGGTCCATCAAGTCCCTCCTCGGGATGATGTCTTCCTGCATCTACCTCATTCCCATGTGCAGGCTCCGGATGCGCCCGTTGCAAGAGTTCCTGGATGCGCACTGGATCCAGACGACGGGCAGCTTCGAGGAAAGGATCAAGCTCGACGAGAGTTTCCGACGAGCGATACGGTGGTGGGGCACCCGCGCGCATCTGACGGCGGGCATGGACTTCCAGACCCCAGCCCACCAGGTGACTGTGACCACGGATGCCTCCCTAGAAGGGTGGGGAGCGCACACCGAAAATCTGCACGCAAGGGGACTCTGGCTCCCGACGGAGAAGTCCCTGCATATCAACGTCCTGGAGCTCCGTGCAGTGTTTTGGGCCCTCAGGTCCTTCCTTCCGTCCCTCAAGGGCAAGGTGGTGAGGACCTTCACCGACAACACCACCACCATGTTTTACATCAGGAAACAGGGCGGAACCAGGTCCCCAGCGCTGTCCAAGGAGGCGCAGGACCTGTGGCATTGGGCCGTCGCCCAAGGGATTCTTCTGGTGCCGTTTCATCTGGCAGGGATAAAAAACACCATCGCCGACTCACTCAGCAGGGAGCTGCGCTCGTGCCACGAGTGGGAACTACGGCAGGATCTGGTGGATCGCCTCTTCCGACGGTGGGGCACACCCCAGATCGACCTGTTCGCGACGGCGACGAACACCAAGTGCCGGAGGTTCGCCAGCAGGTTTCCCCAGACGAGGAGCATGGGCGATGCTTTCTCGTTCCCCTGGGAGGGCCTGTTCCTCTACGCGTTCCCTCCCTTGCCTCTGCTAATCCGGCTCGTCAACCAGCTCAAGAGGTCACGGTGCAGGATGATCCTCGTCGCACCTGCGTGGCCGAGGCAGATATGGTTCCCGGACCTTCTGGACTTGTCGGCGTCCCCGCCAATCAAGCTGCCGGCGGACGCGGATCTACTCTCCAGGGAAGGAGGCGCCATCCTCCACCACGACCCGAAGTCGCTGAACTTGCAGGCCTGGCTCCTGCAGCGCTAGAGTTTGGAGGATACGACATACCGGCCGATTGCAGAGAGGTTCTTGCAAAGGCCAGGGCGTCCTCGACTCTTAAATGCTACGGACACAAATGGAAGAGGTTTTCTGTCTGGTGCCACGCACAGAAGATTAACCCTCTACGGATTACGGCTCCCCAAGTGCTGCCGTACCTGCTGACGCTGGCCAAAGCTGGTCTGGCACACGCGTCCATCAAGATTCATCTTGCTGCGATCTCCCGATACACCAGAACCACGGGCCGGACGTCCTTGTGGTCTCATCGTCTGGTGAAAGAGTTCATGAAGGGACTGTTCAGATCGTTCCCGCCGGTGAAGGCTCCGGCCCCGGCGTGGGAGCTCAACGTGGTGCTGACCAAACTCATGGGACCACCGTTCGAGCCTCTGCACTCGGCCCCGTTGAAGTTTCTATCGTGGAAAACAGCTTTTCTCGTGGCCATCACCTCCGCACGACGAGTGGGAGAGATCCAGGCCCTTTCCTGCAAGGCCCCGTACTTGACTTTCCACGACACGAGGGTAGTGCTCAGGACGCACCCCTCCTTCATGCCCAAGGTACCGTCGGACTTTCATCTCAACGAACCCTTGGTGTTACCTGTGTTCTTCCCGTCGCCTTCGTCGCCGGCTGAGAGGACTTTGCACTCGCTGGATGTAGCTAGAGCGCTGAAGTTCTACGTGGACCGCACGAAAGGTTTTCGGAAGACGTCACAACTCTTTGTGAACTTTGGACCTGTCAATCAGGGGAAGGCTCTCTCGAAGGCTTCCATCTCCAGATGGCTCTCCGGCTGTATCATGTACTGTCACCGGTTGGCAAACCGACCGCTGCCTGGCCGTCCGAGAGCCCATTCCACCAGAGCGATCGCAGCTACCACGGCGTTCCTATCTGGTGTGCCCCTGCTGGACATATGCAGGGCTGCTACGTGGAGGTCGACGCACACCTTCACGAAATTCTACTGCGTCGACCGGGATTCCAGGGAGGAGTCCAGGGTCGGCCAAGCAGTGCTGCGCAACCTGTTCGCCTGAGGTGAGCCTGGTGAGGAGGTAAGATGCTTAATGTTGAGTTGATGTGATGCTTAATGTTGAGCCTTTGCCACCTCCCGTGGTTGTGCATGTGTGTACTGCTATGTATTCTTTATTCATGAGCATGTGAATCCATGCCAGACCCCATGCTGGAGAAGGAACAAGTTACTTACCTGTAACTGTTGTTCTCCAGCATGGGTCTGGCATGGATTCACATGCGAACCCTCCCGCCTACCCCTCTGCGGCTCTTCACTTGGTCATACTGCCACTTCACGTGCTTCCAAATCTGAAGATGGCTGCCAGAGGCGGTGCTTAGGTAGAGGGCAGTCATTGGCTGTGGTCAGTATGACGCAGAGACCAGTGATTGGTTATTACTACGAAAGACAGATCAGAAACGAAACTGATACTGGTTTTTTCTTTACCGAGGATTCCCAGCCTGACGACGGGGAATATTCATGAGCATGTGAATCCATGCCAGACCCATGCTGGAGAACAACAGTTACAGGTAAGTAACTTGTTCCTTTCATATGGCCTTCAGCAATAGCAGATTTTATTTGAATTAGTGCTATGCATATTGTCATATAAGCAACTCGATTCCTGATTCATACAACCTTCTACCTGTTGCCATATTCGGAAAAGGGCAATGTGCAACGCTTTATTCTCAGTGTTTATGCAATGCTACCAAAACTGATATTTTCTAGTATTGTAGTGACTGGCAAAAGCCACATACAAGACACATATATAAAGATCTATTTTCCTTGCATTGTCAATATGTGCCTAACCGTTTCCTTTTTTGTAGGGATTTTACACATATGACAAATTCTGTCATGTTCCAAAATGCCCCGCTCTGGTCCTTTTACAGACAATCTGTTAATTCGCAGTAGCAATAAAAATCTACATAAGGAAAGTGCTCGGCGCAACATTAGATAAGGTTTTGATTCCTTGAATATGTCTTACCACAGCAATACCACTGTAGGGCTTCAAATTGGCCATATGTGCATAATTTGCTGCCAAATCCCACCATTCTAATTTATTGACAAATACATTCTTTAAAATTAGTCATCCCAGTTTGGATGCCATTCAGTTAATTTGAAGGTAGTTTTTACTAATTGTGTGCATTTATCAATGGGCCCAACCTGAGGAGCCTCACCCAGCAATTTCAACAAGGGACATTTGGGCTTAGTTCTGTACTTTATGTACAAAAGGCACCTCCTCTTGAGTCCCATAGATGGATATCAGGCCAATTCCAATCTCCAGTAGTTCTGCTGGCACAGAAGGGGCAAGCCCTAGGATTTTCCTCCAGATAGTTCCCTCAACCAAATGAAATCCCTCATAGATAAGGTCTCAATACTGTAGAGCATCACTGCACAGAAGCATTGCTTGTACAACATTAAGATACCTGCCAAACTGAACCCCAAGGTCTCGCCAGCAATTCTGGCTGTAAGGGATGTTACAACATCCTTCTGATATTTGACTGCAATTATCTCATCATAGTTACCTTTTAAAATCTAAATCCAGCCCCAGATATGTATAGCTATTAACATAATCTATGCAGTTCCTAAGAATTACAAGTTTTGGTTTGTTAACTTTCCTATTAGACAGCTGCATCATTTTAGTTTTACCAAAATGTATGACCCGCCCATTTTCGTCTGCATACCTATATAACTCGAACACTATTCTCTTTAGCCCTGCAAATGTATGGTCAACCATTACTAGGTCATCTGCATTAGATATGCAGATGATCTTTGCACCGTTGACTCGAGTGGGGCAATTTTACTTAGGACTGCAGGCAAATCCAGCAAGTAAACGTTAAACAGCATGGGGTGGGGGGGGCTAACACACAGCCCTGTTTGACCCCTTTACTAGTAGCCATGGGTGCAGTGAGCCCCCCCCCCCCCTGCTATCCAGCCTGTCCTGGACTCTAGTGTTCTCTTGCAGCCTCTTGGCTGCACGTAGTAGACTCGGCTAGTTGCTCCATTTTACACCACAATTTCACTCTGTCTACTGAGTCAAGTGCACCTTGAAAGCCCACCAGAACTTCATACGGGTAATGATTGCCTTTCTTGTTTGCATGTGCAATCAACTGGTCCATGAAGCTCAGATCACGGGCCACTCCAGAGCCAGGTCTAAAGCCTGTTTGAAATCTATCTAAGATCTGCATGTAGTCCACCCATTTCTGTAACTCGTCAAGTAGGAATGATGCAAAGATTTTGCCTGGGACATCAAGCATTGATAATGGCCTGTTGTTCGAGGGCTCGGTTTGCTTGCCTTTTTTGAAAACTGGTACCAACGCGGACCTCCTCCAGGATGCTAGAATTAAACCTTCTGTGCAAACCTTACTAAGCATGATCTCCAATATTGATGTCCATGCTTCAGGGTTATTTTTCCATACTATATTGGCTAGTCTATTTGTATCAGGAGAGCGCAAGTTTTTTCACTTCGCCGTCTTATTCAATATTCCCTCTCTGTCTATGCGGATATTGAAACCTTATACCTTCTGGTCAATACATAATGAATCATCTTTTGGACACACACAATTCTGACTAATAAAATCAGTCCATTGTAAAGCACTGACAGAGTTTACAACCAAGGTTTCTTTTGCCGATATTGAACTGCTGTACAATCTCCATATTTTCTTTTGTTCACTGATAGTATCTACTGTGATTAATCGCTGCCATTGTGAAGTCTTTACAGGAGGTATGATACCATTTTATCCATCTCTTGTACTTGTTTTAATCTAATCACCTTGATCTTACAATATGTAGTTGAAGCATTCAGCTTAATACCCTGTATAGCCTTACTCATCTCCCTCCTTGCCTCGCTGATTTCCCTATCAGAAATGTTGCAAGGTAGTTTTAGTTAAAATTGCATAGCTAACTTTTGTAATGCCATCTTGGCCACTGATTTTCTTTTTTTTAAGCCAATCCTCCTTCTCATCCACCTTCAGCCTGGCAAACTGTTCTAGACTTCACACGATAGCATCACAAACAAAATTACTCACTGCTTCCAAACTTCTGAGAGTCCAACTAATCCTTTTTCCACTGAGGTTAATTTCAAGATCCCTAATCATGTTTTGCATAGACAACTCATCCCAACCGTCTAAGCTCTTTTAAGAATGGCATGATCGCTCAAATCGCTCTTGACCACCTTTAAGCTTCGTATACTAGGCAATCGCCATATTGTAAGGCAAATCCTAATAATAACAAAATCAATCCAGAGAGCCCAAAAAATAATGTGCAAGATGTGATAAAAACAAATACTCTTATGTCCCATCGCCTTTCCTCCATACTTGTGGGACAGTCCGTCCTCTGGGACGGGACCAGAGGACTTTTTAATAGCACCAAAAAATTACTTTTTTGTCCTTTTATTTTTATGCTGGGCCACAAGACCGCAGCCCGCCGTCCTGAGCTCTGCCCACGCATCGCCCTCCAGTCCTTTGCTCCGCGCAGTCGGGGTCGGACGCACTAGCATCTCAGGGAATATTTTTCTTTTTGTTCCCTTGTCCTTCATTTTCCTGCTCCGGTTCCACAGTCATTTTTCTTCTGTCTATGGTGAAGCATTTGGGATTCGTGTCCTGTTCATCGTGTGAACTTAGTTTCGCCGGGCGGGTCCCCATCTTTGACTAGAGCGCTTGGGCCTGGAAAAACGGTGGGACTCGTGCTTCTACTGCGACTCCCTCTCCGTCCGGGCACTCCGGCGTCGGCTTGTCAGGTGGGAAGAGGTGTTCCAGCGGATTCCTCCACCACATTTACTGCAGTTCATTGAAGAATAAAGGAGGTGATCGGTACGTTTGTTCCTTAGGGCACCCCAGGCAGTGGACTCCTTCCCAGGGTGTTCGGGGTCCAGGAGAACTCCAGTACCTCTGTAACCCAGGGATCTCCCTGAGGTGTCCCGACAGGGATCTAATGGGCACTCCGGAGTTTCCTCCAAGGTCCCCTGCAAAGGGGCTGCCAGGTCTGGATCTTCATCTGAGGTTCCCCTTTTGGGGGCTAAAGTTAGGCACAGTACTTCTGGGGCCGTTTTCACCTGATTCAGTCCTGAGGTTTCCACATCTGGAACTGTACCGAGTCCCGACTCGAGGTTCCTGTCATGGGGACTAAACGTACCGGGGTTACCCATTTTGGGGCTATATCGAAGACCAGCAAGATTGAGGGGCCCCTCTAGAGGGCTCTGCCTTCAGGAGGTGACTCTAAGCCTTCCCACACTCAGGCCTCTGGTCGAACGGATCCTGCTGAGGGGGCAAAGAAGCTGGGTTAAACACCTTAAGTCTTGGAGTACCTGGTCCGCCGAGGTTCCCTCATTGGGGGCTAATTTATTAGTAGTCGTCTAAGGTGTCGCAGAAACACTCTAGGTCTGCTAGTACTGGCTGTGCAGAGGTTCTTTGTTTCAAGGCTAAAGTGGAACATAGGTCACTGATTCCCCTGTGGTGACCACAGCCTCACTGGCAGCTGTGACAGAGTTCACCTCTGGCGTTAACAAAATGGCGGTCCAACCCACGCGGTCCAAAGTGGCCATTTTGTCTACCTCTCACACCAACGTTCACAATGACTGGCCTGTCTTTGGGGCTCAGCAACTTTTTCCACCTTTTGTGGATAATAAGACCCCTTTCCGCCCTCCAATGTATTGGCATGCTCGGACTATGCTGCCGCACACAGTCTCGCTCCCTCGTACATCCGATCCCTTGGTTTACGTAGATCCAGTTGGTGGAGGACCAGCCTGGCAACCATCCACTTTGCGATCCTGGGGGTAAGTCCCTTCCGAGCGGCCTCTGCCCACTCCAGTGCCTAGACCACGATCTGAGGATTCATTTTTTGGCAGGTTTTAGACACTGATTCATTCTGATCCCATGAAGGCGTACTTTAATGATTTATTTAAGGAAATCTATCCTAAGCCGCCTGAACCTGCTCAGGCAATCCCTCCGCAGGTCCCTGTAGGGCCACCTCTTCCACCACTTCCTGTGGAGCCACCACCTCCACTGCCTCGTCTGCCTCCACTTTCTCCTGTGGAAGAGACTCCTGTTGCGCACTCAACCCTACCCTCAGGGCCTGAGGCGCCACGTGCAGGGGGTCAGGTTTCTGCTCCCGCCTCACTGGATGAGGATCAAGCGGACCAGGACAGCAACGACCACCCCACTCTATTGGAGCTTTTCATGACCGGGTTGTGGATATGATGCTGTTGCTAGACATCCCAATACCCGAGACTCCGGCTCAACAAGAAGTACTTTCGGGAGCCTTTACGCTGTCGACACAGGAGCGCACTGGCCTGTTCCTCCAAAGGGATTTCCAGGCCGAAGCCTGCAAGATCTGGGATAAACCTAATTCCGGGCAACACCTAAACAAGAAAATTGACGCTCGCTATAAGCTACACGCGTCTGAGGACATATCCTTGTCTTCATGCCCTCTCCCCTAGTCGACGGTTGTGGCAGCAGCTACACCCCAATCGAAGCCACCATCTACATCCTCCACTGCAGCGTCTCAGATCCTTTCCAAAAAGGACAAGCTTCTTGACGCCATTGGGGAAAAGGGTTTTTTCCAATTCGGCTCTTCAGCTGCGTCAGGCTAATACCAAGTTTATCCTGGCGGCTGGTAATGTCAATTTGTGGAAGGAGCTTGCTGAGTTTCAGGAATGTATTCCTCCTGATAGACTCGAAGCCTTTAAGGGCAACTTATCCTATGGCAGAGTTCTGGCAAGGATTTATCCTATGGCAGAGTTCTGGTGCATTATCTACTTGAGGCTGCGGCCCATAATGTAAGACACTTTCTGGTTGGTGTAGACCTATCCTGACAAGTGTGGCTACATGCTACTAAGTTTTGCGAAGGATGTTCAGGACAAGGTGCTTGATCTTCCCTTCAAGGGTAAAGAACTGTGCCTCTCCTCCACGGATGAGCAACTCGCAAAGACCAAGGCAAGCACTCAAACTGCTAAGTCATGGTTGGTCCTTGCGAAAACCCCAGCAAAGGCACCTCATACTCTGGGGTCTCAAACAATGTCCTTCTCTGGTTGCAGAGGCTTTCAGGACTGCTGTGTGCACCGCGTAGATGATCCTGCTGGTGGCCCTCGCCGTAAACAGCAAAGACAAGGTGGCTGATTTTTCTCTCGGTCAACAGCCTCCTCTTCAGCAACGGGGTCCCCCTGCCGATAAAACATCTAAATGGTATTTTACATCAGTCGCACAAGACTCCGGTGGGTGGACTAACTTTGTATCCTGTGGAGGCGTGGCAGAACATCACAGAAGCTCGATGGGTTTTGGCCGTCGCCCGTGCGGGCTTCCACTTGCCACTTCCCCATACTCCTCTCACCCTCCTCTCCAGCAGACTTGATCACCCTTCCTCAGAGCTGAGGTACAGAAACTTCTAGACCTCTGAGCAGTGGAACCTGTTCCCTTGCAGGGAGCAAGGGGAGGGCTATTACTCCCGTCTGTTTACAGGGCCCAAACCGAACCAGGCTGGCTTGCACACTATCCTCAACCTCGCCAAGTTCAATCTCTTTCTACCCCAAGAGAAATTCAAGATGATTACGGCCAGCCAGATTAAGTTCTCTTTCTGGAATTGGCTCAGCGTGATAGACCTTCAGGATGCCTACATGCATATTCTGATCTGGAGCCTGCATTGAAAGTTTCTGCTGTTCTCCGTGGGAACGGAACACTTCCAATATCGTGTGCTTCCGTTTGGTCTCGTCTCGGCTCAGCACTGCGTGTCTTTACGTAGATGATGGCAGTCATTGCAGCATTCCTCAGACTGCAGGGAGTTTTTGTGTATCGATACTTTGATGATTGGCTCCTGCGCAGTCCTTGCCCACATGCCGCTATGGCCAATCTTCAGTCACTCCTTAAGTTCCTGTTCGATCTTGGGCTGTCGGTGAACTGGCAGAAATCATCAATGACTGTTGCTCAAGGCCTGATCTTTCTAGTTTCCGTTTGGATACTGTCGGTACCAGAGTGTTCATGACAGAGGACAAGATTTACGGACCTTTCAGCCACGTGCCTACAGTCCTCCCACATGTCGGACTGGTGGTTTGAGTCTCCTGGGCCTCATGCCCTCTTGCGTGTTAGCTATACCTGTTGCACGCCTGAAAATGAAGCGCACTGCTAATCCCAGGCTACCGATCCGGATTCCAAGATCATTCCAGTTCCATCCTGCATGACGACGGATCTCTTTCCAGGAGCCCTGCCCACAAGCAACGGTTACTACAGACTCCTCCCTTCTGCGTTGGGGAGCAACACTGCGACACCTCGAGGTGTACGATTTGTGGACGCCTCAGGACAGGTTGTTCCTTATCAATTACCTGGAGCTCCTTGCAGTTTTTCTGGCGCTCAACCCTCCATCACCAACAGTGTGGTTCGAATTCGCATGGACAATTCCGTAGCAATGTTCTACATCAATAAACGGAGGGGCACCTAGTCTCCTCCTCTGGTGGACCTTGTTCTCCAAATTTGGAATTTGGCTATCCAACACAATGTCTGGCTTCAAGCTGTGCACATTCCAGGTCACATCAATGTGGCTGAAGACTCCCCCAGGCGTCAGTCTGCGGCGAGTTAAGAGTGGGAGATAAACACTGATGTACTCCTACGTCCTGTCCCCTTTCCTTCTTACTGTATGGGTGTCCCTCGCTAGGGATGGGAGACTGCACCTTTTTCACCAGAAAAAAATCTTCTTCCCCTTTAAATTTAGAGGCGTGCGCGAGTGCGGCCCTAGGAGCATGCGCTCCCCTGACTCAGCCCACCGGCGCCACTCCCCAGTCCTCTTTTCCATATCGATGGGAACTGATCGATTTCACCAGCTCTCCTGGGTTAGGCCTTCAGCGTAGTAATTCTACGCGCTCTTCCCCGGAGAAGTGTTTGTCGTCTTTTTTCTTGTCGGTGTGTTTCAGCAGGTGTCCAGCAAGGGGCTCTTCCCTACGTATGACCCCCACGCTCTGTGCCTCGGCTGCCTTGGCTCCGACCATGGCTGGGAGGGCTGTACCGCGTGCGACGCACTGACTCCGCACGCTCTGAAGAACAGGCTAGCTCGGTTGAGGGAGCTCTTCGGAAGGTCGCCTACAGCGGACTTAAAGGAATTCGTCAAGCACAAGTCCAGGCCCAAGGTAGGGACACTGTTTTCATCCACATCCCGCAAAGGCGACTCCTTCCCCAGGAAGCGCATGAGCGGGAGGGACCGCGCAGGTTCGTCTACCAGGGAAGGTACCGAGGTGGCTACAGCTACCGGCTGCCAGGCCAATGGGTTGCAAGATCCTACCGGTTACAGCACTGAGGGACGGGATTGTTCTATTACCAGGTCTACGCCCTAATACCGGACAGATGTCCGAGGGGGCGCCTGTAGGCAGCACTACCGGCGACACAGCCAAGTGCAATCTGCCTACCAGGCCCTGTTCTGAAGTGCAGGGTAGGCCTCAACCTCCACCGCCAAGAGTCTAGGAGGAGGCCAGGCCCATCGTGGCAGGCAGCCCGACAAGATGGCTGTCGGCCAAGATAAAATGGCGGCTCATCCGACACCATCCCCCTTAGGGGACCAGGTAGTGGAACGAATTTCCAGGTGGGACTGGTCTTCACCGGGCACGTGGCCTACGGCATACCGTTCATCGCCACAGGGCAGATACACCCTGCAGACAGTAAGGCAGAGTGTGTCCAGGTCTCAGCCCATGCCCGCTCCTCACAGCGCAACACCGGCCTGTGAAGACAGGTTTTTTTTTAAAGTTTCTGACCCTCATGAGGTCTCCACAAATGGGCATCATCCTCAAGGATGTGATCAGGGGCAGGCTCCCTCCATTTCTGCCGCTAGCACCCACGGCCACTCCGCTTGTGGTTCCAGCGCCTCCGGCTCCTATGCAGCTCCAGCTGCCCATGCCAGTTCCTACAAGGCCGGCTCCCATGCCTCCACCTGTCAGTACGCCGCAGCCACTGGCGCCCAGCACTCCTCTAGCTGCACCTGACCAACAGGACACCTTGGTGGACACGGATGTGGAGGAGGACCCTGACACAACTTTGTCGCCAAGGCCTTCCATGAGCGGCTCGCCGGGTTGGCCAAATACTTGGGGCTTCCTCAGCCTGAGGTGGAGCAACAGGAGGCGGGGATCTTAGCGGAGTACCTCACTCTAAGCCCCTCGGCTAAAACGGGGATTCCAGTGCAAAAAGACGTGGTGGCACTTGACAAAAAGGATGGCTTAAACCCAATTCAGCACAGCTTACCAACAGGCGCCTCAACGCCAGGTTTAGGCAGATGTAGGGGGACCCCCTCTTGCTGTTGGCACACCCTCAGCCACATTCCTCCTGATAGCCGCAGCTTCGATCTACTCCAAGCCACAATAATCTTCAGCTACATCAGCCTCTGCACTCCTGGGTAAGGAGGAGATGATCCTGGAAGCATACAGGAAAAAAAGTATTCCAATGCTTCCCTTCATCTTTGTCAGTCTAATGCAGACGTTATGCTCGCCGCTGTCAACCAGAGGCTCTGGTGGGAAATCGCTGACTTCCTTCAGGAACATCCGGTGCAGTGCCAGGCGCACATTGACACCGCAGGCCGTACCATTTGCATTGCTACAGACAGAAGAACTACCTGTCTACGTGCGACCAAGTTCAACCTGGATGTCCAGGAGCGCATACTGGACCTTACTTTTGAGGGTGGCGACCTGTTCCATTCCACTACGGACAAGGGACCTGATAAAAAAGAACATTTCCCAGACTGCCAAATCCTTATCCATCCTCACTAAAGCCACTCCTAAGGCATACAGCGAGACACACCAGCACTCAGGCAAGGGTCGGTCCTTCAGTGGTTTCCGGGGCTTCCAGGAACGATGGTCCAGGCGACCGGACAGGTCTCCGAGCTAACACCGGCCGGCGCAAACAACACAAGGCCATGCAGGATATCTTTTTTCAGTCCCCCTCCTCTACCTCGGCCTCAAACGGAAAAAGGCAGGACACGTCCATCTGGGTCCACGTGTTTCTGGTGGGGGGCAGGCTTGCCCTTCACTCCCAAGGCTGGCGCACAAGGTTTGTGGACCCCTGGATCCTCTCAGTAGTGTCCACGGGCTACAGCCTGCCTACCTACCCTCCTTCGCTCACTCGGAGAGAGTCAGGCAGTAGAAGAGGTCCCAGCCTCCCAGCAGGGTCTGGGCTTCTATTCACTGATTTTTGCCATACACAAGAAGAACCAGGTGGGCCTGAGAGTTGTGTTGGACCTTTCCACATTAAACCCCTCCCTTCCTCTTCAAAAGTTCAAGATGGTTACCCCAGCACTTATAGTGGACACACTATGCATGGGAGACTGAATGTGCTCCCTGGATCTGAAATATGCTTACCTACATGTTGTTAGGCAGAACCCTGTGCAGTTCCCTTAGGGAGCACTACACAAGATTAGGACTACAGCTGAGAGCAATAAATCCCCTTTGGTATCAGTCTGTACCACAAAGATTTAGTTGGTAGCTGTGGCTGAGCAGTCAGACTTACCTCAAGAGGGAGATGAGCAGTATTCAGGGTTTACACAATAGGTCTACATACAATACTATGGCACAAGGAAATGCTGACCAACGCTTTGTATTAAAAAGTAGTTAGATAATTATTTTATACACTTCTAATAAAACACATGTATCACAGTCATCAAGCAAGTTAAATTAAGTCAAAAGAAAAATATACACACTCCAAAGTTAAATTGTAGACCAAGTGAACCAGAGTGAAAACTGAGCAAAATGGCACAGTGAAAACCACACACAAGGGATACTCTAACAATTCCTTACAAGGGAGGGAAAGCACAAGTTATTTAGAAATAGTTTCCTACACACCCTAGCAACACTTCCCATAAGTTTGTGGACCAGTTTAAGCAAGACAGTGCATCAGTATAGGCAATACCTAAATGAAAACTGAGAAAAATGGCATTTCACAAGGTTTAAAAATGGGAAGGAAAGGGTAGTTGTGAGAATTAGGCGCACCACACAATTCTAGATGAAAATCAATCTAAAGAAGGCAGGTCTAACAAATGTAACCAGTGTCAGTAGGCCTGTGCAAAAGTCAGTTGGTACAGGGCAAGGGCCCAGGAGCAAAATGTTCTCGTAGCTGCAGTCAAGTCTTTGGTTAACGATTTTGAAAAGGTGGATGCAGAAGTTGAAAAGGCAATGTTGAGAGAGGGGCGGCCAACCCAACAGGTAGGTAAAGGATTTAAAACACCTTTAGTGCTACCGCGCAGAAAGGGCAGCCTGGCGGAACAATGTACCTTTAAATGAAGAAGTGGCTCCTGCGGTGGCGGTTGTTCCTGGTAGGTCCTGCAGTTCGGGTGATCCAGCAGAGGAAGAGAGGCTCTCGTCGTGGAGGAAGGTTCGAGTTGCTGCACTACCCAGGGATGAAACCAGCCCCGGTGCTGCACGACGAATAAAAGGTACGCTCCTTTAAATCGCGGTCCGGGTGGACTGGTGCCTGGCTATCCGGCCTCCGAGTACAGGGTACGGTAGATTCGGCCAAGGCAGTTCCGGGAAGGCGATTGGCAAGCTGGTTGGCCCCACCAGCTCAAGGGAAGAAGGCTCTTGCAGAGGAAGATCTTCTCTCGTCGTGTGGAGAAAAGTGGTGAGATGTTGCAGCAGGGGTTCACCGGTGGTTCAGTCGTTGCAAATGTCTTTGGCTTCTCTCCTCTTTGGCTGCTTAGTTCCAGTGGCGACGTCTTGCCCTTCCAGTCCTCACGACCCTGCTTTTATGCAAAAAGATCCTCTTTCATACAGCCTAGCTGTCAGTCACACAGTAGAGTGGTCATCTTGGCGGGAGACCCTCCAGCCTATCAGGATAGAGTGCGACATGGGTTGCTGAGGCAACCCTGTCCAGGGGTCCTACTCCTCCTCCCACACAATGGACCTACCCCAGACTCGAAAATGAACATAAGGGAAAAACTACTAACCCTTTCCAGTACCTCCATAGTAAGATGGTTTGTACTAGTTTAGTTCATAACAATTGACTAGTAAAGTCAATTGGGACTTTACATCCCCTGGGAGACAGTAGTCAGTCCCAGGGTATGGAGTCTATGTTTGGGGGTCGCTACGACACCCCTGTGTCAGTGCACTGAGGGTGCTGTGTAACGCATGTGAGTAAAGATGGTTTCTATGGGGGTGAGAAAATCCCATAAACATTAAACACAAAAATAGCCTAGAAAACACAGCAAAAAGTGCCTCAGAGTGGGAAAAAGAAACAAACCCTTCAAATCCAGCAAAGCTGCTGGGGGACTCTATAGGTAAGGGAAATTAGCCATAGAATGAGAATTCTCCCTAACACACGTCCCGATCTGGCACCCCCATCGGTCCTTTGAGGTTCAGGATCATGAGCTTTCATTTCTAATACAAGGGTCTACGCTTTGGCCTCAATTCGGCCTCCAGGGTCTTTACAAGACTGATGAACGCAGTGGCAGCCCTACTCTGGGCCCAAGGTCACCACGTCTATCCATACCTAGATGACTGGCTCGTCAGGGCAAGGTCGCGAGAGGCAGTCCACCACACCTCCTCCGCCCTCATGCTTACATTACACAAGTTGGGATTTTCCATCAATCTCAAGACGTCACCGCTGGAGCCCAGGCAGAGTTGAATGTTCCTGGACCTCATCTGGGAAATGATCTCCGAGAATTTTCCCCTCCAAGGACAAGATCTCAGCCATCAAGCCACGGGTCATTTTCTCAGCAGAACAGTGACCTCCGCTTGGTGGTACCATCAACTCTTGGGCATCATGGCGGCATGTCTCCTGGCGGTGCCGTACACCAGACTCAGAATAACACGCTTGCAGTTGCACTTCACAGCCTCCTGGAGTCGGGAGAAGGGCTCCCAAGCGGTCAGCCTCCCCACCTCATCTCCACCAGGACCTAGTCTGGTGGAGCACAGAGGACAACCTGCGGATAGGCAGCCCATTTCGTCAACCGGATCCACGGGTTACCATCACCACAGACTCCTACCTAGAGGTCTGGGGAGCTACCTTGGATAGCCAGTGTCCATGGGGTATGGTCCAGTCAGGAGGAAGCAGCCCACTTCAACTGGCTCGAGTTGATGGCCATCTGGCTCGCTCTCAAAGCCTTCCTCCTGATGATCAGTGGCAAGGCGATCCTCATTCAAACTGACAGATCCACCAGCATATACTGCATCAAATGCAGAGGGGCACCAGGTCTCCTCCGCTCTGCACCCTAGCAGTCAGCATTTGGGAGTGGGCTCTGGCAAACAGCATACACCTGGCAGCGGTTCACCTCCCGGGGGATTCCAACTTGGAGGCAGACAGGCTCATCAGGCTGGGTGCGGACAACTACGAATGGCAGTTGAACTAACAGGTCCTTTAGGGGATCTTCAACAGATGGGGTTATCCTCGGATGGATCTGTTTGCCACCTGGTGCAACAGGAGGTGCCCCCAGTTTGCGTGCTAGCAGGGACACGGCTCTTGCTCTCTGGGCGATGCAGATCCAGTGGAACATGAAAGCATATGCCTTCCCTCCCAATCCCCTGGTACACGGGGTAATCTGCAATATAAGGGAGTCCCGGCACCTCTGTATCATTCTGATAGCTCCTTGGTGGCCAGCAAGGCCATGGTTCTTGGAACTGTTCAACCTGTCGGATCAGCCCCCGATGCACCTTCTGCTGGGCCCAGCTCACCTACTATCACAGCAGGGAGGCATGGTCATCCACACTGCCCCCAGAAGTTAGCCCTCTCAGCGTGGTTCCTGAACAGGTCACACTAAGGCATCTGCATCTGTCACAGACTAACCTAGACATCATATAGGGTGCTAGGAGCCATCCTACCAGGAGCCAGTACAAAAGCAAGTGGACTAGGTTTTGTCACTGGGCAGAATCAAAGGTCGTCGATCCACTGACCTGCATGTTGGACGACGTGCTATCCTTCACTGCACACCTCGCACATTCGGGGGTGCAGGTAGACACATGCCGCACCTATCTGGCAGCCATCGCAGCCTACCAGAACTCGGAGGAGGTATTTTCATCCTCAAATCTGGGGGTTAAAATACATCTGGCGGCCCTCACAAGGCTCTACCAGCCTATCAAGAAGCCACACCCAGTGTGGGACCTTAACGTGGTCTTGGGTGCCTTAGCACATAAACCATTCGAGCCAATGGCGTCTGCGGACACCAGGCTGGTCACCATTAAGACAGCCCTCCTGGTGGGTCTTAACTCTGCACACAGGGTCAGTGAAATCCAGGCACAGGTGGCTTCCAAGCTGTATACTACCTTTCATAAGGACAAGGTGGTGCTTAGAATGCATTTCACCTGAATGAGGAGATTGTGCTACCTACTTTCGCGGACCCTAAGGACGAAGCTCAGAGGTTACTGCGATGTCTAGATGTTAGGCACACTCTAAAATTCTACCTGGACAGAACCAAGACCTTCGGCAAATCAGAGGCTCTCTTTGTCACATTCGGTGGGTCAAAGCCAGGCTATCAGGCGTCCAAGGCCTCCATAGCAAGATGAATGGTTACGGCCATCGGAGAGGTTTACGAGGGGCAGCACAAACCACTCCTAGCAAATATGCATGCCCACGCTATTGGAGCCAAGGCCACAGCGGTTGCTTTTCAGAGGCACGTTCCATGGTAGGTCATTAGCAAGGCGGCTGCATGGGCGACTCCTTCGGCCTTCTCCAAGTACTGCTTCGATGCCAGCTCCAGGTTGGACGCTGCATTTGTTAAGGCAGTAGTAAGGAACTTCTTTTCTTAGGAGGGACACCGCTCCTTCTCCAGCATGGGGTCTGGCATGGATTCACATGCTCATGAATATTCCCCGTCATCAGGCTGGGAATCCTCGGTAAAGAAAAAATCAGGTTCAGTTTAGTTTCTGAACTGTCTTTCTACTCATAACCAATCACTGGTCTCTGGGTCATACTGCCCCCAACAAATGACTGCCCTTTATTTAAGCCCCTCCTCTGGCAGCCATCTTCAGATTTTTACCGCACGTTTAAGTGTTGGGAGTCCTCGTGCTTTAGCTCTGGAGCTTTTACTGCGTTTTGCGTTTTTTCGAAGAGCTTACTCGTATATTTTCAGTCAATCTAGCCTCAAGCTCCACCGATTCTGCTTCCGATCAACGGGGACCCATTTTCGGAATTTTCTACGCCCCTCAAGGGCATCTTTCGTCGAGTTTTCCACAACTCGGAGGATTCCAGAAGATCTTGGAGGCCTACCCCGTGTGGTCATGGCCCAGGACAAAAAAAGCATGACGCCTGTTGGACCCAAGCTGTTCAGGAGCTGCCCTGGATGCGGGGCTACAGAACGTCTTTAAGGAGGATGAGCACTCTCGGTGCCTCTAGTGCCTTCACGATGACAAATTGCATGTGGAGAAGGACTGTGCATTTTGTAAGAACATGTCAGAGTGGACAGTGAAGGATCGTCTTCTAAGACCTTTGAGGGCGCTCTGGCAACGGGGGCCCAACAAAAGGCAAAGCACCGCGAGTCCGCGGGCACCGGGAGTGCCGATCGGTCGGGCGGCTCGGCTGCCAGGCAGGGCGCATTATCACCGACGCCATCAACCACGAGCCAATGCTCTGGCTCGGTGAAGAGGAAGTCGGAGAACCCGGGTAAGCTTCAGGAGAAGCCCTGGTCGATCCTGACGGAGACAACGGAGGGGGAGCGAGGTGGCGACCCTCCCCCAAGGTGAAGGCCCCAGGCACGCCCAAGGTCGTGAAGGCCCAGATTCACCGAGCTAAGGCATCGATTGAAGGAGTTGTGGCGAACATGGCGAAACCTATGGAGGCTTCCCCAGTGGAGACGGCTTCAGGGGCTAGAGTTTCCCTGCCACCCCGGAGGGAAATCATCTTTTCTGCCTATCGAAAAGACCACCGTGAAACCCCAGCAGGGGAAAGAGGGGGGGGGGCAGTAGCCATAATGGACACGGATACCACCTCTAACGATGAGTTGGCTAGCGTCCAAAGGATCCTGGACAAGAAGTTCGAGGAATCCAGGGCCCACGGGAAGGATCCCGATGAGGCTGACTAGGAGAGCAATGGGGGGGGCGCGACTAGGAAGATAGGGCCGCAGAGGACCCCACGCCCCAGCCGTCGGTCCCGTTGCAGCCTTTGCCCGTACCACAGGACACTTCAGGAGCTTTCTTGATGGCTATACAGACCCTGTGCATGGAGATAAGGACAAGGATGCCCTTAACGCCCACCGACGACCCAGCGGGGCCTGGTCCGTCAGGGAGCCTGCCTAACGAGCGGAGACGAGTCCATCCTCCTCCCTCCCCCTTCCACCCACTTCCAGCCTTCACCCCCATCCCCTCCTCCGAGGGATGAGACGGGAACGGAGACGGCGACGACAGGGACGGACGGCGACGACGGTGATGACTACGGAATGGATCTTGAATCACCACCCGCTCGGGCCTCCCCTCCCGACGAATTTGGCTACTTCAACACCATGATCGCCAGGGCATCTGAGCTCTTCCAGCTCTGCCCCAAGGAACAGAAGGAGGGTTTCCTCTATCAACAGCAGGAGGCCAAGAGGAAGACTGTCCTCTCAGTCCCGTTACTGGACGACATCTGGGACGAGGGGCTGGCGCTCCTGAAGAACCCGTCCATGGCTCCTGCTAAGAGAGACCGGTACGAGAAGAAGTACGTTGTCCCGGACTCTGCCCCTATGTGCCTCAGAACACAACCGTCCCCGGATTCAGTGGTCTCTGCGGCGGCCAAGAAGAAATCGACGGGGGCGACGGCAGAAAGGCGAGGTGGCTTCGGACCATGCCATTATGGTGGCCACGGACATTGCCGACACCGGCTTTTCGTCAGATGGGCAACAGCGTTTGCTTTCACCTGTGCGGTTGGGTCAAGGCCACCGATTTCCGCCAGGACGTGCAGACCAGGGTTCTGGACATGCCCTTCGGCGGGAACAACCTGTTCGGCAAGACAGTGGACGAGTCACGGCAGGCCATCAAGGTGAACACCAAGACGGCTCGGCCCTTGGGTGTTCAACGACGACGGCCATCCTTTCGGAACTCCGGAGGCAAGCAAGGTGCCTCCAAAGGATTCGGCAGTGGTTCCTCGTACCGCCAAGCAGCCTGGTCCTCGTCACAGGAAGCCTACAGAGGACGCGGCAAGACCGGAGGATCGCGTCGTAGTCGCCAAGGAAGCAAGGCCGTGACGAAACGGGACTGAACCGGCCGTGACGTCGGGCCCCCACCCGAGCACCCTGGTGGGAGGCCGACTAGCGAAATTCGTCAGCGTGTGGGAGTCTCTCCACCTTTCCGTTGGGCGCTAGATGCCCTGGCCCGCGGGCACACTCTGGAATTCCAGAGAAGGTGTCCCCGTATGCCACCCGTGGCCAGGAAGGAAAACCACGTCCCACAACTACTTCTAGAGGTACGAGCGATGCTAAGAATGGGAGCCATAGAACTCGTCCCAAAAAGGCTCTGGGGCTCCGGAGTGTACTCGCAGTACTTCCTCGTCCGGAAGAACACCTGCGGTTGGCGACCCATTCTGGACCTTTGTCGTCTAAACAAGTACATCAAGTCTCAGAAATTCCGGATGGTCACCC
The DNA here is from genome assembly GCF_040938575.1 of Ambystoma mexicanum. NCBI lineage: Eukaryota > Metazoa > Chordata > Amphibia > Caudata > Ambystomatidae > Ambystoma > Ambystoma mexicanum. The sequence continues at coordinate 802,444,640 of NC_090935.1, read as the reverse complement.
TCCAGCACGTGCTGGGACAGCTGGAGGAAGGAGACTTCCTATCGTTGCTGGAGTTGGAGGATGCCTACTTCCACATCCCCATTCTAAAGGGTCATCACAAATTCCTACGATTCGTGGTCCAGGGGCGGCACCATCAATTCAAGGCCCTGCCCTTCGGATAGAAGTCGGCGCCCAGTGTATTCACGCTGTGCCTGCAGGGGATCCATGTCTACCCCTACCTGGATGATTGGCTCATCCGGGCATGTTAGGCAGAATCCTGTGCAGTTCCCTTGGGAACACTGCAAAAAGATTAAGTCTACAGGAGTAAGCAGTAAACCCAATTGGTAGCCGTCTGCACCACCCAGATTTACCTGGTAGCTGTGGCTGAGCAGTCAGACTTCTCTCAAGAAGAGTAGGGCAGTATATAGAGTATACACAATAGGGCTAAAAACACAGTAGAGCAAACAAACACTGACCAGAGCTTTGTATAAAAAGTATATAATTATTTATTTGAAACACACTTTAGGCAATGTACTAGCACGCCAAATCCAAGGCAAGTTAAAAACACAGTCAGGTAAAGTATACACACCTCCCTTAATTACTATTAGACAAGTCAGAATTAGAACACCACGATTTGTTAAACAGATGTGAGCGCATAAGCTGATGGCACTCCAATAATTCAGTTAAAGGGAGAGAAAAAGGCAGAGCATAGAAATAAAACCGGTCCCAACACTTTAGGAGTTCTCAGCAAGGGAATAAAGGCAGTATAGACTGTAGAGCCAAAGTACATAGGCCAGGCCCAAAGCGAAATGTGCCCAGGATCACATGGTTTAAAAATGCACTAAAAGTTTTTGCAGAATGTTCAAAAGAGGTTGGGTCGATTCAAGAAGGTAAAGTTAGGAGGTCTGGGGCCAACCCAGTTGGCAAGCCAAAGATTTAAGGGTCACCTTGGGCAAACCGAAGAAAGGGAGGCCAGGCAGGACACAGTACTTTAAACAGAAAGGAAGCTCCAGCGGTGGCAGTTGTTCCTGGCAGTGGTTGCAGTTCCTTGTTTCGACCAGGGGAAGAGATTTCGTCGAGGAGAAAACGTGGAGTCGTTGCACTGCACAGAGATGAAACCAGCCGCGGAGTTCGTCAATAAAAGGAGCGGTCCTTTTATTTGCGGTCAAAGTGGTGAAGCTTGGCTATCCGGCCGCCGGGGTGCTTGGCACGGGCGATTCGACCAAGAGACGTCTTTGGAAGGCGAAAAGGGCAAACTGGTTGGTCCTACCAGCTCAGAGGAAGAAGACTCGTCCAGCAGAAGATCTTCTCTTGTCGTCGGGAAAGTGGTGAGGTAGTTGCAGCAGGGCTTCACCAGTGGTGATGTCGTTGCAGATGGCTCAGCTTCCTCCCTCTTCGGATTCTTAGGTCCTGTGGCGACTTCTAAAGTTCCAGTCCCAAAGGCCCTGCTTTTATGCAGAAAAAACCCCATTCAACAGCCTAGCTGTCACTCAAACATGCTAAATGGTGAGCCGGGCGGCTCAACACTGGCCCAATCATAACAGAGTGCGACTTGAGTTGCTAAGACAATGCAGTCCAGGGTGCCAATTCCCCCCTCCACCCCTCCTGTGGAACCCAGACAGAGTGGCACCATTTGGAGGGCTTCTGTGGAGAAGCCCGCCAAAATAGTGGAACAAAGGACTTGACCTTGTTCAGAGTTACAGAGACGGACACAAACGCCATTTTAGAGAAGAGTTCTGGCAAAAAGACCCAACCGGGGATTTAATATTAAATAAATAAACCGGCACTATCTTTAACATTGCAACAAAACGTGGTGCATTTAAAATCAATGGGAAAATCCCATAGGAAATATTCCGGTGGAATATTTTGCGTGGTAACCACTGCCACCAGCCAGAACCTCGACAAGGGGGCTGGACAGTTCCCCCTTGAAAACAGACCCAGGGGCAATCGAATTAACCCCTTCCAGTACTTCGACAATACGATGGTTTGTACTGGTTCTGTTCACAATTTAGGACTAGTAAAGTCAATGGTCACTTTACATGCCCTGGGAGACAGTCAGTCCCAGGGTATGGAGTCTGTTTGGGGGTCACTAGGACACCCCTGTGTTACTGCACTGAGGGTGCTGTGTAACACACACATAAAAAAAATAGATGATACCCTATGGAGTAGAAAGAAAAACCCAATAGCCCATAAGCACACACAGAGTCAAAGACACTCAAATCATGCCTAAGAGTGGGTGGAAAAGTCTTTCTCCTTAGCAGGAGAAAAAAACAAACCCCAAAAATCCAGCAAAGCTGCTGGGGGACTCACTGGGTTTGGGAAATTAGCTTTATAAGAGAATTCTCCCTAACAGGGCAAAGTCAAGAGAACTCGCCATCGATCACACAGCGAAGACCGTCCAACTGCTCACGGATCTGGGATTCTCAATCAACTTCGCGAAATCCGACTTGGTACCATCGCAGGTCGCCCTGTTTCTTGGAGCCAGACTCGACAGTGGCGCGATGGGCTTCGCCGTCGGAGGAAAGGACAAAGGCCATCCTGGGCAAGGTACAACGGCTGTTGTCCATGGACGTGGCCAGGGTGAGGTCCATCAAGTCCCTACTCGGCATGATGTCCTCGTGCATCTACCTCGTGAGCCTATGCAGGCTGCGGATGCGACCACTGCAGGAGTTCCTTGACGCCCGTTGGATGCAAGCAGCGAGCAGTTTCGAAGACAGGATCTCACTCAACGAGACTTTCCACCAAGCGATCCGGTGGTGGGGCACCCGCGCGCATCTGGCGGCGGGCATGGACTTCCAGACCCCGGCACATCAGGAAACAGTGACGACGGACGCCTCCCTGGAAGGTTGGGGAGCGCACACCGGAGATCTCCACGCAAGAGGGCTCTGGCTCCCGGAGATGATGTCACTACACATCAATGTCCTGGAGCTCCGAGCCGTGTTCTGGGCCCTCAGGTCGGTCCTCCCGTCCCTCAAGGGCAAGGTGGTAAGGGTCTTCACCGACAACACCACAACAATGTTCTACATCCGTAAGCAGGGGGGGCACCAGATCCCCAGCCCTATCCAAGGAAGCGCAGGATCTGTGGCACTGGGCCGTCACCCAAGGGATGTTCCTGGTACCCTTCCATCTGGCAGGAATAAAGAACACCATCGCTGACTCGCTCAACAGGGAGCTGCGCTTGTGCCACGATTCGGAGCTGCGGCAGGATCAAGTGGATCTCCTATTCCGACGATGGGGTAATCCCCACATTGACCTATTCACGACGGCGATGAATTCCAAGTGCCGGAGGTTCGCCAGCAGGTTTCCCCAGCCAGGGAGCATTGGCGATGCCTTCTCATTCCCCTGGGACTGCCTATTCCTGTATGCGTTCCCACCGTTGCTGCTGCTGCAAAGTCAACTCAGACGGTCCAGGTGCAGGATGATCCTCGTCGCACCGGCATGGCCAAGGCAGATCTGGTTCCCGGATCTTCTGGACATGTCAGCGTTCCCGCCCCCCAAACCCCCCCCCCCCCCACCTGGTCCAACTACCGACGGACGCGCATCTTCTCAGCAGGGAAGGAGGCGCCAGCCTCCATAACGACCCAGGATCGCTGAACCTGCAGGCCTGGCTCCTGCAGCACTAGAGTTCGGAGGGTACGATATCCCGGCGGACTGCAAGGAGGTGCTTGCAAAGGCCAGGGCGTCCTCAAATCTCAAGCTTTATGGACACAAATGGAAGAGGTTCTCTGTCTGGTGCCGTGCACAGAAGATTAACCCTCTGCAGATTCTCCCTCAAGTGCTGCCGTACTTGCTATCGCTGACCAAGGCGGGGCTGGCACATGCCTCCATCAAGATCCATCTGGCGGCTATCTCCCGCTACACCAGAACTCCGGGGCGGGCATCTCTGTGGTGTCATCACCTGGTGAAGGAGTTCATGAAAGGACTGTTCCTGGTGTTCTCGCCGGTGAAGGCTCCGGCCCCGGCGTGAGAGCTCAACGTGGTGCTGACCAGGCTCTTGGAGCCGCCATTCGAGCCTATGGATTCGGCACCGTTGAAGTTCCTGTCATGGAAGACTGCGTTTCTTGTGGCCATCACCTCAAGGCCTTCTCCTGTAAACCTCCATACCTGACATTCCACGAGACGAGGGTAGTGCTGAGGACACACCCCTCCTTCATGCCCAAGGTGCCGTTGGACTTCCACCTCAACGAGCCTGTGGTGTTACCTGTTTTCTTCCCGTCTCCTTCGTCGCCGGCTGAGAGGACTTTGCACTCGCTGGATGTGGCTAGAGCGCTGAAGTTCTAGGTGGACCACATGAGTCTTTGGAAGACATCACAGCTGTTTATAAACTTTGGACCTGTGAACCAAGTGAAGGCCCTCTCGAAGGCTTCCATTTCCAGATGGCTCTCCGGCTGCATCATACACTCACGGTTGGCAAACCGACTGTTGCCCGGCCGTCCGAGCCCATTCAACCAGAACGATCGCTGCTACCACAGCGTTCTTGTCTGGTGTGCCCCTGCTGGACATCTGCCGGGCTGCTACGTGGAGGTCGACGCACACCTTCACAAGATTCTACTGTGTCGACCGGGATTCCAGGGAGGAGTCCAGAGTCGGCCAGCAGTGCTGCGCAACCTGTTGGCTTGAAGGTGAGCCTGGTGAGGAGGTAAGAGATGCTTAATGTTGAGTTGTTGAAATTCTTAATGTTGAGCCTTGCCACCTCCCGTGGTTGTGCATTTGTGTACTGCAATGTATTCTTGTATTCATGAGCATGTGGGAGAAGGAACAAGTTACTTGCCTGTAACTGTTGTTCTCCAGCATGGGTCTGGCATGGATTCACATGCGAACCCTCCCTCCAACCCCTCTTCGGCTCTTCTCTTGGTCCTACTGCCACTTTACGTGCTACCAAATCTGAAGGTGGCTGCCAGAGGAGGGGCTTAGGTAGAGGGCAGTCATTGGCTGGGGGCAGTATGACCCAGAGACCAGTGATTGGTTGTTAGTAGAAAGACCGTTCAGAAACTAAACTGATTTTTTCTTTACCGAGGATTCCCAGCCTGACAGGGAATATTCATGAGCATGTGAATCCATGCCAGACCCATGCTGGAGAACAGTCACTGGTAAGTAACTTGTTCCATCCTGGGGCTTCATTCAGTTGTAATTGCCCATACAGTATGGAGGAAAGGGGACGGGACATAAGAGTAATTATAAATTACTCACATTAGTGACTAATGTACTCCTAGTCCATAGTCCCCTTTCCTCCATACGTCCCACCATCCCCCCCTAATAAAACTGGTGTCAATGTACAATGGTGATATTATCGACGCGTCAAAGAGGGCTGAGGAGTGGTGCCGGTGGGTGGAGTTAAAGGAGCGCATGCTCCCAGGGGTGCATCCCTGTGCGCCTCTAAATTTAAAGGGAAGACTTTTTTTCTGGTGAAAAAAGTTCTGTCTCCCATCCCTAGCGAGGGACGCCCATACAGTATGGAGGAAAGGGGATTATGGACTAGGAATACGTTGGTCACATCCAGTCGAAAGAACGTTACCAGTTGGTAATTAACTTGTTCTTTTGCAATTGCACACATTCTGGGGTTAGTGTGTGTGATTTCCTACAAAGTGTAGCACATCCTGATTAACAAAGAGGAAGCCTTTGTCTATGCTAGGAACAATACTAGGTTTAGATTATTAGTTTCAGTGTTTATTATTGGTATCACAGGTATGGATGAAATGCATAGAGTGGACGGATCCGACTCATCTGTACATATTTGTAGAGCTGTGACTGCTGGGGTGTGTATCTTTGGGCCCCACTTGCCTTTCTTTTCCTCATTCAGGGATTGAACAGCTTTGCTTTTTATTTTTCCAAGATAGGCCATTTAGCAGCTAATGTAGTGAAATTGGCACTCAGCAGCCACATTGGGCTTGGAGCTCATGAACATATTGGTGTCGGAACACATGTGCGTAAAGCTAATGTATTCAAGGGGTCAGCCAGCAAATCATTAGCATTGGTGCACGACCCTTATGAAATGTACAGGTCCCCTTGTTAAATTAAGCGTCTAGATAAGGGCATTCCCTACATTATTGTGAAATTGCAACATCTTTGAGAATATGGCAAGTACTTTATTATATGACGAACATTACACATTTGATAGTAGCTTACAAACAAAATTGTTCCCAATGCTGAAATTCACCAACTGCTAATTAAAAAGATTAATTGTATTGATTGTTAAAAATTGTGCCAGCAAAGAAATTCATGTGTAACATTACGGCTGCAGCCATGAAATGAACTGTAATATTGCAGGATTCACTCCACTAAAATAATGAACATTGAATCTAATTTATAGTTATGAGCTTAATAAGCTAAAAATAAACATTCTGAAAACATACAAATAGTGCAATAGCGTAATTACATTTATACTCTATTTCAATAAGAGGAAAGAATTACATTGAATGGATTTTAATACTTGTCTAAAAATGAATACTGATAGCTGTGGCACGGTTTCCCCTTGAAAACACTGTCCTGAACGCTATTAGGTTGGGTAGCTTTTAGCTGAAGTGTTTAAATTTGCCTTTGTGTGTTGAAGCTGTAGTACCACCTCAGTCTAAGGGGGCAAGGGCTGAGGAAAAAATAAATCCACACACGAAATTAAACACAGGTCCTCCATAAGGTACATTTTAAAAATGTTCTGAAAATTGGCTCAGATGCTTTCTAAGTAATTTTAAATCATTTGAAGACATTACCATGTCGGGACATGGGCTCATGTCCCCATAATGAAATCAAGTCCCCACAGCGTGTGTTATCGTACCCAAGTCCCCACATGGATGCACGGACGCCTGCACGGACACCCCCGGTACACCTTTTAAGGACTTAACTAACCTGAGAAGGCAGGAACAAAGCCAAACTATAATATGGCCAAAGAACAATCTGAAATCTTGCGGCACAGGCATTTTGGGACACCAGCCACGTTTAGTAGCCAAACGCAGTAAAGGCAAATTTGCGCACCAAAAATACTGCAGAAACAATAACAACTTAACTGTTGACACCAGCTTGTCTTTAGGCACATATATAAGTAACTAAAAATCCCATGTGTAAAAAGCTAGGGTGACACAACAGTATCCCCTTTAAAGTGCACTGTAAGATGCTGTGTGCAATACTAAAAAGTACAAGAATTCTAAAGGGAAACATAGTTTCCAGTACTGATAGTCTGAAGGACGGGATGGTTTCCCAATAACCATGAACAGACGGGAAGTGAAGCTGAAGACTTTCCTTCAAAAAGTCAGGACAAGATTAAAACTAAGCAAAAAGAATGGGGTTCCATAGGAAACTTCGGAGTGAAAAATTGGCAAAAAGAAAATCAACAGTGGGGATTCCCAATGCCACTTCCACGTCCAGCATTTCTCACTTTTGTCGACTCGGAGGCCGCTTGTGTGTTGGCCACTCCTCTCAGGAGAGAGAGGATTCACATCTTCCCATGCCTGAATGATTGGCTCATTCAAGCCTGCTTCCTAGATTTGGCGATTGTGTACCTGCTCAATATCTTCTGGCTTTTCCACAGCTTGGGCGACTCCTTGAACATCAGGAAGTCCCACATATTGCCGTCCCGGTCGCTCCACGTCATTGGAGCATTTCTGGACACATGCACAGACAAAGGCCTTTCCTCCTAATAAGTGACTTGCGAACATCTTGCCGATTATGGACGTCTGTCAGTCTATCTGTTCCTAGCCTTTGCTTTCCTGCATATTCTGTGATTCTTTACCTCCTGCATCCTGTTTGTGCTAGGTGCTAGGATGGTTAGCTGCTAATGCAGTGGTCTCAGTTTCAGGGCAACATATCGGACCTTTTCGTTGGTCACCAGCAAGGTGACTCGGGACCTACTCTGCTAGTCCATGTGGGGCCAATTAGCCTAATGTGGAAACTTTGCAGAAAACCTGTCCCCAACAAACCATTGTGATGCTCTTGTCCCTAAGTGGTTGGGGTGACCCCCTTGGTGATCGGACAATGAGCGATATGTGGTCCCCCACCTGTCGGAGGCTTGGAAACATAATAACCCACTATAAATATGGGCAATGAGGCCTCGGTATGGGGTGTGTGTTGTGATTTTGACAGCCAATAGGTTGACCATGCCCTCCCACAACAAACTGGGTGATGCAGGGTTACAGCCTCTTTGAACGGAAGAGATGCGACTGTGGCTTAATTCTCTGCGAACCACATATCCCTTGTGCCCTTCCCATCTTGCAAGAACAAAGAAAGTGTTGCGGATGCCTTGAGCAGGTAGATGTAGCGCCTCATTGTAGAGGCCTCTGCCAGGAGCTTATGGACGGGATCTTCACCTGTTGGGGGTGCAAGTTGTTCTGCTCCAGGAAATTTCCTCTGGCCAGAGCCTGAGGGGGAAACATTTTGTAGTGTGGTGGTCTCTATGCATTCCCACCAATTACTGTCATTTTACTGGCGCTCATAATCTTGATCACTCCGGACCGGGTTCGGAAGACGTAGTACTGGGAACATCTCAACATGTCCATATGTCCTCCATGGAGCATGCCAGTGAGGGTGGGCCTGCTCTCCTATTCAGGAAGGTCGGTTCATCCACCCGATCCTCAGCAGGCTCAAGTTTCATGCTTCGCTTCTGAGTGGCTGTGGTACAAGCAGTGAGGCATGTCTGACAAGGTCCTGGATGTTTTCTTTTTTGCCAGCAGGCCCACAAAGTCAATTTTTACCTGTAGGCGACATACGATTTTGGCTTGCTGCCAAGAACGGGTTCTAGACCCTTTCATCCATCTAACATCCTCTTTTACTGGATTTTCTTCTCTTTGGCCCGGGGTTCTTCAAATTAGCATAGTGAAGGTGTGCCTGGCCACTAGATCAGTCTTTGAGGTCCCCCCGAACAAGGCTCACATTTCGCTATCCCCACAATTATGTGGTTTTTGCGTGGATTATCTACCCACTTTCATCCATGCTAGTTTATTGTTCATCCGTGGGAATTAAAACATGTTCTTATGTACCTTGCTGTGGCTCCATTTTAACCTTTACATTGTTGCTATTTGAGATTGCCTCCGCTAGGCGGGTGAGTGAGAACCAGACTCCATTGGTTAAACTGTGCTACCTTATTTTCTTCTTGTTAAATGTTACTCAACGAGTGGGGCTGACTTTGCTTCCCAAGTTAGTTTTGTACTTTAATCTCACACTGAAGATACTTTTTTCTTCCCTCTGCATGACTGAGAAGTGATTTCCTACCTGGACACTAGTTCACCAAGAGGTCTCAACTATTCTGTTTTTTGGAAAAGAGACACCGGAAAGGATGACCAGCACTTTGTGTGTTACGCTGGTACTTGTGCAGGCAGCGCTGTTACTAATTGGACCATGTCCATTTGGATTGTCCTCTGTATTTGAGTGTTATGATCTGCCTGGGAAAGATGTTCCTGATGGCCTGGGGTTCCATTCAACCAGAGGTCATGCAGAGGGCTGTGCCTGGGCTGAACGTCAAAGCTTTGTATGCTTCGCTGCATGTGTTTGCCTGGTTTCATTGTTGTGACCGGAAGCATCCAGGAGGTCCTCCAGGGTTTCATAGTGAAGGTGATGTTATCGCGCACCTTCCTCCACAGCTTCTGTATTGCTCTGGGAATCTAAGATGAGAAATCTGTGGAAAGAAGGAATCAATTAGAAGAGCAAATTACTTACCTGTTCTTTTAAATGGATTTGTGTTAGTGGAAAAAGGTTGATCAGAGGTCATGGGGAATGGCTGCCTTTATATACATACATTTCCCGACTTTGCGTCAGGAGAGTGTAAAACAGCCAATGCGGAACTGCGCTGAGCCTCCCCCCGATGGTGGAAAAAGTTTCCAAGAACAGCTGGTGCTGGAGAAGAGATATTTAAGATGAAGCATTTGTGTAAGGAAGGAAGGACTAATCTATCAGAAAGAGCATGACAGAGCGGTTAGTAATTTGCTCAATGTTAATGCTATTTCAATGGACCTGAAAACATTTTTTTTAAAAAGAAAAACATGAACAAATAGGAAATAAAAATGTGGAGAGCATTTTTTTTAATTTAAAATACTTTTACAGAGGCTGGATATGGCATGGGGTGCTGCCTCTTAAGGCTACCATTCATCCAGCACACACAGTGCTCTTCATCTGTTTAATTGATTTTGGTTTTTCAGCACTTTTATATTGACTGAACTTTTCTTTCTGAAAACCGCATAAACATTGAAACCTATCACTAGTGGCTAAGTGTTTGTTGTAATTCAGCATGGGGAAATTTCAATCTCTAACCCCATACTACAATAAGCTACCTCTGATGCTTTTACTAACCAAGACCAAGCACATGTAGCTCACTAGGGTGTGGACTGTCTCAGTCTGGGAGAAAATGTTCCATGTTGTCAATGATGCTGTGAAGCAATGTTGGAATATGCTACCCATTTTTAGATAACACCTTCAAAGGTTTAAACCTTCTCGCTAGCCCAAGTTGTTTTGTAGTGCTGAACGTATTTGGATCTATCAAGTTACCTAGTGTCATATCTTGTGGATTGGAGACCTGGTCAACTATTGCCCTACATGGTGGGGTTGTGAAAGTGGCAGTGACGGCACTGAAAAAACTGTTTGGTGTAAGGCACAAAATGCTGTTTTCTTTACAATCAAATTGTAGTAGAACACATTGTCATAAAAAGAGATTTCTGTGTCATATGAGTGTCTGTCGTAATTGTGATCCCCACTCTCAGTGCAACCACAGAAGCCTCATGTACACACAACCCTCCCACCTTGGTTGACACCAGATGCCTATTTGCGTATGCAGGGCACCTTGAGGCAGCAATGCGGAGGAAGAGGTTTGGGAAGAGGGTGACGAAGAGGTTGTAGATAGGCATGCAGAGGCGGGAAAACGGGAAGAGGATTAGGGAAGACAATTGGACAGGCATGGGGAAATGAGGGGAAGGTTCTCTGACCCACTACAATATAGCACACACTGGAAACAGGAATCTTTAGCTTATACAAAACCTTCAGAACCTTGTGCTTAAAGAGTATTATGAACCTTTACTGTATACGGAACTCTGGCATCCTTATACAAGGAGACCTGCACAAAACCCTGACATACAACCAAGCATCCCAATAAAGTCCTCCTATAAGTACAAGTCTGATTCCTTTCACAAGTTTTATAATCCCAAAAGCATGACATCCCTCCCAGGTTTTTCACAGTATAGCCCCCATATTAGAGTTCATGCCATATCTGTAAGGCAATGAGAAAATAAAGTGCACATGTAAAGCCCTACCCTTCAATATCTGTGTTACTGCGTTGTCACTTGAGAACAAACATTCATATCACTTCTCTGGTCCTGCGTGCGAGCCCAGAGGCAGTCGTAGCTATGTGAATGTGTGGCGTGATCCTGATGTTAAATGCACACCCACACGAAAGAGCCAGACATCGCTGTAGACTGGGCTGATGGGTATTTTCTCACACCTGCTTGAGACAGTGTGAGAGCACCGCCATGACCCGGGCATGATCGCTGAAGCAATAGCACTCTTATGTGCTGATAAAACCCAGCAAGCGCGTGGCTTCCCATGCCGAATCCTTGCCAGGGTTCCGATCTTAATTGCAAGCACCAGCGAAAAGGAGAACCTACCTTTTCAGTGTGTGCTGACGCATCGCTCTCCGTGGTCCCATGCCTGGCCTGTTGGGGATTGCAGTCCCTATAAGCACTCGTCCAGACACACGGCCACGGCGAACCCCCCCTCCCCCCCCCAGACATGTCAGTGTTATGAGTATATTGTGATGACTCCAATGGAGTCATCAGATTCCCCGCCGGCAGTAAACCTCCTCCCATGTGGCCAGAGGACAGCAGCCGCTACCTGATCCTGAACCTGGGGGCGGCTATATGAGGTAATATCAGATGGGAGGAGACAACTGCCAAGGAGATGTCAGGACTTCATTGGGCGATATGCGATACCCTGCACTTTCCCATGAGGAAGACCCTCTAAAATCGAAGACCTTAACAGCCCATTGTCAGCATGAAGTTCATTCTGCAGACTAGTTCTACAGAATCACCTGTGCATGGGACTTTTAAAGATGGCAACGCACTACTGAGTGTGGCAGTGTAGGAGAAAACGTTGGTTCCTACGCAGAGGCTTTCGAGTGTGGGAGACATGTACCGGTGTGGCAGAGCAGAGGAGGCTGTTGAAACAAAAGGAGAAACGCAGTGTGCAGCACGACATGCCGTGGAGACGCCGGGAGCCGCAAGAGTGTTCCTGGGTGCACGGCAATTTGAAGAGGCAACGTTCTCCAGACTGGGACCTGAAGGGAAGCAGGTGTGTGTTAGGGAGTTTTATCATTATTGTGCTTCATCCTCTCTCCTAGCAAGACCCCTAGCACTTTATGCTGGACTTTTGGACCTTTTTCTTTTAATCCTGAATGAGTGGAGCCTTTTTCCACTCATTCATTCATGTGGGCTCTGTCTTTTGGAACTCTGCTCTTTGTAATCTTCCTGTACTATGGAGTCTGTTTGCTCCATAGCTCTTAAAGGCATTTGTGTTTTACTACTGCAGCACACAGCTCCTTATGGGCAATGTTGCTGGGGACCCTTGGGTCCTCCTTTAAGATTATTTTTCTATATCCTTAAGTAACTACAGTTCTTAAGGATACTTGGTGTCTCTCCCAAAACTCTGTAGACTGTGACATTGGCACACCCCACCTTCAGTGGAGTGCCAAAGGAATACTTAGTATCCCCCTTCTCTCTGCTGCTGTGATTTTTTTAAAATCACTTAGACAATCACCTAGTTGTGGACGTGTTCTAACAACTATTGTCTATTTTGTATATCGCAGGCTATGGCCATAGCCTCGGTAGTCCACAATAGGGGCACCCGAGTACCAACTTGGGGCGTCCCTTCTTTTTTCGCCATTACTAGTGTGGTTGTTCTTTGTTAGAACTTCTATCATTGTGGGAGGGTGAGGTTTGTGTGTGTTTTGCCTTTTGTGGAAACCAGTGGGTATCCCGCCCAGGCTCCAGAGTGTGTCTGTGCAGGCAGGAAGTGGGGGAGAGTCTTCCACCCCCCCCCCTGTCTGCCAGAATGCCTGAATAGGTCCAGCTCCCACAGGGGGGGTCTAGCTCTCCTGATCGGATAGCCAAATGCCCCTTTGTAAAATGCTGAGAGAGAATGCAGAGGAGTGGTTGCTGGAACTGTATAAAAGGGTGAGGCTTCTGGAGTGTAAAGCAAATCGACCACATGAAACAGAAGTAACCAAAGAAGATGATAACCAGAGACGCCTGCAGACTCTTCGCAAGACTGTGAAGAGTCCACTGCTGTCCTGACCCTGTTTTCTATGCGACTGAGAAGCTCCAAAGAGAACGACTTGTTCCCTTTGGCTAGTGGGAACGACCAGTCCCAAGACTAACTTTGAAACAAGCCATCTCCCAAGGTCCTAGGAGCTTCCAGAGCTGTGGAACCCCAATACAGGAGACCTGCTGCCCATTTCCAGTGCATCGTCGTGGAAAGGCTGAATCTGTCCATATCTGTGCTGAGCTCGTAAGGACACTCCTGAGATCCGATCCAACTCGCCCAGACCCCCTCACCAAAGAGTCCTTCGTTGGTGCTGCTGAAAAGGCGCCAAAACCGCAGAGTGAACCAAGAAGTTGCTGAAAGTCGTGCTGCAGGTCCTCCCTCGAAACTGCTGCTGAGAGACACCGTCCTCTGGTGGACCCTGCAGTAGAGCTCTGTTGCGAGAAATGTGCCCGTGGAATAGGGAAGACGTTGGAAGAGGAGGCTGGGACATCCAGATTGAGCAGGTATGTTTTTGGGAGGGTCGAGTGTCAGTAAGAGGGGGTTTGCTGCTCAGCTGCACATGTTGAAAACAAGCCCAGGACGAAACTGACATTAAGCATGATAGCTAAATGTCTGTTTCATTCGGGGCTTGTTTTAAGTCAAAGCAGCCACTTTATAAACGCCGGGTCTCCAGCAAGCAAGCCCTGGTCATTTCTTAAGTGTGCCAGGCTGAAACGGTGTCTGTGTGAAATGCTGTCATACATGCACTGTTTCAGCCTGGCACACTGGGAAAATGAGCTGGGGTGGCTCGCTGGTGCCCTGCCGTTTTTGTGCTTGGTTGTTCTGCGGGTGACAGGTGGGGGAGTCAAGAGAAGGTGGTTGCTAGTTAAAACGACTCTTCCTGCATTCCACTTCCCCGCAACCACCTACTTCCATGGAGGCTCCTTTGATCGCGAAAAGCTCCGTAAAGGCTGTGGCACTCTGCAAGACACCACTACAGAGGGGTCCAGTGAAGGCCTTCCTTCCTGCTCTCCTCCCTTCCCTCCTTTCGCACGTCCTTCTATTCGTCCCTCCCTAAACAGTGAGGAAGTCTGAAGGAGAGACAAAGTTTTACTTTGCAAAATTGAGGGGACTGAAAAATAATATAAGATCACCTAAGGTGGGGTAGGTGTGTTTTAAATTTCAGATCAGAGCTTGGATTGAAACCGAAAGATTTAACAGAGGGCACTCTGTACAATATGTTGTACCCCTGAGTTTTCCCTCCAGCGAATGTCAGGTTGGTGCAGGACTCCTGCCACAGCACATAGAAATAATTTGCCCACGCTGACCCTGAGTCTGAAGTCCCTATTTGAGATCACTGCCCTTTATGCTTTCCTGGGATGGAATAAAGCAGGACTAGGCAAAGCATGCAAGCTCTTGAGTGGAGTTCGTGAGTGGCTCTTAAATGAGCCTTTGGGTTTTTTGTGCAGGGAGTTGTGACTCTGGTGGGCTGTGGCTGCTCCCACTTGGTGCTGGTGTACTTGGTGACAGTCTAGGTGGAAGGAGAGGGCTGGACAGACCAAAGCTGTTTTGGCATGTGCAGATGTAGTTAAGGAAGAGTGGAGATCCAAAAGCAGAATGCTGAGGAGAGACAGCTCAGCAGGTTAGGCGACTGTTGCTGACTTTTTTAATGTTTAGACCTGCATGTAAATCCATTGGCTTTTTCCCTATTCGTGATGCACTCAGTGCTCTAAAATGGCCTGTTTTGACCTAGTGTTGGGTATGGCCCCTCGCTCAGTGTGAGAAATTCTACCCATGAACAAAAAACAAACTTGACACCCATGCAGAGGAGTGATTGGCAGGGTAGGAAGGGCAGGAGATGGCTCAGTAGCCACAGGAGCCACATTTATAAACAGCAGGGCTCCAACGAGCAAGCCCTGCTCATTTCCCAGGTGTGCCAGGCTGAGACAGTGTTCATATGACAGATTTTTATTCCCTATATGTTTAAAGAGCAAATAAACAGCCCCCAAAAATATGGGTACAAATGACTTGATGCTTATGAACATCCCCACCGCCAATATTGCGCACTAGTAGCGATCCACTATTTGCCATCAACTACCAGTAGTTCCAGCTAGTGTAAAGGTTGGAGACCCCTGCTCTAGACATTCCAGTCCAGTTTCACCAACAAAATAGTTTGCATCAAGACAGACAATTGTCTCAATGTTTTGCATAAACAAGCAAGGGAGGACCAAGTTCCTTCCACTTGTGGGCCTAGCTCTACAGATATGGGAATGGGTAGTATAGTAGGGAATTTGACTTCAGGCGGTGCATATTCCTGGCCAGGAAAACACAGCAGGCGATTCCCTCAGCCGCCAGTCTTCCACAAGCCAAAAAAAGTGACACCAAGTATAGACCTGTTTGCAACACGCACAAAAAGAAAAACTCAGCTATATGCTTGCAAGCAGGATTGGGGCCCATGCTGCCTGCGAGATGCCCTAGGGATTTCCTGCGATGGAGAGTCTGCATTCGCCTTCCCTCAACTCCCTTTGATTCATTGCACTTTGCTGAAGCTGCGGGATGCGCAGGACTACACGCTAGTGTTTATAGCACACTGGTGGTCAGCCATGTTCTGGTTTTTGGAGCTAAAGTTGCTGTCTGTCTCTCCGCCAATCCAGTTGCCTCAGATTCCCAATCGCCTGCACCAAAACTATCAACGCGTGTGGCATCACTCCCCACAATTTCTCAACTAAGTGGCCTGGTCCTTGCACAGTTAAACCTATCTGATGATAACATGCGCATTATCCAGGCAGCGCGCAAACCTACTCTGCTTGTGTCACTTGTGCCTAAACAAATAAATTGTTCCTCGTCATGCATAATTGGATAGTATCCTCTCCTTTATCTTGGACCTTGCATCAACGAACATTCATATGCACTCTTGCCGTACATACCTGTTGGTTCCTGATGAGGAGTAACATGTCACAATACAGCAGCCAATGGGGGAGGAAGGGGAGTGTTAGGGAGAGGTTGTGGATAGGGAGGGGGAGTTAGGAAAACCGGGAAGAGGGTTAGGAACACTTAAGTGGATAGGGATGGGGGAAGAACAGGGTAAGATCAAAATGGCACCTTGAGACAGGTGCCCCTAGTTCCTGATAACACACTGCTTGTCTCGGTATGATTAATACATGTCTAAAAGGTGCACAGCCCTTACCTCTGTGTATCCTGCAATGATAGCTTGACAGCACCTACTCAACCTCAAGTCTCACACACCCACGTTCTCCTTGCTAGGGGTGTTATGAAGCCTCTTAATATAACAGGTGAGTGGTGTGCGCCACACTCCAAACAAAAAGCATGAAATGAAAGACTCAACTTGATAAGCAGATGTAACTCGACTCATAATACTAGTACTTAAATATGACACATGTGAACAGTCCTGCCTTGAAATCTTAAAATTACCCCAGAGTTTGTATTGGTAATGCCCCCTGATATTTCACAGGTCCCTGCTTATGCAAACAAACAAGTAAAAGGTTTCTCTCAGCACTTATCTGAGGCTCAGAAAGCCTCGAGAGGACTCCCTGAGCACGTTGCTACTGGCGTGCAGTTCTCCTCTGCTGGCTGCTGGGAGAGCCCCATCTTCTGACACCCCGTAGCCTGACCGACCGCATGCTCACATGAAGGCATCCAACAACTTCTGCCAGCGCCGTTACCCAACACCGTCGCTCTGTTGCCGGCTTAGATGGCGTTTGCTCCTGCGGCAGCTTGGTACCAAATCCTTCAGCATGTTCTGCTTCCTTGCCTGTGTCATGTAATTGCCATAATTATCAGCACAGAGCGAGGGGGAGTCTTTAACAGTGTGGTCTGCTGCCCCACCTCTGCGTGTGATACACAGATGCACGTAGTGCTGCTGGGACATGTAGTCCCCAGGCCTTGCTAGTCTGCACCTGACTCCTGTGTTGAACTTTCCTGACTGCAATGGAGCACTTTACGTGCCACCACACTCATAGGATAACATCCCTTAACATCAAGCAATGTGCCACTCGCCTGTCAGTGAAATTGTGAATATCTGGTAGTCCTAAAGAAGTTGTTGTGATTATCAAAACGCTTGCACTTTAACAGGTCAGGCAACAAGACATCAGCATAAACCTGGGATAAAACACACTAGCTGTCCCTTCTCACCAACAAGTTAACTTCCACGGGCCAGCCACCCCAAAACACCTTTAAAACAGACAGATTCTCAAAAATGGAGAAACAATCATGAAAAACGTGGTGCTGCCTATTCAACTGAAGAAACTATGATGCACATCTGACCTATGGAAAACGGATACAACATGCAACCATAACTGCAAGGCATAGAGGCACAAGCCTGTTGCATGCTGATCTTTGCACACCCCCAAAGAGCCTATCACCCTATCAAATAACCAGCCTCCCTCACTGTTGCTCTTTTCCCTCCATACACATCTATGGAACACGCCAAATGTTTGCTTTTATTTTGAATCGGACTTGAATTCTAAAGGTAAGTACAACTTTTTTGCTTTACTTAACTTGCTAAATTCAACTGTTATGGGGGCACTGATCAGTCCCTAAGGCTATCCGTGCAGTGGAACTCCATTATGTAATTTTGTTTGTTTTGCACTGCACACCTCACCTTACAGTGAAGTACGGTGGGGATACTTTGCAACCCTTTCTCTTTATTTTAAATATCTTTATGGTTACCTGCATGATGTCTGGGACTGGCTGGTGGCAGTAGATATTTTTCTTACATTCTTTTGTGCACTTTAGCATTTTATTTCATGTCTGTGCACTGAGATTTCGCCCTGCCCTGTGGCCAGCTTGTAGTTTGACCTCCTTCTTGCTGTCTCAGGTCCAGATTTGCTGTATATGGTAAGCCCTTTCCCAGAAAAGCCTCTTTCCCTGACAAAGCAGCAGTTTGCTTTTGTGGCCGGATGTGGGGTTTGGTGCTGTATCGCCCAAGACCACATCATTGCCAAGTGTGTCTGTTGCTGATCAGATGTGATGGTCCAGGGTTGGACAAACCCCCCTGCCAGTTTGATGCAAATGCTTACCAATGGTGGGCTCGTGGGTGACTCTAGCTCGGTTTTAGGATAAACTGAGCTCCTGCAGCACCTCTTCAGATCGTTGTTGAAGCCAAGGCCCTTTCGAAGGAAGAGTATGCTGCCGAAGACTCAGAGCTCGTTGCTGCAGTCATCATTCTCCAGAATGGGGTGTGGCATGGATTCACATGCTCATGAATATTCCCTGTGGTCAGGCCGGGAATCCTTGGTAAAAGAAAAAAGGTTCACTTTCACTTACAAACTGCATTTCTCCTCTAAACCAATCACTGAACTCTGGGTCATACTGCCCCCCAGCCAATGACTGCCCTGTCCCTAAGCCCCTCCACTGGCAGCCATCTTTCAAGTGTTGGGAGTCCTTGTGTTTTGCTCTGTGAGCTGATCTACGTTTTTCGTGCTTTTTCAGTAAAAAGTTTCATTTTTGACACAGGGAGTCTATGTGCTCTTTCTCTACATCGGCCAACAAGCGGGGAGCCGTTTGTCAGTGAACTTCAATGCCCTTAAAGGGCAAGAATTGTCAAAGTTTCATCAAAGATTCCAGAAGGCCTTCGGGCCTACTACGTATCTCGGACCTTGTCGAAGGAGAAGGGAAGCTCCCTTTTCAAGCTCTGCTCCATCTGCAGACTGCGGAATGTGTTTGAAGAGGACAAACCCCTCCAGTGCCTCTACTGCCTCCATCTGGATCACAGGGAAGCAGATTGCGAAATCTGACTCGGGTTCTCCAAATGAACCGCGAAGGATCGTCGCAGAAGGCTGGCAGTGTGGCTCAGCTCCAAGGCCTCTGACCCGTATGGAAAGCATGCCTCACCCAGGACCGACTGTCCTTTGAGGTCGCTCAATCCGTGAAATCCCAAGACACGGCACCGCGCAAGCAGGTCGTGCGCCGCGCAGGGCACACTCCTCTTCCCCATCTGCCTCCATCTCCAGCCATCGCTCCAACATCTCCTCGAAGAGGAAATCAGCTAACCGGCAAAGCTGTGTGAAAAGCAAGAGAAGGCGAAGGCATAGGAAAAGACGGACCTACCCCAGAAGGCCCAGGCGAAGTCATGATCGACGATCGAGTTGGTGGCATCCGCCCTCTCGAAGGCCAAGGGGGCTGACCAAGTCAAGGTAGCCCTGGCAGTGCCCAGAGTATCCCTGCCACCGCGACGGGAGGCATCGGCCAAGCCGGTGGAGAAGACACCAGAGAAGAGGATACCATCCCTGAGCCCGAACCAGACTCCACGGATTCAAATAAGGGGGTCGGCGGAGGGGTTCTCAACCGCACTCCAGGGCACAGATATTTCTTCCTTGTACGCAGAGGATCAGGCGTCCGTACACACGATCCAGGAGGACGTGGGAGGACGCCGACAACGAAAATCCTGATGGGGACGACAACGGAGGTGACGGCAGCAATGGCGTGGGGCGCAGTAAGACTACCGCCGACTCTTCCCAGGGATGCATCTCTGGACATCCTTTCGACCCTGCAGATTCAGAAACTGATGACACCAGTGGCCCCGGACCAACCTCCAGCAAAAAAGAGGAAGCTGCACCTTGCGCAGCCGGATCACGACATGGCCACGGCAGGCGGTTCACCGCAGCCAAGGGCTTTTCCCCCGGACAAAGTGGGGTTGTTCATGCCATGGTCGCCAGAATGTCAGAACTCTTCCAATTGACACCAGAGGAGACCAGGAAGGGGAAGGTTTCCTATCTCAACAACGCAAGTCCAAGTGGAAGACCATCTTGGCGGTGCCTCTACTGGACGATGTTTGAGAGGAGGGCCTGGCTTTGATGAGGGATCAGCTGGAGAAAAAATACTGGGTGTCCGAGTCTGTACCCAAGTGTCTACGTTCACAGCCTTCCCCGGACTAGGTGGTCTCGGCGGCAGCAAGGAAGAAGTCATTTAAATGTTCGGCCTCCGTCCCTCCTCCCTCCGGATAGCGAGGGGAAGAAGTTAGATGCCATGGGAAGAAAAGTAATCTACTCAGCGGTGTCAACATTCAAGGTGGCTAACACCCTTTTAGTCCTGGCCAGATACGACAGGGAGCTCTGGTAGAAGATGGCCCCACTGCTGGAGTTCCTACCCGACGACAAGCGGGTCGAGGCAATTTCCATCCTCCAGGAGGGGGAGATGGCATTGGACCATGCCATCACGGTGGCCCTGGACGCTGCAGACACAGGGTTCCAACAGATGGGCAATGGTGTCTCCCTCCATCATCGTGGCTGGTTGAAAGCCACTAACTTTCGTCTGGATGTCCAGACGAGGGTTCTGGATATACCCTTCGATGGGGACAACTTCTTTGGGAAGGCCGTCGACGAGTCGTTGCATGCCCTTAAGACGAACACTGAGACTGCCCGTGCCTTGGGCACTCTTTAACACCGCCCATCTTTTCGTGCATCCGGCAGGAAGACTGGCAGATTGGCGAAGGGTTTCGACGGAGGTTCCTCTTCATACTGTCAACCCTCCCGGCTCACGACCCAGGAGTCCTACAGAGGCCTTTTCAAGGCTTTCAGTGGAGGTGGCCGACGTCCTCGCTTCCAAGGCGACACGCAGACCCTGAAGCAAGAATGCACCGGCCTGGACCTTGGGCCCCCAACCATGCACCCCGGTTTGAGGCGGGCTGGCAGGCTTAATCAGCGAGTGGAAGATCTCCATCGACCATTGGGCACTGGACGCTCTCGCCCACGGACACACTCTAGAGTTCTAGCAGAAGTGTCTGCGGATACCTCCGGTGGCCAGGCAGGAGCAGCACATCCCTCAGTTCCTGCAGGAATTACGGGCCATGATGAGAAAAGGGGAGATAGAGCTGGTTCCAAAGCGACTCCGGGGCTCCATAGTCTATTCCAGATACTTCTTAGTAGAGAAGACCACCGGGGACTGGAAACCCTTTCTAGACCTGCAGCGTCTCAACAAATATCTCAAGTCCCAAAAATTCAGGATGGTCACGTTGCAGCACGTGCTCAGTCAACTGGAGGAAGGAGACTTTTTGACTTTGCTGGATCTGGAGGATGCATACTTTCACCTCCCCATTCACAAAAAGCATTGGAAGTTCTTACGTTCCGTAGTACAGGGAAGGCACTACCAATTCAAGGCCCTCCCCTTTGGACTGAAGTCAGTGCCCAGGGTGTTCACGAAGTGCCTGGCACCAGTGGTGGCCCATCTGCGTCTACAGGGCATACACGTGTACCCATACCTCGACGACTGGCTCATACGGGCCAAGTCAAGGGAAGTGGCCATCGAACACACAGAGGACCGTCCGGCTGCTGACGGATCTGGGGTTCACCGTCAACTATCCAAAGTCTTGCTTGATATCATCGCACAACGTGCTGTTCCTGGGGGCCAGGCTCAACACGGTCTCCTGCCTGGCAGCTCCCTCGGAAGAGAGGATAGCAGCCCTGCTGGGCAGGGTACAACGGCTGTTGGCACTGAAGACCGCTATGATGCAGACCATCAAGTCGCTGCTCGGCATGATGTCGTTGTGCATCTACCTGATCCGGCTCTGCAGCTTGCGCATGCAACCCCTTCAGGAATTCATGGACGCTCATTAGATCTATGTGTTCGGAAGCTTTGCAGACAAGATTGTGCTCGACGAGGCGCTCCATTGAGCGATAAGGTGGTGGGACGTGCGCTCCAACATCGCTGGGGGCACAGGTTTCCAGAGCCCCCTGTACCAGGACACGGTCACCATGGACACATTACCTGGAGGGCTGTGGAGCCCGCACCAGACATCGCCACGCCAGAGGCCTGTGGCTGCCAGAAGAGAGGGGGTCTCCACATCAATGTCGTAGGGCTGTGGGCAGTGTTCTGGGCTCTCAAGTTGTTACTTGCATCCCTCAGGGGCAACGTGGTGAGGGTCTTCACAGACAATACCACCACAATGTTCTACATCAGGAAGCAAGGGGGGGGCACCAGATCCCCAGCACTTTCCAGGGAGGCGCAGGACTTGTGACACTAGGCCATCGCCCAAGAGATGCTGCTCATCCTTTTTTACCTGGCGTGAGTGAAGAACACCATCGCTGACTTCCTCAGCAGGGAGTTGCGCTACTGTCACGAGTGGGAACTTCGACAGGATCAAGTGGGCCACCTCTTCCTCAAGTGTGGCAGGCCCCAGATCGATCTGCTTGCGACTACTACAAAATCCAAATGCTAGGCATGGGGGACGCGTTCTCCTTCCCATGGGAAGGCCTGTTCCTGTACGCATTCCTCTGTTCCCTCTCCTGCTTCGAGTCATCCATCAACTGAAACGATGCAGGATGGTCCTCGCTGCCCCGGCGTGGCCGAGGCAGATTTGGTGCCCGAATCATCTCAGCCTGTCAACGTCGCCTCTGGTCAAGCTGCCACTGGTCACGGATCTGCTCGCCAGAGAAGGAGGGGCAATCCTGCATCACGCCCAGGGCTGCTGAACCTGAAGGCTTTGCTCCTGCATCCTTAGAGTTCGGAGGGTACGAGTTGCCGGCGGACTGCAGGGAGGTCCTTGCCAGGGCCATAGAGTGGTTGACTCTAAAGTGCTACGAGCACAAGCAGAAGCGTTTTGCGATGTAGGGCTGGATGCAGAAGATCAACCCTCCCAAGGTAACAGCCCGCAGATTACTTTGTACTTGTTGTTCTTGGCCAAGGCAGGGCTGGCGCACGCCTTCATCAAGGTGCATCTGTTGGCTATTTCCCGCTACACCAGGTCTCCAGAACGGTCTTCTCTTTGGTCCCACCGTCTAGTCAAGGAGTTCCTCAAAGGGCTGTTTCGTTCGTTCCAGACAGTGAAGGCGCCTGCCCTGGCGTGGGAACTCAACGTGGTACTGACGGCACCCTTTGAGCCTATGCATCCAGTCCCTCTCCGGTTCCTCTTGCAGGAAATGGCTTTTCTCGTGGCCATCACCTCTGCCAGGAAGGCAGAGGAGATACAGGCCCTATCCCGCAGACAGCCTTATCTGATTTTTCACGACACAAGAAGCACCCCTCTTTCATGCCGAAGGTTGTTGGAATTCCACCCCAGCGAGCCTTTGGTGTCACCCGTTTTCTTCCCGAAATCACCTTCTCCGGCATAGAGGACCTTGCATTCGCTGGATGTTTCTCGCGACTTGAAGTTTTATTTGGCAAAGAGTTTTCGGAAGACTCCTCAATTGTTTATGAACTTTGGACCTGTGAATAATGGAAAGGCCTTGTCCAAGGCTTCCATCTCAAGATTGCTCTACGGCTGCATAATGCACTGTCATCAGCTGGCCAGCCGCCCGAGAGCCCACTCCACCAGAGCGATCGCTGCGACAACAGCATTCCTTTCTGGTGTGCCCCTTCTCGACAACCGCAGGGCTGCGACGTGAAGGTCCACGCATACCTTCTTGCGGTTCTACTGCATCGACTGGGAGTTCAGTCGGCCATGCAGTGCTACTCAACATGTTTGCTTGAAATGAGTCTGTTCCAGCGGTAACTGTTGATTACTTCTGTTGAGCCTTGCCACCTCCCCTGGTTGTGTAATGTGTACTGCTGTGTATTTGTTATTCATGAGCATGTGAATCCATTCCAGACTCTATGCTGGAGAACGAACAAGTTTTATGTATTTATTTATTTCACACCCAGACCCTTGGGTATCACGGCGAGGTTGAAGAAAGATTATTCACAATTACACAAAGATTATTCACATATTGCACAGTGGGATTAACGGATTGGTTATAAGCAGACATTCAAGAAACATAATTACATTCTATTACACAAGGACGAATCGTACATATGGAATAGAGCATATTTACAGCCACTCAAGACAGTTATCCTTCATTTTAGTTAAAAAGCCATGTTTTGAGTGATTTTTTTTTTAATCCTGAAAAAGAGCCCTCTTCTTTGATACTGTTGGGAAGGGAGTTCCATTGTTTGGTGGCTTAGTATTGGAAGCTACTACCCCCTGCTTTAGTATTCTTGTAGCGTGGTATCTCTAGTAGTCGGTGGTTGTTGGATCTTAGTGTTCTTATGAATACTTTTTTTTTTTAAGTACTTTATTTAAATACTTAGGAGCTGTGTCCTGTTGGCATTTGTAGGTTATACATGGTTTTAAAGATGATCCTCTCTACAACTGGTAGCCAGTGGTGATCTCTTCTGATCTTAGATATGCTGATTTCCTGATGCCGAGGGCCGCTCTTAGGGCTTTATTTATTATGAGTTGTAGTTTTTTTTAAATTGGATTTCGAGGTACCTAATAGTAATACATTACAATAGTCAAGACGTGAGAGAATCGAGGCTCTGGCCAGAGTAACGCAGTTAGCAGGGGTGAGGAATGGTCTACTTGGCGCAATTAGTTTTGCTGTGTAAGATGTGGTAGACGAGAGGCTGCTGATGTGTTTAGTCATAGAGAGATTAGCATCCAGGTAAACCCATAAGGTTTTTACTTGTTTCAGGACAGGTATCATGGTACCGTCTGTGTTGATAGAAGCATAGTCTGGATGCAGGGCAATAATTTTAGGCTGGGAGCCCACAATGAGAATTTCAGTCTTCTCATCATTGAGACAAAGGCTATTTAGGGCCGTACAGTTTTGGATAATAGCATACATTTTGTTACTGAGTAGGGTGTCTTGGGTGTAGTTTCCTGAGAGTGGGATGAGGATCTGGGTGTCGCCCACGAAGTTGGTGTAGATGACACCCATATCGTCTAAGGCTGAGAAGAGGAGCTTTGTGTATGAGTGGGTGAGAGGCAGGAGCCTTGGAGCACTCCAATGGCGACAGGGATGGGGTCAGCTGCTTCCTTACCTATAGTGACTCTAGAGTTTCGGTCTGCTAGGAAGGATTTAATCCACATAGTAGCGTACGTGGAGAAGTTATAGTCTTTTGCTAGAGTGTCGCAGAGTTTATCATGATCCACTAAGTCGAACGCAGCAGAAAGGTCCAATAGGATACATAGTTTGCCTGAGTCTCTAATGGTATCCATCTGGATTTTGAGATCCAGTAGTGCTGTTTCCGTGCTGTGGTTTGGCCTGAACCCAGATTGTCTTGAGCCAAGAAGTTGGCTGTTTTCTAAAGGGGATTGGACTTGATTATAAGCTATTTTATCAATGATTCTAAGTAGGAGGGAGCTGTCGTTATTGGACGGTAATTAGTGGGTACAGTCGGGTTTAGTGAGTGTTTTTTTTTAGCAGTGGGGTGACTCTGGCTTCTTTGATACTAGCTGGGACCAGATTGGCTTTGAAGGAGGCATTCACGAAATTTGTAATGATAGGCGTGTGTGTGTGGGCGCACAATTTAACTATTTGTGCTGGGAGGGAGTCTCCTTTACAGTTTGATGCTTTAAGTTTGGAGATGGTGTCACAGACTAATTCTTGGGAGACTGGGGGGGAAGGTGAATAGTGGGCTGGTATTAGCAATGGGATTGAGAGGATGTTTGTCACTAGTGGGTTTACTTGCTAGCAAATCCTTTTTGGTTGTAATTTTAGTTTGTAACAATTTGATTTTAGTTGCTATAGCATCTTGTATGGTAGTGCACCATTCTTTGCTCTGCTTGGTGGGGTTAATGATCGGGATCGGGGTTTCCAGTTCTCTTAAGATGGAGAATAGTTCTTTGGAATCAGAGGCGGCGTTGTTTTTCCGCGTGTTATAGGCATTCGCTTTAGTTGAGATTATGGCTGACTTCTAACTTTTATTTGTCATAAGGAAGGCATTTTCTGATTCTGATGTGGGGTTTTTCCTGTATGCATGTTCCAGGGCGCATTTCTTTCTTCTAAGAGCAACTAGGTGATCATTAAACCAGAAGCATGACTGTTTATCGGTGCGTTTTATTTTGGTGGTTAGGGGTGCTACTGCGTTAATAGTAGAAGTAAGACAGTTTTTGTAAGTGTCAACTAGGAAACATGGGTTGTCGCTAGTGATTGACAGGGTATCTAGGGCTTTGTTCAGTATGGGACTAAGGTTATCTGGTGTGAGCTTTCGAAGATTTCTAGTTTCATAAGTGTACGTTTATTTTTGTTCAGTGGGGAGGGGTTCATCAGTTATAATAGTGAACTGGATGTTACAGTGATCTGTCCAGCTGAGTGGAGAGATAGAATCAAACAGTATCTCTCCAGCTCTGAAATCTCTCCATTGGCTCCCAGTGGATTCAAAGATTAAATTCAAAACCCTCTGCATTGTCCAAGGCTTTCTGGGGCCTGAGTCCAAAATACCTTCAGCTATCTCTCCGCAAATACTTCCCCCCCCCTCGAGCTCTTTGCTCCTCTACCTTCCTCAGGGTCAGTCGTTTTTCAAAGAAACGAGCTGGGGATAGATCTGTCTTCTTCTGGTGCCTCCCTCTGGAACAGCCTCCCTGCCACTCTAAAATTTGAGGAGAACCATCTCTGGTTCCGGAAACACCTCAAGACCTTCCTCTTTTCTTCTGCCTTCGATCCCCCGCTCCCCTGTTGATCTGTTCTCTCTTGGCACCGTGCACCTGGCCACCCTCCCGCACTGCCTCCGGGCCACCCCTTGCACTGGAGTCTATCTTTACCCATACATCCCCCCCCCTTTTTCTTCCTGCACTTATCAGACCTACCCTGTCTGCTGCCGTACTTGCAAATTACTGGCTGCCCTACCACTGTTTTTTGCCTTTATTATTTATTTATTGTTATTTATCTGTTTATCCTCTGCTTCGCACTTTCCACTTCTCCCCCTTCCATCCACTTTTCCCCTCCCCCTCTCCCATGCACTTGCGCGTTCTCAATGTCACTGGGCCTTGTAAGATCGCTGTTTTGTTCTCCCCTGTTCCCCTATCTTGCCTTGTCGGGCTCTGAAACACTTGTGTACGAGCGCGATAGAAATAAAATATCAATAGCAATGGTGGAGTTATGCGTAAGGATCCAATGTAGGGTTCTGCCCTTGATATGCGTGGGAGCGTTCACAAGTTGGGTGAAGCTCATGTCCTTAAGAGACGAGTGAAGGGCTTCTGCTTTGCTGTCAAGACCATCATTGAATCCTAAGTTTGTCTCCGAGGATGACGCATTTAGTATTGGGTTTGATGAATGGGGCAAGCAAAAGGGGGATGTCTATTTCAGGATGGCTATTTGAGTTAGGCGCTCAGTAGATGACGAAGTTGAGGGTGGTTTTGCCATTAATGGCTAGTTTAGTTAGGAGTTTGTAGCCAGCAACGCTTTCAATGGGGCATGATCTCAGTTGGAGATTAGTCTTAGCTATGATAGAACTCAATCTCAGGGATGTGGCGTTGCTATCTGCTCTGGAAATGGTGTATTCAGCTGGGATTGCGAGTGATAGAAGAGGGCCTGAGGCTTGGTGCAACCAAGATTCGGTAATGACAAGGAGATCTAGATGATGATCTAGTACAAGATAGTGAATATCTTTGGCGTGGGCTCCTAGGGATCGAGCATTAATGAGTGCACCTTGGAGGTTGGTAATGTGATTCTGTTTGGGGATGGTTATTTCAGTGGAAAGCTTAGGGCGTGGAGTGGGGTGAGTTTGTTTGGGAGTGATTTTGGGCAGGTGAGGGCAGAAGAAGCCTGGGAATCGGGTCAGTCTGTGAATTGGAGTTGGCAGTGGTTCCATGACCATGCCTAAGAGTGCGGGATCTTAGACGGTGGCATCTGGTCTCACCCAGGATAAGGTGGGAAGGGTAGTTTCCAGTATTGGGATGGATTTGAGTGTGCTCTGTTGTGAGTGGATTAGTGTAAGTTGTGCTGGAGTATGTAATGTCATTTAGGCTAGTGGTGCAAGAGTGGGTGGTAACTGCTGGAAATGGTGGGTAAGAATGGTGTGGGGCACGTGATTGGAAAGTGCCGGGGACAGTCAGGTTTAGACAGACCTTTCTTATAAGTTACATAATGATTACCAAGGCAAGGTACTCTATTTTCAACAATACAGAAGGGAAACATGATTACCCTGAGCCAAATTTGCATGATGAATAAAGGTTGCAGTATTAATAAAATGACTTGCATGTCACTATAGAATGCAGACGTAGTACAAGCTACTTCGAGGTGTAGAGTGGTGTGTGGGATTAAGGAGCTGGTAGAGGCAATAAGTAGCTGCTTTCAGAGGCTACGAGGGTGAGAGGCTAACTAACAGCTGAATCTTATAGCAAACGATCCGTACACTTAAAGGGCTAGTAATAGTGCAAACAGTCATTGTTACTACTCAATTAGCTGGAATTCTAGGCATAACAACATTAAGGTAGTGACAATCTAGAACATATTCAGGTTCAATATAGTACATTTACTTGATGTATAGCGGAGCATGCAAATCACAGAATCGATGGTAGTGACACGATATTGTGTAAGACAGCATCTAGATTCATAACCATATGTATTAAGGAACATGACAACTAACCTACTTGCTTTTATCATCTACTACCCTATATGCTCAGCTATAACTTGTAAATGTTGTATATTACACTTTCTGTAAATGTTTTATTGTATCTGTTCTCAATGATGCGGATGTGTCCAGTTCTGTAACCATATCTGCACTCCATCCATTTTGCCATATATAACCTAAATTCTACATTCCTCTTGTTGCTCTTGTGCCCTGCTACCCTTGGGTTAGGTGCGCATTACAAATAAACATTTAAGTAAGCACCTTTTAGCCTGGGCCCCCTCTTTGGAATGGCAAATGGCGAGCACAGTGCTAGACATGCAAGGCTAGACAGGGTAAATCACAAGTGTAGTGGAGAACAAATTTGGGTTATAACATAAGCACAGTTCATAGGCAGTCGATTAATTGGGAGTACGGATTAACCTGGCCTAATGTGGCGGTGCACGACTGGGACGATTTGACGCACTGGTATAGCACCCGCAAGCAGTGACGAGGATATAGAAGGTAGCAGATGGGATAGATCTGTTAGGGCTGCTGTTTAGAATGAACCTTGGGATTTTTCTCCGAAACGGAGTGACAATAGGGTGGTCGGCAGTGTTCAGGAAGCTGTAGTCTTTTTCGATCGTGCTGCGTGGGTGGAGGGGTGTAGGTGTCTGGGTGCAGGGAGCTGCACGTACCGGCTGCGGACAGGCTAAAGACAGGCAGCAGGCCTTATAGACCTGGCCTTGGATGACCAGGACGGCTTCCGCCTTCCGGTTCCGTCAGAGTCAGTAAATAAAGCAGCAAGACCAATCACGTTGCTGCAGTTTCAAATAATGCGTTGCTAGGCAACGTGTACACAACGAGTGGCGGTGGCCATCTTGGCCTACCTCCGCATTACGATCGGATTGCAGGCAACGATCGTGGATGCAGCAAAGAGGTGGGAATGATTCGAAATCAGAGAATCTCCTATGGATGGGGCACGCTGGATGGATGTGAATGCCCAGTGACCTCAGGCTAGGGCATGGAGATGCATCAGGGTGCTGGGTGATGGGCTCCTGCCCTTAGTTTCAAAGGACGGAGAGTAGAAGAAGGTAGATTGCGAAAAAGGCTGTTGCAGTACTCCAGCTTAGAGAGAACCAGGGCTCTGGAGACAGTGAGCTTCAGGGGAATTTGAGAAAAGGAAGAGTACCTCTGAGGAGGTGCAGCTGGTAGTGGGCCTTTTTGGCAAGGTCTGTGATATGAGGCGAGAAGGAGCGATTGGAGTTGAAGATGGCAACAAGATACTTTGCCCACAGGAAGGTGAAGGAAGAGGTCCCAAGAGGGGGCGGGCAGAGGGAAAGGGGAAGCAGGGGTCCCAATGAGAAGGATCTCAGTCTTACTGGTATTAAGGCAGGTATCGTTGAAGGCGCACCATTCTTGAATCGCGGATAGACTGTCTGGAATGTGAGTAAAGGAGGCTGAGGGGAACCTGAAGGAGAGCTGAGTATCATCCACATTACACTGAAAGTTTGAGGAGAAGGTAGAGCTAATGTGGGCCCTGGGGAACACCACATGTGGAGAGAGGTGTGGTGGAGAGAAAGGACCCAAGTTGGACCATGGAAGGTCATTCCAGGAGGAAGGAGGTCATCTAGGCCAGAGTCTGGTCCGTGATGCCCAGGTTCTCTCAGACGATTTATCAGGTTTGCATGAATGGCCGTTTCAAAAGCAAAACAAAAAAAGCAGAGGAAAGATGAAGGAGAAGTACAGAAGGAAGGCTAGAATCGAGATTAGAGAGCAGATCTTTACAGGTGTTCAGGAGAGCAGTTTCCGTGCATCTGGCTGTTCGCAAGCCAGACTGATGGTCATGAAGCCAACCAACAGATTCTGTGTGGAGAGTAAGCTGGAAGATGGCCAGCTTTTTCAGGAGTTTGCCCAGGAAAGGAGTGAAGAGATTGGGCGGCAGTTTGCCGGACAATAAGAATCGTCAGAAGGCTTGTTCGTGGGGGGTGTGGGGGGGTGGGGCATAAGAGTGTGCGTGGGGAAAGTTCCAGTTGCAAGAGTGATTGCAGAAATCGCCCAAGGCTGAAACAAGGGTGTCAATGTGGTCCTTCATTCTGGAGGAGCAGGGGACACCCACTTGGACAACACTTTCATAGATCAGACTTGTCTAGATACATGTCTGGGGTGGTCGGAGAAAAAGAGGGGAGAGGAGGAGAAGGTGGCGCGGGCCAAGAGAAGTCTAAGTAGAGGAAGATGAGAGAGGACAGGATGTCCTAAGTTTTAGTGGTGAAATGAGAAGCCAGAGCTATGCAGAGGGCCTGGAAGGGAACAGGAGAGATGGATTTGCCAGTTCCTTACAGATTTTTAAGAGTTTGGCCATGTTGTTAGAGGCCGCAGAGATGCAGGCTTGGATGTGGGCTCTCTTCTTGGACAGGACCGAGTCTGTATTGCCTTTGGAGCAGGCGGCAGGCCAGTTTGTCAGAGGATGAGCCTGAGGTCCTCCACTTCCTCGAAGTCACCATACACTTGCGTTTTCAGGGTGGCAGGATCAGAGTCTTACCAAGAGTTGCACTTGGAGGTAGACTTCAGGTGGATTCTCATGACCCGGGCAAGGACATCCAGTGATGAGGGGTTAGAGAGGGCTTTGTCAGAGTCTGAGTCAGCTGCAGGTGTCGGAGGAGCAGAGAAAGTAGCGGTAAAGGCCTCCACTGACGCATGCTTCATGCTGGTCTCCAGAAGGCCTTAATCATGCTCTGACCATCAGACTGGTGGGACGAGCTGGTCTCGGCAATTGCTTGAGAATCCTACTCTTGGAAGCCTTCGGAAGTATCCCGGTACCATCTTGTGGGCTGACAAGCCTCCTCCTGGACTAATCTTGCTGCATCGGTCGTGGTCCAAAGTTCGAATATGGACTCCTTAGAACCCTGACTTGTGAAACAAGAAACCAGCCCATGAGATTGCAGCGCTCCATCACGTAACTGGGGCCTTGCAGGACCAACTTCTTCATTTCCGCAGCAAAGGTCAACTTCTGCAGTTTAATCACAGTGGTCATAGCTCTTCTCTGCCTGTGTTGAGATGGATTTCTAAAATAGCCCCTGGGCGAAGGATTTTTGTAAGTCAGCCCTATTTATGGTAAACGGGGAAGACACAGAGAAGTTAACCAAAACGCAATCAAGATAATTTGGAAGAGCAGTCAAGGGTTAGTCTCAGGGAAAGCTTGTGTGTGGTGTGTAGGGCTACAATGAGTCCACACAGAAAACGCTGTGAATTCAAGTTAGTCAGGGAGTATATAACAATACAATTATTAGCCCTTTGTAAACACACTAGGCTTAAAAATATCACAAGTAAGTATTGTGATAAACCAGATCTTTCAACTTTAGTCAACAGGTAAGTAAATGCAAGAAAAGGTTAGATTTAGGTACAATAATCGCAACCCAGTTCCCTCTTTCTTATGAAGTCCAGCCCCAAGATTTTTACCCCTACACTTGCGCGGTCTGAATGTCACCTGGCCTAGTAGGATCGTTGTCGGTCTTCCCCTTGTTCCCCACCCCCCCCCTGCCTCGTCGCGCCTTGAAACACTTGTGTATAGGCGCGTTACAAATGCCATATCATATCGTATCATATCAAGATGTTTTGGGCCTGGTGCCCAAAAAGTCAAGTCAAGTCCAATGTGGTTTGTCCAAGAAAGGTATTTCAGAACTGATGCAGTCGGCTTTGGTGGCGATTGAGAAGTTCCTTAAAGTGATGACAGTATTTACTACAAATAAGGTAAGTACTCGGGTATGTTCACTTACTACTTGGCTCTGATTCTACCAGGTGACACAGCAGGTCTTCTGGAATTCGCTGGGGTTCCAAACTTCTGTCCTTTTGGGATAGGGGGAACTCTGGGGTCATGGGCGCAGAGGTTAGTCACTAATTGTGTTGGTAACTGGTCACGGTTCTCACTAGACGGTTCCAGGGAACTTCTTGAAGACTCCCAAACGAAGAATAGATTCAGACCATTCAGTACACCTCACGAGAACGCAGAAGGATGGTTCCAGCAAAGGTCCCCACGGTCAGTTGGCTACAAGTGTTATTTCAGTAGTGAACACAGATGCATCACAAGCTCATCTTCCCTTGTCGTGAGAAGGCTTAAATTGTGAGGACATAAGACTCGTAGCATAAGCTGAAGATCCTGTGTGTCTCAAGGGTCTGCTCGTAATGACAGTTGCTGCATCATTAGCCCACAAAGGGAACTTGTCAGTTCACTGGGTGGTCCAGGGACACTTGTAAGGACTTGCAAGGCATGGATCCACGAGCAGGGTCAAGACTGGTTGTTCCCACCGGTTCAATGGTCAGAGCACCAACAAGGGTCTTCTGAGATTAGACAGAGGAGCATGTCTTCACCGGGCCAGTCACTGGAGTCGATGCTTGTCACATGCAGGGGGTCGTCTTTGGGTTGTCAGCGGGCTGCTCTTATTCATAGAGGTTTTGGTCCCAACAGTGATCTGTCGAATAGCTGCAGAGCCCTCCTTTTAGATTCTAGCATCCACCAATGGTAAGGATCTGCAACATTCAAACATCCCAGGGTTGTCTAATCTTGGACAACCACTGGCCATCTCATCCATCCTGCAACAGACGTTCGGGCACCAAAGGATGTGGACTGGGACCTGGCAGTAGCAGCCCCCCCTCCGCTGTCTCACACACACACAAAGCCCAATTGCCTATGAAAGCATCAGCCTATACCAATAAGTCTGTTAGCATGTATGGCATTCCTTGACCCAAGAAGGCCAAAGAACAAGATGGCCAAAGAGCAAGCAACTATCTTGTGACTCTGGCATTTTAGCTTGGTAGCCACTTTTTGTAGCCACATGCAGTAAATGCAAAAGTGATCTAGAAAAATATTTTAAAAATGGTAAGCATCACACATCTGCCACCAGCTTGTCTTAATCACATTGTCAAAGTAACGAAAAAGCCATCTGGTAAAACAGTTATAAGAATATAAAGTATCCTAACTGCACTTCACTAAAAGGTGATGTATGCAATTGTAAAGAGACACTCTTCTGCCATCCCGTCCTGTCAATTGTCTGGAAGAGGCCTACATCAGTGTTTCTTGCATTTCTTGATCGCCATGGGTTGCTTTTTGCAACTGTACTTGACCTGAAAGAATTCTTGAACCTGAAACTCTTGGGCACCTCTAACCAGAACCAACAGTGGGAAATCCAACCTCCAGCGAACTCCCAACCCCTCAGATAATCAACAGCCATCTGGGAAAATGTGAGTTGAGGCTTGTGGGGGTGGGTAAGTAAACGCAGTGCATCTGCGCCCTCCATAGGATAATCTTGAGAAGAAGTCCCTTTGTCTCCTGACCTTCCATTCACTGTCTTTTGTTCGTCAAACTTGGGTAGTAACTTATGAAGTACAAAAAAACATTTACTTACCTTGGTAAAATTGTATCTTCGATACAGAAACTCTGTTCTGGGGAGAAACATTGTGGCGCCTGTGCCTGTTGGGGGGGACAAGGCCACATTTTTCTTAGGGTTTGGACTGCTTAAGTTAGGGAATTAACTGGTGATATGGTTCCATTATTACTGCATTTAATCTACTTAATAAGTGACTTTTAATGCATTTATGAAACGTATTGTATTTGGTTATTTATAAAGTGCTCTTTCCCCGTTTGTATGGCCTCAATGCGCTTTTTCCATTGGAACGCCCTCAGTGATCGTAGTCAATGTGCTGGAAAGTTCTAAGAAGTTTGGATTAGGAGATACATATGTGCATTTTTGCCGGTCTAGGACTTGGGTGGCTGGCTAGGCTCGACTAAGCAGCCCAGAAGAGGCAAGGCACGTGGGTGGTTGCAATAGAGTGCTATTGTTGAGAGAGTCGATGGCCAGCTATACCGAATTTCTTTTCATAGATAGTCGCCGTAGGCTAATGGCAGAGGTGTTGAGGTACGTCAGGTGTTTCAGTGTGAACGGCTATGTGTGCTGCTAGACCAGAAAGCATAGCCATAGCTGCATTCTACGTGCATGGATGATTGGCCGAGCCTGCGGCCTGTGTCCACAGGCATGGTGTAAGGTATATGTACCATAGTCTTCAAGTAATACGAGCTGTAGTCTTCAGAGTTGTTCGGCTGTAGTGATTGTCCAGTGCAGATGGTGTGGTCTCGTTATTCATGGTCTCTAGTGCAAGGGTCTAAACATGGCGCAGTATGGGTGAGTTGCTTGTGGTTTTCCTCAACGAGAGCTGCAGGCTTCCTTTGTCTCAAAATTCGTGCTCACTCTTGTGCAAGGGTCTGAGGGGCGGTGAGCGTGGGTGAGTTTATTGCGGTGTGCCACAGCGAAGGCTGCTGGTTTCACTGGTGTATTTGTCAGGAGGGAATGTTGTTGTGTATTGGGTGGTAGTCTGTCAGGGGAGCCGCTGCGAAAGCTGCCGGCCTGAGTTGTAGTTGGTGCAAGAGTTGTTGGTTTCAGCAGTGTATTCTCAAGGTACAAGGGTTAAGAGGAATATTGTGACAAGCCATGATTTTGGGGGCTTTCTGAATTTCAGGTGGTTTTCAGTTTTGTGAATATGCAGTGGTAAGAAGTTCTAGATAATTGGCAGTTGGGACGGAGAAGGAGGAACCGCCCAGCCTAGAGTAGTTGTGGGATGGGATCACCAGACAAAATGCTGTACGAGATCCGAGATTCCTAGAGGGTTGCTAGGGAACAGTTTTATCTCAGAGGAATTCCGGTCCGGTGCTGTGGACGGCGCGGTGGGCGATGCACATGGCTTTGAAGGTGGAGCCTCGACCAATAGGGAGCCAATGGAGTACTCTAAGAGTAGGGGTGATGTGTTCTCTGGCGGGTAGGTTAATGAGCAGGCGTGCTGCCGCGTTTTGGATTCTTTGCAGTTTCCTTAGTTGAGATGCCGGGGCTTCTAGGTAGAGGCAGTTTGTGTAGTCAAGGCGTGACGGGATGATGGAGTTCATGGCCGAAAAACGGTGGGGATAGGTGAGGTAAGGGAAAATACGCCCAAGAATCTGTAAATGGAAGAAGCAGGTTTTGGATACAGTAGTGGTCTGTTGGGTGAGGGATAAGCCTCAGTCCAATGTGCATCCAAGCTGTTTTACCACGTTATAGATTGCTGATGCTTGTCCTAGAGGATTGGGCCACAGGATTGGTTGGGGGCAGCAGGGCTGTCCCGCAATCTAGGATGAGGTGGCTGGTCGTCATCCAGTCGTCAATATCCGAGAGGCATGATGATAGGTCCAGACTGTCAGAGCCTTGAGATTTTGCGATTTTGAGGATGATCGGGGTGTCGCCTGCATAGTTGTAGCAGTTAAGATTGTACGAGCGGATGATCTCCAGCAGGGGTTTTAGGTACAAGTTGAATATTAGGGGTGATGGGGATGTTCCTTATGGGACACATTTACTTACTGGTCGTGAAGTGGATGTGAACTGGTGGAGGTGCATGATTTGTGATCGATTTGAGATAAAGGAGATCCATGAGAGGGCCGTGCTTCTGATTCCTAGTGTTTGTAGCCTGTCTAGTAAGATGGTGTGATCGATGGTATCAAAGGCTGCAGAGAGTTCCAGCAGGATGAGAACAGAGCAGCCTTCTGCGTTGGCTGTTTTTAGGTCGTCCCAGATGGAGACTAGGGAAAATGAGGTTCCCCTTAGTGGTCTGAAGCCTGATTGTGCAGGGTCTAGGAGGTTGTTGGCTTCGGCAAAAAGGCCAAGCTGATTGTATGCTGCGCGGTCCATGAGTTTGGCGATGAAACGCGAGTTGCTGATAGGCCAGTAGTTCTGGGGGAGGAGTGGGTCGAATGTCTGTTTTTTTGAGGATAGGTTTGATGTAGGGTGTTTTTAGGGCTTTCGGGGAAAGATCCTGATGTGAGTGAGTGGTTTAGGGTTGTGCGTGCGACTCTACCTGCACAGGTGGAGGCTAGGATGTTTTTGAGGAGTGAGGGTGGGAAGGGGTCTTCAGGGGAGCCTGACGGGTGGCTAGGTGCTATGGGCAAGAAGAACTATAGGTGTCTGTTGGTAGAGAGAGTCAAGGAATTGTATCTGGGGGGTCGGTTGGCGGGCGGGTGGCGGGAGTATGTGTTTGAATTAAGAGATGATGGTGGAGTGTCTTTCGTTGGCGGCATTGTGGAAGCGGAGTAATGATTGGGGGCTTGGTGGGTTCAGGCTCGAGCATACAAGGGGATTTGAATTAGGCTATGATTCTATGTAGTTCCTTGTGGTTTCGAGCGTTTAGGATTCGTTTCCCATAGAATGTTTTCTTGCTTTTTTTTATTTCCCCTCTGTATGGTCTGGTTGTCCTTGCTAGGGAGGTTTTGTTCTGGGCAGAAGGGTCGGCTCTCCAGGTCCATTCCAGGTGGTACTTGAGAGTATTTGAGATTGGCAGTGAAACACCTAGGCGTTGGTCCCGATATCTGCGAGGTCTGTTTTGCTGAGATGAGGGTGTGAGGGCATTTGTAAGTCATAGGTCGAAGGATTTGATTGCTGGAGGTCCTTTCTGGAGGCAGACTGTATGGAGAGAGTCGAGGATTGAGTTCTCTAAATCTGGGGTGATTACAACGTAGTTCCATAGTGAAAGGGAAGAGGGGATGGTTGGCAGTGGTCGTGTGTGGCCTTGAATGCTAACTGCTGTGCTCAGAGGTATGATGAAGTACCTTGCTGAGTGATCGGTCCATGATAGGGGGTGGAGGGGGGCTGGGTAGATACATTCATGGTGCTGAAAATCGCGTCGAGGGTGACACCTCGTGTGGGTGGGTGTGAAGTTGTGTTTCAGGCTGAGTGATTCTAGGTTGTCTGTGAGCGCTCTAGTCATAGGGTTTGACGGTGAGCCGAACCATATGTTGAAATCCCATAAGATAGTAAGTGTAGGGTGTAAGATGAGGTCAGCGGCCAGTGCTTCACCAAGTGTCTGCGAAGATTTTATTATAGTGGGGCGGGTCTATAGATGAGTAGGAAACTGTAAGGTGGAGGGCGCGAGTTGAAATTTTACCAAGAGAAATTCGTAGTCCCGTGATGTTGGTGGAGGTGTACTTGATTAATGGCTTGAATTGGTGTTAGAGTAATATTGCGAGCACCCCTCCCCTTCGTGATCTATTCCGAACAGTGAGGTTATAGCGAGGTGGGAACGTCTCGTGGGCGATGGGTTTGTAGTCGTCGGAAAACCTGGTCTCTGTAATGAAAAGGATGTTTGGCTTTTCAACTGTGATGAGGTCAGAGATGTGAAATGTGTTTTTGGAAATTGACCTGGTGTTGAAGAGCGTGCAGAATATTTTGTGGGTTGCCCTTGTGGATGCCGGATGGGTAGGGGTGTAGTGGATAGCGGGGGCCGTTGTGAGGGCGGGCAACACGGAGGGTGTGTCACAGTGAGGGTTGGTGGTGGGCTGTGGAGAGGAAGGAACACAACTGGGGTGGGGGAAAAAAGAAAGGGGAAGGAGGGGTGGCGAATAGGGCTAGGACCGGGTAGGTGTGGGTGGCGAGGGTTTGCTGCTATACTGCAGTGGCAGTGGTTGGGAACTGTGTTGGAGGGTGGGCGATGGTAGGAGGGGCAACCGGTGCCTTTGGTCTCTGCCTTTCCTTGCTCTTGCTGCGCTAAGGGTAGGGGAAGTGGGAGCTGAGTTGCTGTGTAGTTGATTGGAGACCGTGTGAGTAAAAAGTGTTGGTGGGTGGTTGGTGGCGGGGGTGTTGCGTGGTGGGTGATTTGTGTCTCACGTCATACAGTATGTTCCGGGGGCAAGGTTCTCTCCTCCCTCTCTCCATCTTACCATCTTAATTGCGCAGAGCAGGATCTATTGGTGGGGGAAAGTGGAACGGGTGAGTTGAGTTAGTCTGGCGAGGGAGGGATGGATGAGGTATGAGGGTTGCACGTTGAAGGTGTGCAGTGATGGGAAGGCGGGGATAGGGAATTACTTCTGTGGATCTCATTGGACTACTGGTGAGCCAGCGAGCTGCTTTGCTTTGGCCAGTGTGTGGCTTGGTGCCTGTCTGGTCTATGACGCTTAATTGGCAGAGTTTCGTGGGTGAGCATGCATTTTGCCAAATGTGGTACAATTTGGGTATGGGTTTAACACACCTACGGTGGAATACACCTTGAATTTGGGAATCCTGTATAGTGGGAGAGAGGCCTAAGTTTCACAGTACAGTCGGTTTCATAAAGTAGTTGGCAGCTATGGGGAAAACACACCTAGAATTGAGAGCCCTGTATAGTGGGAGAGAGGCCTAGGTTCAACAAAACAGTAGTTCGAGGGGATTGGGTCCTCCGACGTATTCCATATCTATGACATGTAATCACCACAGCTGTGCTGCTTCGGAAACTTTTTTCGGCGTCTGCGTCCTGCGTCGATGCGACGTCGTCGAGGACCTCCTCCGACGTCATCCGATGTGATAAGTAGGACGCACGACGCCCGTAGCCTCAGTTCCGTTTTTTCCGCGAACGTGTTGCTTCGTGATTCTCGGTTCACGCCTCGACTCTTTAGAGTTCTGTTCTTCTCGGTTCTTCGAACCTGTTCGTTTTGTGAAAATCCTTCGTGTGAAGATGTCTTCTACTTCGTCTTCGACCCCGCGTCCGGGTTTCAAGAAGTGCGGGGAGTGTGGGTCCAAGATGTCGGTGACGGACTCGCACGACACCTGCCTCTGGTGCCTCGGGGAGGCCCACGACACGGATGACTGTATCGACTGCCAGTCGCTCACGTCCAAAGCCTTACGCGAACGTAAGAAGTTGTTGTCGGTAGGTCGGGTGTCCAAGCCCAGGAAGTCGAAGTCTGCGGGGCTTTCGACGGATGATTCGAGGGGTGACTCTCCGCGTCATCGTCGGAAGTCTCGTGGGTCTCCTTCTAGGAGTCGGTCTCGCCACTCCTCAGCCTCTTCGAGGCATTCTCGGAAGCGCCGACACCGGTCGTCTTCCAGGTCCTCTTCGGAGGACTCTGCCCGGCACGTCGCTTACCCCACCAGCCGTGCGACGCCGGAGGAATGGGCTTCCTTCGGGAAGAAAATGCTGGCGATTCTTGAATCGCAGGGTATTATGCCGTCCGCGCCCCCAAGTGGGGTCGGTCGTGAGAGGTCGAGAGACACCGCTCACAAGAGTGGTCGGCACGAGTCACGGGAGAGGTCCCGTTCGGACAAGGAGACTCGTTCTCGCCGTACCCATTCCAGGTCCCGGTCCTCTACGCGTTCGAGACCGTGGGCACCTGTGAGGTCTTCCAGGACAGGCTTTCTCGAGGCTCCGGCTCCGAGGAAGTCGTTGAAGCCGTCGACGCTCAGGTCGTCGAGGGACACGCTCGGGGCTTCGGCCTCAAGGGCTGTGTCGGCGCCGCCGATGCTGGAGGCGCTGCATATGATTGACCTCCGCCCCAAGGGTTTTCACCAAGCTCATGGTGGTGGTGGCAGCGCATCTCAGGCAAGGGGGGGATTCACGTCTACCCCTACCTGGACGATTGGTTGATCAGGGGGAGCTCTCCCGAGCAAGTCCTGGATCATCTGTCCGTCACCTGCCACTCCCTTCACAGGCTGGGCTTCTCCCTCAATTTAAAGAAGTCCCATTTGACGCCAACACAGCGGCTCCAGTACATCGGAGCAGTGCTCGACACTTCCCTGGGGCAGTGTTTTCCTCCCCAGGTGAGGGCTCTTCACATTCAGCAGATGGTGCACAAGTTTCAGCATGAACAGACGCTCCCAGCGTTCGAGTTCTTGAGGCTGCTCGGCCTCATGGCATCCTGAATTCTTCTGGTGCCAGAGGCTCGCCTGCGGATGAGATCTTTGCAGTGGGCGCTCAAGAAGCAATGGTCGCAGTCCTCCGGCAGGATGTCGGACCCGGTTCAGGTGCCGCCCTCGGTCGCCCGGGACCTTCTGTGGTGGGCCGTCGAAGGCAACTTGATGAAGGGGGCTCCTTTTTGGCTTCCCTGGCCGGAGGTGACGATCGTGACGAATGCATCCCTCACGGGTTGGGGAGCTCATGCCAACGGGCTGACAGTCAGCGGTCGTTGGTCTCCGTCGGAGTCCAGACTCCATATCAATCTGTTGGAGCTGAGGGCCGTCAGGCTAGCCCTGAAGGCTTTTCTGCCGACTGTGCGAGGAAAGAGTGTCCTGATCCAGACGGACAACACAGTGGCCATGCACTACCTCAACAAAAAGGGGGGGGCAGGGTCACTTCCTCTGTGCAGGGAGGCGATGCAGCTCGAGTTCTGGGCCATCCAGCAGGAAGTTTCGATCTCGGCAGTTCATCTGGCCGGAGACGAAAACGTGACGGCGGACGCTCTGAGCAGGCAGAGCACGATCTCTCACGAGTGGGAGTTGGCTCAGGAGATTCCCCTGGAGATCTTCGCCCTTTGGGGGACCCCTCAAGTGGATCTCTTCGCCTCCAGTGTCAACCGGAAGTGCGAAAGGTTTTGCTCGCGGGAATTTCCTCCGAAAGGAGCCTTGGGAGACGCGTTCGTGGTGGAGTGGTCGTTCCCGCTGCTGTACGCGTTTCCTCCAGTCCCCGTCATCCTGCAAGTGCTGCGGAGGTTACGGAAGTTCGGTTCCCGGATGATCCTCATTGCTCTGGCGTGGGCTCGGAGGACGTGGTACCCGGACCTTCTCGACTTGTCCATCTGCCCTCCGCGTCGTCTTCCCTACCGAGACAATCTGCTCTCACGGGAGGGGGGTCAGGTTCTCCATCCAGAGGTCAGATCCCTCAACCTTCACGCTTGGCTTCTGAAAAGTTGAGGTATATGGATTGGGACCTCCCTGAAGACGTGATGGAGGTGTTGCTTTCGGCCCGAAGGCCAGCAACAAAGTCTCTGTACCGTTGCCGTTGGCGTAAGTTCTGCGACTGGTGCCGAGTTCAGAATGTGGATCCTTTTGCATTTGACATCCCCATGGTTCTGTCCTTTTTACTTTCTTTGGCCCACAGGGGCTTGCAAGTGGGTACCGTTAAAGGTTACCTGGCGGCGCTGTCCATCTTTAAGCGCTCGTCTGAAGAGTGTTCTTACTTTAAAATCCCTTTAATTTCACAGTTTCTGAAAGGGCTCACTAATGTGCTCCCTCCGTCGCCTTTCCTGGTGCCCGGTTGGGATTTAAACCTTGTTCTTAAGTTTCTTATGGGTGCTCCGTTTGAGCCTTTACATTCTTGCACTTTGAGGCTGTTAACTCTGAAAACTGTGTTTTTAGTTGCGGTTACTTCCGCTCGCAGAGTGAGTGAGTTACAGGCACTTTCAGTTAAGCCACCCTTCACTGTATTTCACAAGGACAGGGTTGTCCTTAGAGTTCGTCCTTCTTTTCTTCCGAAGGTAGTGACGGAATTTCATTTGGCCCAGAAGGTTGTTCTTCCGGCATTCTATCCTCCTCCGCATCCTGGCAAGGAAGAGGAGAGGCTCCATAGGCTTGATCCTAGGAGAGCTTTAAGCTTTTATGTTTCACGCATGTCCCGGGTCAGAGTGGACGATCAACTCTTTATTGGTTACGCTGGAAAGCTGTGACGAAACTGACTTTGTCTCGCTGGATTATTTTGGCCATCTCGGAGTGCTACCGCTTGGCGGGTAAGGACCCACCGGCTGGCTTGCGGGCCCATTCTACCAGGGGTATGGCTGCATCTACTGCCCTGCAGAGGGGTGTTCCTATTCGCAACATCTGTGATGCAGCCACCTGGCCTTCAGCACATACATTTGTACGTCACTATTCCCTTGATTCCATCCGAGCACAGGATCTGGCCTTTGGCAAGGCGATCCTTTGCTCTGCTATTTGATTGGCTATTCTAAATTTTGATTCTAAATTCTTTCCCTCCTCCTTGCTCTGGTACTGCTTTGGGAGTCTGTCATAGATATGGAATACGTCGGAGGACCCAATCCCCTCGAAGAACAAGTTACTTTCTTACCTGGTAACGTTCTTTCGATGGGATGGTCCGACGACGTATTCCATATCGCTCCCGCCCTGCCTTCCCCGCTGCAGAATTTCTTTTGCGATTGCAGCTTACGTTCCGCAAGGCTTTGTGTCTTTGTTGACTAATGTCACACGTTCTGGGGGAAAAAACTACAACTGAGGCTACG
Source organism: Ambystoma mexicanum (assembly GCF_040938575.1). Lineage (NCBI taxonomy): Eukaryota > Metazoa > Chordata > Amphibia > Caudata > Ambystomatidae > Ambystoma > Ambystoma mexicanum. Next base: position 802,402,204 of record NC_090935.1, on the reverse strand, counting down.
GGCGTCGTGCGTCCTACTTATCACATCGGATGACGTCGGACGTCGGAGGAGGTCCTCGACGACGGCGCATCGACGTCATCGACGCAGGACGCAGACGCCGAAAAAAGTTTCCGAAGCAGCACAGCTGTGGTGATTACATGTCATAGATATGGAATACGTCGTCGGACCATCCCATCGAAAGAACGTTACCAGGTAAGTAAGTAACTTGTTCGTTTTAAAGTATAATAGGCAGATATGGGCAACACAGCTAGAATTGAGAATCCTGTAGAGTGGGAGAGGGGCCTAGATTTAATGTAGTCATATCTGTCGGAGGTTTTTCCTTCCTTATCCGTTGATGCTGGTTGACGGCGGTCTGATACTCTGAAAGGCGCGTCTGGTCACTGCAGCTGGCTGGTACTGCTAGATTGCCGGTGGGGTTATGCCTTTGTAGCCACCTTGTTGTTGTGGGGTAGTCTGGGTCCGACACTGCCCGGAGAGTTGGGTGGGAGTGCTGTTGGGCCTACTCTGGGCTCAGTGCATTGAGCAGGCCAGGTGAACTGCGCCAAGATACCTTTTTGGTTGTAAATGTCGCTGAGAGGATAAGGGGGCGGTTGGTGGTTAGGCTAGTTTTATGTTAGTCGGTGGCTGCTTCCCCTGCTGACACCTGCTGATGCTCTCTGGAGCCGCTAGTGAGGGAGCCGCCCTTTGCCTTGGGCCCTTAGCTGCTGGGGCTTCCCGGGCAGAGGGCTGCCCTGGGAAGGTGGATTAAGAGCAGTGATTAAACAATCTGGTAAGGGGGCAGGAGCGCAGAGGGAACAAGGGCTGGGTCCGGAAGGGGAGACGGAGAGAGGGTTACACCAGGCGCAGAGAGCGCTTTCTCTTAACTGTTACCCCACAAAAACAAACAAAACAAAAATCCCACATAAATCAGGGCCTCCGTTGCAAGACGATTACCTTGTGGAGGAAACAACAATGGAATGCCGGGGCTGCGTGCGCATAGTGGCCTAGGGCCTCGGACTACTATGGTGAAAGTATATATTTCTATTGTACAGTATTGTGTGATATTACCCGTTAGTGTTATTTCTCAGTGCGTGTAGAAGGCCTAGAATGAATAACTGTATTTTTACATTTGCCTGTCTAAATTTAATTATTGGGCATTGTATTGTTTGGACTCCTTGAGGGCCCCGGACCCCATTCACACACTCCTGAGAATAGACCTAAAAAATTATCACTAACCCCATGACCCCCCCCCTCTCTCTCACCTATGGGAGGGAGCTTCCCAAAGGGAACCCAAATACCACTCTGAAAGTATGTACCTGACTACGACTTAGCCTAATGTAACTAGATGTAACCAAATCCTAAAGCACACTTGTATGATGCATTTATGTACAAGATTTTGACTAAGCTAAAAATTAACTGGATGTAAGCAACCCTTAAGCAATTTCCTTTGATAAAAGTTTGTAAGTAACTGGATGTAACCAACTTCATGCTGCCTAAGATTGTATCTGCACCTGTAACCATATTCTTAAGTACGAGCGCCCAGATGCCCCAGGGTTAGGCACGCTATACAAATGTAATAAATAAATAGCCCTGACTGATCTCCATTGCTACAGTGATTGGGTTTTGGCTAAACTTTGAGTTCCTTGTTCACAAGAACTAGGATGTCCACCTAAAATATGTTCACCAGGCCGGACTCTAGAAATCCATTTTAACAATCCTTAGTACATTACAGATTAAGTAATTTCTCCTCCTACTGGTCTAAGATGGCTGTACTTAAAGAAAACCACTGCAAAAGTTACACCACTTATGTGGCAAAAGTGGAACAAAGACCCAAGCTCCTTTGGTAACACTGCAAGTAGAGTAACATACCATTTGAGAGGATGGGGATTGACATTGCTGGTCCCACTTGACCCTTCTACATCCTCTTGAAATAATAGTTTTATCCTGGTGATTATTGGATTATGCCACCAGGTATCCTGAATCCATCAGTAACTGTTAAGGCAGTTGCTAGGGGCCTGCCCCTGAAGAAGTTGTGTCTGGCAAAGACACAAACATTCATCTCCAACTATGCGCAAGCAATGCAGGAGGAGTAAGGGGTTATGGGGGTTCCTGCAAATGCTCTTCTGCATACCATACACAAACCAATAGACTGGTGGAGAGATTCAACAGGACATTAGAAAGCTTGATTGGAACTCTAGAAGAGCCCCAGAGAAGGAAGTGGAGCCTTATTTGATCATGCATTTTGTTTGCCTACACAGAGGTGCCACAAGAAGTGCTTGGCTTTAACCCCTTTGAAATAATTTTTAGATGCCCAGTCAGCCCACTCCTACACCTGTGGGTCTGGTGAAGGAAGGGTGGGAACCCACCAACCCCCCCATCCACCCACCAAAATGTTGTGGACTGCATGTTGAGCATGATGAAGAGGATGGCTCACCTGATGGAGGAGACTGACAAACTACAGACTGGTTAAGCACTGGTAAAGCACGGTTATGACTAGAAAGCCTAACTTGTTCGTTTTTCCTCTAGCCAGTAAATACTGATCATATACCCTATTAGACGTAGAGCTTTACAGAATAAATTGTCTGGGCCTTTTTGTGTTGCATATTTACTTGGTGAGGTCCACTATTTAGTGGACCAGGTGTGATGCTGGAAACGCATTGGAGGGACAGGGCCTCCATATCCTTGTCCTTTTTTCCCTTATGTATCTTCTGCCTTGTTTTCCGCACAGGAGTTCCTGTGGGACTTCTGGCGGTGCAGCTCTTCCTCTTTTTCGTCATGGTGAACAGACCTTGGGGATACCCTTATGGCACCCATGAGTGGGGGTACAACCCTGTTGTGTATGTTTTTGGGCACCTTTGTGTGGCCCACAGAGCAGGGAACGGGCTGGTGGCAACTTCATGCTGAATTTGACAGGTACTCTGAGTATCCTTCATTTTGGGATACCCAGGCCCTGCCATTGGAATCAGTTGATTACTGATAGGAAACCAGATGGCCCCTGTGGCCTCTCGCTTTCTATTGCCTGTTACCTTGTATTCCCGAAGTCCTGGGAAGCAATGACTCTTTCCCTGACTGGCTGTTGGGTGGACGTTCCATGTATGGTAGTGTGGGGGAAGTCCAGGCCAGACTGGCTGGAGCCTTCCCAATTACTGTATGTTCTGGGTACGCCCGTGGGGTGGGACCTGGGTGAATGGAGTGTGTGACAAATAAGCATTTCATGTTATGGGTGTCTAGTATCTGGTGGTTGACACAATGACTGAGACAACCCTGCCGGACACTGGTATGAATACCGTGGGATTGTTGAATGGCACGATCATTTTTCCACATTCCGTGTTGAGTGTCTGGATGGAGAAGAGTGGCCTGAATGCACTGTGAGCCTGATTGGCTGCCTGAATGCCCTTCTGGATTATTGATTGCCGGAGTGTGACCCAGCAGAGTGAATGGGAGATCAACAGTATATCTGGGGGCCTCTCACTGATGGAAATGGTTCAGAAGCTGAAGTTGATACTTCATGCTTAACCTTGAAGCCCACTGGAAGAACTACTGCTGCTGCTGTCCTTCGCTAATCTGAAAGCTGTGTGACTGTCGAGGAACTGATCCAATAGAGGACCTGGCTAGGAGACCTCTTCCCGAGCTACGAGGGACCATCGTGCACCAGCTGATCTTTCCCAAAGCTCCAGGGACGTCGGACCCTCGAAAGGCTGCTGACCAGGGATGGGGACCGCCCCGGAATCACGAAGAGAAGCGCCCGGACATTAAAGTCCATCACCATCGACGACTGCCATCGCCAACCGGAGCTTCAGTGCTACTTTGCCTAAGAACATATGAAACAACTCCCTTGCTCATCATCATTGATCGCTTTCGTCCTGCAGGAGAAAGTCAAGGCCGCCGACGACCAAGAAGAGTCCGCTGGTGGGTTTCCCGCCACCCGAAGACCGCAGAGATGCTGACGACCCGACGCCCTTGCTGGGCCAAAGTTCTTGATTGACTCCTTGCGGCAACGAATACTCATCCTCGAGGTGCACCGCACGCCTCAGCTTGCAGGTCGGTTTCAACCGATCGTCAACGAGCACCGTAAGAGCTGAAGCTGCTGCCGCAACGACTGTATTCAGCATTTTTCTTCACTGACCCGTGGCTCCTGCAAGAGAGTGCAATCAAGAAGGGCCCGTCGACAACTCATCGAAGAACTCTACAAAGCCCGATCCTTTGGGTCGTGGAACCTTTTAGGACTCAAGACTATATTGAGCATAATCGGACTCTGCTGGTCAAATACGCTTTATTTAAAGGTTGCCCAGGTCGGGGTATCCTCGCACAGAATCGTCTCATGGTAGTGGGTGTTAGGCAGAAACCTGTGCAGTTCCCTTAGGGGCCACTGCAAAAGGCTTAGGACTACAGTTGTTGGCAGTACACCCAATTGGTAGCAGTCTGTACCACCCAGATTTACCTGGTAGCTGTGGCTGAGCAGCCAAACTTCTCTCAAGAAGAGTTAGACAGCATATTGAGTATACACAATAGGTACAGTAGCACAAGCAAACACTGATCAGAGCTTGGGTATAAAAGTATGTAATTATTTATTTAAAAACACACTTGTAAAATACACTAACACTAATATGGCAAGCAAGTTCAAACAGAGTCACTATCAATATATATACATCCCTGATTACTTATTGAACAAGTCTTAGTTAAAACACCACTTATTTGCAGACAGAGGTGAGCGCTTAACCTAAGATGGCACTCCAATAAGTTAGTTAAAAAGGGAGGGAAAAGATAGAATTATGACAGTACAATACCAGCACTTTTTAAAAGAACCACTGCAAGTCAGAAAAAGGCAGTCTACTGTTAGAGCAAGAAAGTTCATAGGCCGGGCCCACTCGTGGAGAGAGCAAGGCGGAATGTGTCCAATATCACACAGTTGAATAATACTTTAAAAAGTCTTTGTAGATAGTTCAGAGGGTTGGATCAGTTCAGGAAAAGTTAGTTAGCAGGTCCCAAGTCACCCCAGGATAGAGAGTCAAGGATTTACGGGACACCTTGAACAGTTTGTTGGAAGGGAGACCAGGCGGGACACAGTACCTGAAATGGTGCGAAAGCTCCAGCGGGGGCAGTTGTTCCTGGCAGCGGGTGCAAGTCGGTGCTTCGTCCAGGGGAAGAGAAGATCTCGACGTGGAGGAAAGCTGGAGGTCGTTGCACTGCCAGGGAAGAAACCAGCCGCAGAGTTTCCCGGTTAAAAGGTGCTACCCTTTTATTCACGGTAGTGGTGAAGCGTGGCTAACCGGCCGCCAGGGTGCTTGGCATGGGCGATTCGACCACGAGACGATCCAGGAAGTTGAAAAGAAGGCGAACTGGTTATCCCCACCAGTTCAGAGGAAGAAGACTCTCTGGGATGAAGATCTTCTCTGTCGTCGGGAAGTGGTGAGGCAGTTCAGCAGGGCTCCACTGGTGGTGTCGTTGTAGGTCGGCTCAGCTTCTACCTCTTCGGATTCTTTGGTCCTGTGGCGACTTCTCAAGTTCCAGTCCCCAAAGCCCTGCTTTTATGCAGAAAACCCCCATTCATCAGTCCTAGCGCTCACTCAAACATGCTAAGTGGTGAGCCGGGCGGCTCACCACTGAGCCAATCACACAAGAGTGCGACTTGAGTTGCCGAGGCAACTCAGTCCAGGGTGCCTAAAGCCCCCTCCCACACATCCTGTAGACCCAGACAGAGTGGCACCACTTTTGGAGGCTTCTGTGCAGAAGCCCGCCAAAAAGTGGAACAAAGGGCTCGGCTTGGGTTGGAGTTACAGAGACCAACACAAACGCCATTTTAAAACCGAGTCCTGGCAAAAAGACCCAACCGGGGAATAAATACTAAATAAATAACCCAGCGGCATCTTTAACATTGCACCAAAAAAGTGGTGCGTTTAAAATGAATGGTAAAATCCCATAGGGAATATTCCGGTGGAATATTTCGTGTGGTAACCACTGCCACCAGCCAGAAACTCGACGAGGGGGGACTGCACAGCGCTATCTCGAAAAACAGACCCAGGGGCAATCTAATTACCCCTACCAGTACTTCCACAATATGATGGTTTGTACTGGTTCTGTTCACAATTTAAGACTAGTAAAGTCAATGGTGACTTTACATGCCCTGGGAGACAGTAGTCAGTCCGAGGGTATGGAGTCTGTTTGGGGGTCACTGACACCCCTGTGTTACTGCACTGAGGGTGCTGTGTAACACACATACCAAAAACACATGAAGCCCTATGGAGTAAAAGACCCCATAGCCCATAAAACACATTACAAAGTCAAAGGATATCCCAAATCATGTCTAAGAGTGGGAGAAAGAGTCTCACTCTTAGCAGGAGAAAAAGATAAACCCCAAAAATCCAGCAAAGCTGCCGGGGGACTCACTAGGTTTGGGAAATTAGCCTTAACAGAGAATTCTCCCTAACAGTGGGATAGACCGTTCTGCCATTGCATGATTTAACTTGCTTTCTTTCTATCGTTGATTCATCTAATAATCTGATTTGTATGCCATTTGAACTAGTAGTTGATGCATTTCAAAGGAAATGATAGTTTAGAGTGGTACCCCGTAGACCTGTATATAGTTGCCATTAAAGTATTGCCAGAATACAAAGTGAGTTATTGTGATTGTGTATATAACTTGAACCTTATTTATATAAATACTATGTTTTCACTAACAGTGTGTGGACATTCCTTTGTGGGTGCTTGGGGACTAAACTGTACTTAAGAACCAGCCTGCATCACCTCCTGAGAGCTAACTAAGCCTTGATTGCTCACCCACGTTTTACTACTTTGAGAATCTTAGCTGGAGTGCTCTGTGCCTCTCCTCTGGCATATAGAGAGCAGGCGTACAGACGCCCCCCTCTGCTGCTTTACACCAGGCATACCCCAAAATGGCTCCTAAAAAGATAGACTGAAGGACTTCATCTATAGGGTGGGCAGGGGAGTCCTGCATTTGGCACACAAGAGCGAAGAGGAGTCTGATCCTCTACCTGACCTGTTGCAAAGCAGTGCTTCTGGTAGTTCCTTTGAGGGTGTCAAATTGTCCCCTCAGTTGACCCTACAACAGCAGGAAGTGGTCCAAACTTTGCCTTGGCATTTGCCTTCTTGCTTTCACTGGCCCCCGGCTTGATTGGTGTCAGTATGATGTTGATATGTAAAACAGTGGTGCTACCAAATCTAGGAGTTTCAGGATGTCGGGTAAGGTGAGATCCCACATCAGGTCTAAAGTCAGCAAGATGTTGGAACTTGGGTGATATATCCCTCCAGTATTCCATGGTCCAGTACAGTGGTTCTGGTACCAACGGCAGGTATCTGATTTGAGGTTCTGTGTGGGTTACATAGTTCTCCGGCATGGGGTCTGTGATGGATTCACATGCTCATGAATATTCCCCGTCAGGCTGGGAATCCTTGGTAAAGAAAAAATCAGTTCGTTTCATTTCTGAACAGTATTTCCTAACAACCAATCACTGAACTCTGGGTTATACTGCCCCCAGCGAATGACTCTCCTCTGGCAGCCATCTTCAGATTTTTACCGCACGTTCCAGTGTTGGGAGTCCTCGTGCTTGCTCTCGTGCTTTTGCTGCGTATTTCGCTTTTCTATTTTTCGGTCAATCGAGCCTTGTGCTCCAGCGATCAACCTTCCGATTTAACGGGGACCCGTTTTTCGGATTCTTCAGTGCCACTCAAGGTCGGATCCCACCCCCTCTCTTTTCAAACTTTGCAACCGACTGCGTCTTGCGGAATATTTTCATGCACAACAAACCTTCCCAGTGCATTTACTGCCTGTACCCTATGCACGAGAAGGAAGATTGCATTTTGCTGTGAACTCTCCACACGCACGTTGAAGGATTGGCGTAAGCGCTGAATGAGTGGCTGCATGCCAAGGTCTCTGCACTGGGTGGGTCCCAGGAGCATGCCTCTCCCGGATCTGGGAAAGCTGAGCGGGCTTTTAAATCCTTTGAGGGCGCCCCTCCCGCAGGGGGTCCAATAAAAGGCCAAGCACCTCAAGTCCACTGCCACTGGGAAGTGCCGTTGCAGTGGGCTCCTAGGCGGCAAAGGCGCGTCCTACATCCCCGGCTGCATCAGTATCCAGTCAACGCTCCGGATCGTCATCCAAGAGGAAGTCTAGTCACCCGGGCAAGCTGAAGGTGACCCCTGATGCGGCCAAGGAAAAAAACAGGAAAGGTACGGCGTCCAGCCTACCCTTGTCAGAGAAGGCCTCTAAGGCCAAGGCGACCACGAAGGCCAAGCAGGACAAGGGTCCTGGCCTGACCGCGAAGGCCCAGGTACACCAGACGAAGGCGGCTCCTTCCATCGAGTTGGTGGTGGTGTCCCTATCGAAGGCTGCAGAGGCGGACCCGGAGGGTGCCCTCCCGAAGGCAAGAGTGTCCCTCCCTGCCAGTAGGGAGTTTCCATTCCAGCCCATTGAGAAGACCCCGGACAAGAAGATGCTGGTCATCCTCCCAAGACCGTTCCCTCTAGATGCAAAGAAAGGGGAGGGGTAGAGACTCTGCACTCCTCCAGGGCACGGAGATCTCCTCGGCTGAGGAGGAGGAACTCTTCTACCTCCAGACCTTCCAGGAGGTTGGTGGCGATGAGGGAATCTTCGTGGCTACGTCCTACGATGAGGGCGCCGACACGGACAACGGAGATACAGTCGATCAAGGCGATGGAGGGCCTCTGGATGACGAGCCCCCCAGCCCTGTGCCTTTGCTCCAGCTGTCTGTCCCTACACCGCAGTTACCACCTAGAGGTCTGCCGGTGGACATTCTTCACACCCTCCACACTCTTGTCGCTGAGATACAGATGAGGATGCCGGCGACGCCACCTCTTGCTCTCTCTGCAGCACCGGTGCCTCCCACCCAGACGACGACCGGGGAAACACCGGCCAAGAAGAGGAAGAGGCTCCCGATGCCTCCTTGCTACCCATCTCCTCCCTCTCCACCGCCCCAACTGGTGAGACGGAATCAGACACAGCGACGACTGGCACGGACGACGGCGGGATGGGGGACCTCCAGTCGCCTCCACCCAGATCCCTCTACTCCCGACGAGATAGGAGTGTTTCATGCAGTGATCTCCAGAGCATCGGAGCTCTAACAGCTCACACCAGAGGAGGAGGATGGCTTCCTATATTAGCGCTACAAGGCGAAGCGGAAGACCATCCTTTCCGCTCTTGGACGACATTTGGGACGAAGGTCTGACGCTCATGAAGAACCCTTCTATGGCCACAACGAAGAGGGACCGCCTAGAGAAGAAATACAGGGTGCCGGACTCTGTGCCCAAGTGCTTGCGAGACCAACAGACCCACCAGATCCAAATACCTCAACCAGCTTACAATCCCCAAATTCAACCTAAAAACAGCAGGAGTGGCCAGTTTCCCAGTGCTAGCAGCCAAACGATGGAACGCCCTACTTCCCGACATCAGAGCAGAGCCCGCTTTCTGGACTTTTAGAGCCAAAATCAAAGCCTGGCACCTCAGTCCAAACTACTCCTAAGCATGTCTAATCCCCATCCTGATAAAGACATACTCCCTGAGTGTGTTCCACTGCTGGGTTGCAAATAATTTTACTAATGTTTCAAATCTATGTAAATATATGTATAAATGTAACTAATAATAATTGCCTTTTGCCTATGTTCTGATGTCTTGCTCACAGACTCTACCTTCAAGGTGATCTGTAACACACCTCCAGTACCCATTTCTGCAAAAAGGTGAACTGTAACTCTCTGCTTCCCGCCTGGCCGGATTTGTATTTGAGGTGTGTAACCTTGCTTCTTTGTCTAAGTATAAGCGCCCAGATACCCTTCGGTGAGGTGCGGTATATAAGAAAATAAACTAAACTAAACACTGAGGGTCAAGGTGCCTCGTGTACTTCCATATTTGCTGTCGTTGGCCAAATCGGGGCTCTCTCGCGCCTCCATCAAGGTTAATCTGGTGGCTATCTCCCGCTACACCAGATCCCCAGGACGGCCATCCTTGTGTTCGCACTGATTGGTCAAGGAATTTGTGAACGGACTATTCCGCTCGTTCCCGCCGGTGATGGCTCCGGCCCTGGTGTGGGAGCTCAATGTGGTACTTACTAGGCTCATGGGATATCCGAGCCTATGCATTCTGCACTGCTCAAGTTTTTGTCATGGAAAAAGGCTTTCCTCGTGGCCATCACCTCTGCATGAAGAGTGGGGGAGATCCAGGCCCTCTCCTGTAAACCACCTTACTTGACTTTCCACGAGACGAGGGTGGAGCTGCACCCCTCCTTCATGCTCAAGGTGCCATCAGACTTTAATCTAAACAAGCCCTTGGTGTTAACTGTTTTTTTTTTTTTTTTTTTTGTCGCCGGCTGAAAGGACTTTGCACCTGCTGGATATGGCTAGAGCGCTCAAGTTTTATGTAGCCTGCACAAAGAATTTCTGGAAAACCTCTCAGCTCTTTGTGAACTTTGGTCCTGTGAACGATGGGAAGGCCCTGTCCAAGGCTTCAATTTCCAGGTGGCTCTCCAGCTGTATCACCCACTGTCACCGGTTGGCAAACCGACAACTGCCTGGCCGTCTGGGGGCTCTCTCTACCAGAGCGATCGCTGCTGCAACAGCGTTCCTGTCTGGTGTGCCCCTGCTGGGCATCTCTGCAGCTCTTCTCTTGATACTACTACTGCCACTTTACATGCTACCAAATCTGAAGATGGCTGCCAGAGGAGGGGCTAAGGTAGAGGGCAGTCATTGGCTGGGGGCAGTATGACCCAGATCTCAGTAATTGGTTGTTTGGAGAAAGACAGTTCAGAAATGAAACTGATTGTTTATTTACCTCGCATTCCCAGCCTGACGATGGGGAATATTCATGAGCATGTGGATCCATGCCAGACCCATGCTGGAGAACAATAGTTACAGGTAAGTAACTTGTTCCTTCTGTCCCCTAGGCAGATGCCCACCCCTTGTCACAAACTTATAAGTTGGTGTTCAAGCTTGCTGCTGCAAAGTACCTAAGCAGCTTTGATTTTACTTCATGGTATTGGCAAATATCCCTGAGTGAAAGTGCCAATGAAAAGACTGCATTTCCCACACAAGTGTCTTTACCAATTCAGAGTAATGCCTTTTGGATTAGACAACGTACCTGCTACATTACAGTGGTTGGTTGATTTTGTCCTGAATAGGCTTGATGAATCCTGCATGGCATATTTAGATGATATTGCAGTTTTCAACTCTACATGGGAAGAACATGCAAGACACCTCCAGATAGTATTGCAGTTCCTTCAGCAGGCAGGCCTACTTGGCCATACAGTCAACCAAATGACAAATTGGTCAAGGCTCAGTGACCTATGTTGGACACGAGGATGTTCGTGTCAAGATTGTGCCTCTATCACACAAAGTACAAGTTGTACAAGACTAGGAGTCCCCCTCCAAACCTCTGCGCCCCAGTGAAAGCCTTTTTGGGCTGCACTCGATATTGCAGGAATTTTAAGACGGTCTATGGCAACATAGCTGCCCTTTTCATTGCTCTCATCGCTCCAAAGAAACCTAAAAGTTCTCTTGGTGTGAGGAATGTGAGAAAGCTTGTCAGGCCTCAAAATCTTCATTGTGCTGGGCCCCTGTTCTCAAGGCACTTGCCTATTTTAAATCCTCAATAGTACAGTAATGTATTTCTTTGCATTTTTAAAGCGCTCACACAGCCCGCAGGCATCGAGGCGCTGTTACAGGAATGGTTGCGTAATTGTTTTTTTTATTTTTTATCTTAGTTGCATTAAATACCCAGAGGTTTCGAAGCGCGAATCCGGGGATTGAACCGGTTTCTCTTCTTGTCATCTTGCTTCCAAGGCGAACATGTTGCCACTGAGCTATCCCCCCAGGACAGTAGTATAGTAGATGCCACTGACCCTGCAATAGTAGCAGTCCCAGACAGCTAGATGACAAAGGAAGGCAGTACCATGTATGGTCACCAGCTTAAAGTCTGAGAATTGAGGTGGGTCACCGTAGAAATGAGTTTTTTGCCATTGTTCAGGCCCTCCGGAAGCTAGTCCCCTGCCTCTTTGGCACTCACTTAACCATACACACTGACCATAAGCCCTTAAATTGACTGATGAACATGAAGGGTGAGAATCCTAATTTGCTCAGGTCCATCAGCCTTGAAGGCTTTAACTACACTGTTGAGCATAGGCTAGGTCCCCAACATAGCACTGCTGATGGTCAGTCCAGGATGTATAACCGACTGGACCAGAAATTCCATCCAGAGGTGGATTTGATCCCTCTGTTCTATAATTGGCGAGAGGGGTTGATTGTTAGGAAAAACATCCTTTTTGCTGCTTCCCCTCAATAGACATCAATGGGAATCCAAACCTTTTGCTACTGTTTGGAACCGGTTTTATACTTTTGGAGGCCAATGAAGCATTTGTACTTCACAGGCCTTACTAAGCTGATCCGTTTTTGGGGCACTGATCAGTCTTTATCCCTGCAGGGGGAACTCTGTTCTCCGTGATAAAATTCAGTTAATCTTTCCCCGCACACATTACTTTCTGTGAATTGCAGTTGGGACACTTTATGTCCCTTTAGCTTTATTTGTAACATGTTGGTGACACACATGATTTGTCCTGGATGGGCTGGTTGCAGCTTATTCCTTTCTTTCATTTTAGTTGCCCTGTGCACTTATACATTTACTGCTTAATACCATTTAGAGTGTGTTAGGGAGAATTCTGTTAAGGCTAATTTCCCAAACCTAGTGAGTCCCCCAGCAGCTTTGCTGGATTTTTGGGGTTAATTTTTCTCTCCTGCTAAGAGTGAGACTCTCATTCTCCCACTCTTGGGCATGATTTGAGTATGTCCTTTGACTGTGAATGTGTTTAATGGGCTATGGGTTCTTTTACTCCATGGGGCTTCATGTGTTTTTGGTATGTGTGTTACACAGCACCCTCAGTGCAGTAACACAGCGGTGTCATAGTGACCCGCAAACATAGACTCCATACCCTTGGATTGACTACCGTCTCCCCTTGGCATGTAAAGTCACCATTGGCTTTACTAGTCTCAAATTGTGAACAGAACCAGTACAAACCATCATATTGTGGAAGTACTGGTAGGGTTAATTAGCTTGCCCCTGGGTCTGTTTTCCAAGGGGGCACTGTCAAGTCCCCCTTGTCGAGTTTCTGGCTGGTGGCAGTGGATACCACGCGAAATATTCCACCGGAATATTTCCTATGGGATTTTCCCATTGATTTTAAACGCACCACTTTTTGGTGCAATGTTAAAGATACCACCGGGTTATTTATTTAATATTTATTCCCCGGTTGGGTCTTTTTGCCAGGACTCGGTTTTAAAATGGCGTTTGTGTTCGCCTATGAAACTCTAACCCAAGTCGAGCCCTGTGTTCCACTTTTTGGCAGGCTTTTCCATAGAAGCCCTCCAAATGGTGCCACTCTGTCTGGGGTCTACAGGATGTGTGGGAGGGGGATTAGGCACCCTTGACTGAGTTGCCTTGGCAACGCAAGTCTCACTCTTGTGTGATTGGCCCAGTGGTGAGCCGCCCGGCACACCACTTAGCATGTTTGAGTGACAGGTAGGCTGTTGAATGGGGGTTTTTCTGCATAAAACCAGGGCTTTGGGGACTGGAACTTCAGAAGTCGCCACAGGACCTAAAGAATCCGAAGAGGGGAGAAGCTGAGCCATCTACATTGACGACACCACTGGTGGAGCCCTGATGTACGAACTCGCCACTTCCCCGACAACAGAGGAGATCTTCCAGGAGAGTCTTCTTCCCTTTGAGCTGGTGGGACCAACCAGTTGCCTTTTTCGCCTTCCTGGAACGTCTTGTGGTCGAATCGCCCATGCCAAGCACCCCGGCGGCCGGATAGCCACGCTTCACCACTACCGCGAATAAAAGGGTCGTACCTTTTAATCGGGAACCCTGCGACTGGTTTCTTCCCTGGCAGTGCAACGACCTCTAGCTTTCTTCCTCGTCGAGATCATCTCTTCCCCCTGGACGAAGCCACGACTTGCACCCACTGCCAGGAACAACTGCCCCCGCTGGAGCTTTCTCACCATTTCAGGTACTGTGTCCCGCCTGGTCTCCCTTGCAACAGATTGTCCAAGGTGTTCCGTAAATCCTTCACTTTCTAACTGGGTTGACCTCAGAACTGCTAACTTTGCCTTTCTGAACTGATCCAACCTCTTTTTGACTTTTCTGCAAAGACTTTGAGTGCATTTCCACTGTGTGATCTTGGGCACATTCTGCCTTGCTTGGGCCTGGCCTATGAACTTTTTGCTCTACAGTAGACCCTGCCTTTCTTGCCTTGCTGTGGTTTCAAAAGTGTTGGTACTGTTATTTTCCTACTCTGCCTTTTCTCTCCCTTTTTAAACAAATTATTGGAGTGCCATCTACGGTTACGCGTTCACCTCTGTTTTGCTAAATAAGTGTTGTCTTAACATAGAATTGTTGAATAATTAGGGAGATGTATATACTTATAGTGACTGTGTTTGAACTTGCTTGATATATTAGTGCCAGTGTATTTTCCGAAGTGTGTTTTTAAATAAAAAATTATATACTTTTATACCAAAGCTCTGGTCAGTGTTTTCTTGTTTTACTGTATTTTTAGCCCTATTGTGTGTACTCTACATACTGCCTAACTCTTCTTGAGAGAAGTCTGACTGCTCAGCCACAGCTTCCAGGTAAATATGGGTGGTACAGACTGCTACCAATTGGGTTTACTGCTTACTCCTGTGGTCTTAAACCTTTTGCAGTGGTCCCTAAGGGAACTGCACAGGTTTCTGCCTAACAGAGTGCCATCTACTCTAAATTGGCCATGCCTTGGGATTTCTGCCTATCCTTTGGCCAGCCTGTTTGGCCTTCTTCCTGCTCACGAAAAGACAGAATTGACATATATGGAAAGCTGCTACATTCCTGGTCAAAGCAGCAGTCTGTTCTCGTGTCCGGATGTGGGGGTTGGGACTGACTGACCCCAGTCCACATCCATGCCAAAGTATGCATGTTGCTGGGCCAGGATTGGACAACCCGGGTAATTTTGAATGGTGCAGAACCTTATCATTAGTGGGCTGGAGGGGGCCAACGACTGTGCAAATCCTGGATCGAAGAGGGACTCCTGCAGTCCTTCAGCAGATCATCGTTTGCGATGAGACCCCTTCTAAGAAGAACATAATGCTGAAGACCCAAAACCCATTGTTGCAGCTGACCAGCATTGTTGTCTTCAACCATCCCAGTGATGCCCTGCTCCTTTGCTGATGTCCAGAAGATCTTCATCAGTGCTTCAATTCCTGGATCTTTGGGAACAAGCAGTCTCTACCCCTGTTTGAGCGTCCTGCCCTTGAAAGCCTTGGGAAGTGTCTCAGTACCATCCTGTGGGCTTGCCAGCGTCCCCCTGGGCTTCCTCGCTGTATCGGTCGGCGTCCTGAGTTCAAACTTGGGACTCTGCAGACTACCAACTTGTGAAACAAGACACTTTCGACTCTTACCCCCACCCCCCTTAGAGGCCCTTCTCCAGCACGAAGAGAAGCCTTGCAGAACCAGCCTCTTTTTTTTCTGCCACAAGGGTCAACTTCCATCTTTTCATCACAGTGGCCAACACTATCCCCCACCTGCATCTGAGGATGCCGACCATGTGGTGCCAAGGGTTGTCCACCAGCCCAGGAACTGCCCCACCAGCAAGCAGACTAGCCACACCTAAATACTGAAACTGACCACTGCACCCAAGGTCCTCCCCAGCCCCTTGGCCTTCCTCAATGGAACTAAAGCAAGTGGGCCTAGTGTTAAGATGGATTTCTAAAATCGGCCCTGGTGGACAGATTTGTAGGATGCCACCCTAGTTAGGATGAATAGGGAGACTCAGAGTTTATCCAAAACTCAATCAAGGTAGAGTGGTCAAGGCTTGGTCTCTGGAGGGTGTGAGCGGGGTCAGGGGCGCTGAATGAGCCGACACAGAATGAGACACAATTCAGTTTAGACAGTCAGTTAAAAAATAGTTGTTTATTTAGGCCTTGAGAACACACTGAAAAATGAAACTAGCAGGTTTTTACTCAATGCCATATAAAAGAAGTTTCAGAGGCTTGTGGATCTGCTTAGAATCACATGCTTTGCTTAGGCCGACATCTAGTGGTATCTGCAGAGTATTGCATATGAAGTTTTAGAAGTTTGAAAAGTGACGTTGACTGGGCGTGTTTCTAATTGGTATCCGGTTAATCTGTCGAATCCATAAAGTCGAATGACAAAAATGTCGAAAAAAATTGCCCCATTTTTTTTTTTTTATGTCATTTTTGAATTTGGTTTTTCGGCCATTTTTTTCGACTTTTTTGCATTCGACATTATGTAATTCGAAAATGTCACTATAAACCATTCTAATTGTATCCCTAATGTGTCGTTGACTGTACCCATGATCCCACACTCATTGAGGTCCCTCAGATTATTGTGGTCAGTTGTGTTTCTCTCTGAGTCATGTAGTGATGCTACTTTTGAGTTAATATATTTTTCATTACTAAACGGTTACCGCTTGATGCTACACCTAAACGGAAGACCTTTTGAAGATCGAAACAGGCGATCCTTCTGGCAACGGGCTTCGACCTAGCAGTAGGGAGAGTGGGGGGGGGACTTCTCTTTTTCATATAGAGAATGCCTACCTCCATTCCCTGCTTCTACTGCTCTTGTCTTCCTGCCCTTAGTTTCTCTTTCCACCATGGAGAGTACTCCATTTAAATTCTGTCCAAAGTGTAACAGAAATTGTCTTTAGAAGGACACCCATAGTGTGTGCAACCACTGCCTTCCCTGCAAATCACCAGGAGACACGTTGCACATCCTGTAAGCTCTTTAGGCCCTAAAGCCTCAAAGAGCATCAAACAAAACGGTGGGCTGCACATGCCATGATTCCATGATGGCAGAGTGGAAAACCGCTGATAGTCTCCGAGTCTGACCCGGGAGGCCAGGGCAGCGAAGGATCCGCTTCAGAGCCTGAATACAACACAAGGGAACCATCAGGCTCCCATGCATCAGTCCCCAGCCTCAAAAGGCAGTCGCAGCTCGCTGCTGTGGGCAGAGCCTCTGGCTGCGATTACGCACATGCATGCCCACACCCAAACGCATACCCTAAAGCTGCTCCTCGACTTAACCGTCGAAGGAAGGCTGCATGCCGGGCAGCAGCCCGCTGTGCTTCCGCAGCAGCGTTTACCGCAAGGCGATAGTCAAAGTACCGGCTATACGGGTGCTTAAATCCCATTCAGCTGATGAATCAGATGGCAAAAATCCATCGAAAAAACACAAAACTCAATTTTTGACAGAAAAACACCATAAAAAGGCCCATAGCCATAAAACACACATGAAGAGGCCTATTCTCCGCTTTCTTTCTCTTCAAAAGAAAAGCAAGGGAAGACCCTGAACCAAGGAGAAACCACAAAGCAGTTGTTTTCCGTTTAGCTGACCCACCAAAAAACAGATGCCTGGACAAAGGAGTGATTTGAAGACTACTATGGGCAGTTTCCTCCTTTGTCGACTTTGTGAATAAGTACCCTATTCGCCAAAAGAATTTAGACCTCGAAATGTCTCAGCCTCTTGAGACAAATCAACCACGACGTATACAGTCACCTACTCCTGCGCCCAACCTTACATCCATTGATGCCTCCCAGGGCTCTTGGCACAAATACTTTCAGCCTGGCCAGGCAGATCAAGATATCTGGTATGTCGACCCGGGCGACCCCAGTCAAGACCCTGATGATTTATGCTTAGATGATCAGGATGACCCAGATGTCACTATCATTGACGCCCCCGATGTTACAGCAGCATATAGTGGTCATACATCACCTATGGATGACCAATACAAAGGCAAGCTTAAAGCTGCTCAGCATTTCAACATCCACAGGGAGGAGACAGTCCCCCTGATAGTACTGTTTTTATGGAGGACATTCTTAATGAGAAGAAGCCCGTCAGCCAAGCTATTCACTTGCTCCAGTCCATTAAAAAGAGGATTACTCCATCTCTTTCCACACCTTCACACATAAGAGCAGTGAACTCGAGAGTTGACAGTTTTCAAACCCTCTCCTTCTGACCCCTTATGCATCAAGTGACATGTGAAGCCTGACTCATGTAGTCACCACTACCCAAAAGAGAGCTGGTGTTCCACACTCTACCTCCGAAGCACACAACGAGTGTAAACACCTTTACACTATAGGCAAGTGCATTACCACCTCATACGCCTACATGACCAGGATTGTGAAAAACACTGCTGCACGCTACACCACCACCCAATGGGATGAAGTATTCAAGCCCATAGACTCTGTGCCACAACCTGTGAGGTCGCATCTACTTAAAATCTGTACAGAGGGGCAAGCAAGTGGCACTGAATATCCTTCAAAATGTTCTGGACTCATGAAGTCATTGCTGAAGGTACACTACTCAAGAGACACTCGTGACTCCGGATTTAAGCCTGGGACTCGGGCGGCACTGATCAATATGCCTATTGAAGAGGCAGTCCTGTTCGGGAAGGCTGTTGAGGAACAACTGGAAACGAACAAAAATGAGCACGAGACCATAAAAATGCTGGAACATATTACAACAAGCTATCTGTCCAGAGAGGAGTCTTTAACTAACAGCGTACCTTTCGTACCCAAGGCTTCAACAGATCCAATCAACCAGTATCTGGATCATTTATTTCCTCTTTTTACAGTCCCCAATGTCAATCTACTTCCTATCAATCTTATCAGCAGAGGGGGTTTCACAGTGGGAAAGGACGAGTCAGAGTTGCAGCCTCTAGAGCCGCAGCAGCCCCTGCTATCAAATGACAGGCTGGTTCATGTTCTGTCCCACGCATCCTCATTTGGAGGGTCGCTTAAAGCCTTTCACCCAGCAATGGCAGGGAATAATGTCACATTGCTGGGTGTTCGTGACATTGGAAAAAGGGTCCTCCATAGAGTTCCTCGAAACACCACACCACCACCCGCCTCGTGCGAGAAAGAGGCTGTCAGAACATTTTCTAATCCTACAAGAGGAGATCCAGGCTCTACTAGAAAAAGGAGGAATAGAGCTGATGCCATCGCTAGAGGAAGATCAAGGTATTTTTCCTTGTTCCAAAAAAAGATCTCACAAAGCCCCCGGTTCTAGTCCTGCGCCCTGCAAACACGTTTGCCAAGCCTCAGAAATTCAGTATGACTACGTTACAGGAGGTAATCCCCCTGCTAAAACAAGGGGATTGCATGGCCACATTATGCACGAAAGATGCATACATTCATATTTCAATGTTGACAGCGCACACAATACCTGAGATTCAAAGTGGGGGAAAGAACTACCAATTCAAAGTGCTACCATTCGGCATAGCCTCAGCCCCAGGGTGTTTACAAAGGTCCTAGCAGTAGTGGCCACCCACTTAGGAAGGCAGTCCATTCCAGTTTACCCTTACTTAGATGGCTGTCTAATAACAGGAGACACACCTCATAGGTGCCCACAAAACACCCAATGAACACCTGACATGCTGATCCAATTAGGCTTCTCAATGAACAATAAAAAGTAAAGTCTAGTGACCAGCCAAGTAAAACAATTCCTGGGGGCACTAATCAAAACAAACAACGGTCTAGTCTTCTCCTCCGAGGGGGTCCAAAACATGCAGTCTCTGACACCTCGGTTTGTAGCCGGTCACTAAGTAACAGTGCGAAAAGCTATGCGCCTTCTGGGAATTATGGCTTCCTGCCTTTATGTAGTGCCACACACCTGACTGTGCATGTGCCATATGCAAGAGTGGTTAGTTTTTTTCTAAAGTCCTACCCAGACTTCATAAAAACCATATCTGAGGCACAACATGAGCTCCACTCTTAGTATAAGGCTGTATCACCTGAGAATTTGGTAGTATGGACAGAGCAGCCAGGCTTATCTTGGGAGGGAGAGAGAGCTGTAGCTTGGTACAAAGAAATTGTATCGTACATATGGTCCAAAGATACACTGAAACGTTATGTATTGTAAACATAAAAGGCTTATTTAAATACAATTAGACTAAGATAATTCTTTGGTAAGTAAGTACTATAACATCATATAAACGCAATCATAAAAACCAACTCAATACCTATATTATGCAAACCAAGGTATAAACTTATTTAGAGGCGCACAAAGCAAGTTAAGGTTAGTCAAACAAACCTAAGGTTATACATTCAGGACAGTAATATACTATTCTTGGGGAATAAGGCCAGGTTAGATATACCTTTAAGAATACAAATCAGTATTTCAAGGGTAGTTGACCCGGTCAGTCATGCAGTGACACTCAGTTATGTAATCACATAATAAACCAACTCTGTTACAAGTATGCTCATTGCAACATTACTTTTTAGAACTCACTTCAGAGCTAGTAAAACAACTCATATACTTTATGGAGGGGCGTTAAGCTACTCAATGACAATGATATACACTGAATGACTATTTTAGAATGCAGTAAGCAAATCGAGGAAAGCAAAACCAATTTTGCTTTAAGAAAGACTCAATGTATTTCAAGGTAAGTAATTGACCTCTTTGTACATAATTATATGCGATCTACTAGCTAGTTGGACCCAGTATATTTTTAAAAAGTGGACAATACAGTTTCTAAGGTAAGTAAACACTTTATAAAACTATTTTATGATAGCACTAAAGCAATTCAGGGAAGCACAACCCAGGGTTACAAATTTAGAAGAGCAGCAGTTAATCAAGGTGAGTAAGACCTGTGTACTTTTTAAAGGAGCCTCCAGCTACTCAAAGGTAAGTATAAAGCCCAAGTCTGTTTTAGATCTGTATAAAGCAGACCAGTAAAAGCAAAACCCAATGATACACTTTAAGAATGACACAATGTTATCGAAGGCAGGTAAACTCTATTGGAAAGCTTTTACACTCATTCAGTTGAGCAATGATAAAACAGTGCCAACATGTATTACTTTTTAGAAGGGGGGGAAACACCATTCAGAGTTATATCTTTAGAGGGGCACAGTGCACGTCAAAGTTGAGCATAAACTTAGTCACTTCGTAACTTCTAATTCCACGAAGATACATTTACCACACTAACTTAATCCTTTTTCGTACTCAGTCCTTCCCTACTCTATTGCATGGGCTCTCTGAGGCAGAAGAGGGACCCTAGTGGTCTATGGACCAGCTGTAGGCATACTGAGATAGGGTTCAGTTGCAGGAAAGTCAAAGTTTCATAGGAGATCTTCTTAACAAGTAAGTATTGACTTTGAGTTAGTTAACGTGTTCAGGAACTTCACTGAAAGCTCCCTATATGTGTTCCAGGATTAGACCCAGGCAAGTCTAATAATCGGAGGTATTGTTCCTTTCCTCTCATTCCCCCAGAAGCTCACTGTCTCCCTAAGTTCTGGTTCTCTCTAGGTTGGACTATTGCAACAGCCTCTTTCTTAATCTACCTGCCTATACTCTCTGCCCTTTGCAACTTATGCATAACAGGACTGCGAGACTTGTCCTTGGCCTCAAGCCCTGGGATTGTATCTCTCCAGCTCTGAAATCTCTCCATTGGCTCCCAGTGGATGCAAGGATTAAATTCAAAACCCTCTGCATTCTCCACAAGGCTTTCTGGGGCCTGGGTCCAACATAACATCAGCTATTCCTCTGCAAATACCTCCTATCTCGAGCACTCCGCTCCTCTACCTCTAACTCCCTCAGGGTTAGTAGTTTCTCTAAGAAACAAGCTGGGGGTAGATCTGTCTTCGGCTGGGGTCTCCCTCTGGAACAGCCTCCCTATCACTCTAAAACTTGAGAAGAACCATCTCCAGTTCCGAAAGCACCGCAAGACCTTCCTCTCCACTTCTGCCTTCTCCTATCCTCTCCCCTGCTGATTCTACTCTCCCTCGGCACCTTGCACCTGTCCACCCTCTGTCCTCCGGGCCCAGGTACCTGCTCCTCTTGCCACCCTCACACACTGCCTCCTGACCACCTTTTGCACTGGGGTCTGTATCTGTACCCATACAGCCCTCCCCTTTTCTTCCTACACTTTCAGACCTAGCCGGTCTGCTGCCATAAACCCAGCATTTGCCACTTGCTGGCTGCACTCCCATTGTTTGTTGCCTTTTTATTTATTAATTTATTATTGTTTTTCCCTCCTTGCTCCGCACTCTCCTTTTGTTCCCCCTTCCATGCACTTCTCCCCCTCCCCCCTGCACTTACGCGTTCTCAATGTCACTGGGCCTAGTAAGATTGTTGTTTTTGTTCTCCCCTGTTCCCCTTCCCTTGCGTTGTCGCACTCTGAAACACATGTGTACGAGGGCGATAGAAATAAAATATCAAGATCAAGTGGTATGGGCAAACTCCCAACTGCATGAATCACCTACTCGGCCTCCTAGGATGCACACCAGACTTAAGCTAAATATTACCCAAGCCCACACAGTACCTTTAGGAGAAAAGAAGAGCTTCGTAGTGGATGCCTTCAGGATGCAGCAGCACAGGACCCGGTACCTGGATTCTTGGTCTGGAGACGAAAGAACTGGACACTGGATGGTAACTTAAAGCAGCAGTTGTCAGAGGAGGCTTCCAGCAAAGTTTTCTTCACAGATTCTCGTGCCTTTGTGGATTTGCTGCCTTTTAACAGCATCCAGACGAACAAATATCGCTGGTCGGATTTTATTCACTCTCTCGGACTTGCACTCTGGTGAGGTGACTTCGGGGATTCGAATAGTGTCCCTGGAGATCCAGCAGAAGTCCACCAAAGTTTCAGCTGGATTCAGACTTCGGAGGACCATGCACCGCACTCAGGCTCGCGGTCCCAGGGTATTGGCGGTTTGCAGCCCATCAAGCTCGCAGTACATTGTGGGATGGCTCAAAATGTTGGCCTTCTTGAGACTAGTGGATCGCACCAGCCTCTGGGAAGGTGTTGTCGCATTCGGGACACCGAGTTCGATTGGGAGGAAGGGTTGCATCAGGCTCCGGTTACACAGCAGGCTCTCCAGTCGCTAGAAATCACTACAGACTGCTTTTCTTAATCTTCCTCTTCCTATTCAGCTCCAGTGGACTTGTCAGCAGCTTGCAGGTTTTGAGTATTTATCAGGAACTACAGCACAGAACCCCACTGGGAGTTGGTTCCTTTCAGGCAAGGTGAAAGAAAAAGGGCTGCTTAGTTTTGGACTCCTCCCTCGCTTCCTGCCTTCTCGGACACTCTGGAGCCTAGGCAGGGATACAAAGGATTCCTGCCGAAGACAAAACATGAGGTCGTTCCCGCCTAGAATGGCAGGGAAAGACCTCAGAAACAACAATGATACTTAAAAATGGCAAAAAGAGAGAACCCACCATTCTAGCAGAAAAGTCACTAAGGTTAAACCACTGCAACTAGCCATTCAAGTAAACTTGCAATTGTAACAAAATTGATACAGGTAATTATCCCCCCAGCACTCCGCATAAGGTGGGGTGTGCTAGCTCACTATATAAAATGTAAATGGGAGGAAAATCTTGTTTTACTCCTTCGGAACAGTAGTTCACCCAAGTACGTTAAAGAGAAATTAAAAGGGGAAGCCCAAAGTGGCAACCCAACCTAAGCCCAAAAGTTATAGGAAACTAGAACGCCAACCAAACACTATGGAGAGACATAAAAAGGTCACCCCATTAAAAGAGTAAAAAACTAGGTGAAAGGAGAAAATGATTCCCCTTCACCTAGGGACAAGGGAAAATAATCATTAAATCCAAGCAAAAAAGTTCTGGGGTTGGCACAGGTCAGGAAGCTCTGTCACAAATGTGAAAATTGACCCAACACATCAACCTTCTACAACTGCTAGCAGTCCTCAAGGCACTTCAAGCATTTAGGACTCAGTACACAAGACAGTCCTCATCCTGACAGACATTACCGCAGCCATGTTTTACATAAACAAACAGGGGAGAGGGGAACACATTCTCCAGGACTGTCCAAACTAGCCATGAGCATTTTGCTGTGAGCACTAAAACACATGTTTCTTCTAGCACATCATGTTCTAGGGGAACTCAATTTGCTGGCAGGCATACTAAACATAAGCGCAGTTCTACCCTCAGAACACGGGTGGCAACTAAACACAGACGTGGTACTCAATGCCTTCTGAAACTGGGGGTTCCCAGAAATAGGCCTCTTGGCTACTCAAGAGAATGCACAATGCCTAGATCACGCGTCCAGATTTTCCAGAAAGGTTTGAAAGGGAACGCACTACTAATGAATTGGTCAGGGAGATTAGCGCCCACCAACACCTCTTATCAACGAGGTAGTCCACAAGCTACACCGGGAACAATTAACACGTATCCTGATAGCTCCAATGTGGGCACGATAAACATGGTTCTCATACCTGCAGATGATGTCACTGTGTCCTCCCATGAAACTACCATGTAAAGCGAACATGTTGACAAAGGATCAAGGGACGACACTCCACCCGTGTCCTCAGACGTTGAACTTCGCAGCATGGCTCCTGAGGACATAGCATTTGGTCACTTAAACCTGGACCAAAAATTCATGGGAATCCTTAGTCACGTAAACCAAATGCACAACATTGCTATTTTAACAAATGGAAGAGTTTTGTGTTATGGTGCAAGAGTTCACTCAATCCAATTGAATGGTCACTGTTCAATATAGTTCTCGATCTACTATACCTATTAGACTCTGGCTTAGTCTTTAACTCTCTGAAAGTACACCTTGCTGCTCTCTCAGCATACACCACTTCAGAGAACTAGGTTTTGTGGTAGAAAGTACCAGTTGTTAAAAGCCTTCATGGAAGGTGTTAAAAAATTATACCCTTTAATTTCTAATCCTACTTCCGGCTGGGACATGAACATTGTACTAACGAGGCTTATGGGTGCCCCCTTCGAGCATATGCACAAATCCAGTCTTAGACATCTCACATATAAGACCACTTTTCTTCTAGCTATTACATCTATCAGAAGGGTCAGTGAAGTGCAAGCACTATCAGTACAAGACCCCTTTGTTATTATCCACAAAGACGAGATAGTACTACGCATTCACCCATGGTTTTCACCTACATTTATATCTACATCTCATGTATACCAGTCTATGGAGCTTCTTGCGTTTTTCCTACACCCCACAAATGCAGCAGAAAGAAGTCCTAATGCACTAGATGTACGAAGGACTGTCGTGTACTTACCTATAAAAGGCTAAAAACTTTCAGAAAAACAGACATTTTTATTATGTCCATAACCACAGGAAGGGAAGGTGATCCATCTCTAAATCGGCAATTTAAAATGGATTGTCAACTGCATCCAACTTGGTAATTCTCTTGCAAAGAGAATGTTGCCATTTAAGCCTTGAGCACACTCAACTCGAGGCACATGGGCAACTGTAGCTTCCATAGCTAATGTGCCCCTAGATGCCATTTGCACAGCTGCTACTTGGAGTTCAGTTCACACTTTCACCCAACATTACTATCTAGACACTCATTCCAAGGAACATACACATGTGGGACAAGCAGTGTTAAAACGTCTATTTGCAACACTACCTTCAAACAACCCACCTCCTTCTCCAAGTACTGCTCGCTAATCTATGCAAAACATTTGGTTCTAAGCACATCTACAAGCCTCAGAAGACATACATTACTTACCGTAATTGTATTTCTGATGCTTGTTAATCTGCTTAGAATCGCATGCTGTGCATATAGTCCGACATCCAGTGGTCACCGCAGAGTATTGCCTCTTGTCTTTCGAGAATCGAAAGGGGAAGTCGACATGGGCGGGTCTGTAACACTATCCCTAACGTGACGTGTAGTGTTCCCAAAATCCCTCACGCGTCGAGGTGTCTCAGATTGTTTTTTTCCTGCCCAGCATACTGGTCGCCTTAAGTGGAGCTCATACAGACACATTGTTAATTGTCCCATCAACCTTTGGTCGAATATATTAGATTATTATTTAAGATCACCCTGACCGTCCTTCCTATCGACGGCTGTTCCGGATCTCTGCCGAAACCTCCATGGACCTTCGACAGACTGTGATCCAGTCGTCATTGCCGACCACATGGCCGAGCCTTCCAGCCGGCCTACACAGTTGGGAGAGTGGGGTTGGGGCGGACATTTCTGTAAAATCTGAGAATGCCTTTCCCTTTCCTCCCTCTTTCTTCTTTGGTCTTTGTCACTTTCCATATCCTCAGCTATGCAAAGGACTCCATTTAGGTTTTTCCCCATTTGCAAGGGCGAATTTCCTTGGAGAGATAAGCATCAACGGTGTAACCGTTGCTTGCCCCTCGATCACGATGAAAAAGGTTGTACGGCTTGCAAGCTCCTCCGTCCTAAGACATTTAAGGAGCGCTGTCAAGCGGTGGGCGGCCTACAGGATGTTGAAGGCCTAGTCAAGTTCTCCCGCTGCCGCAACCAGCGAGTGCGACGAGGGCATCAGTGACGAGCAGGCCTCCAACTCGGAGGTTGTTGACCTTTCGGCGGAGCGCTCCCGCACCGCGTTGTCTGTCCTCGGCACAGCCCAGGCACTGCTGTGGGGACTGTACACCCCAGTGACAAAGACGAACACTTTCAACTCACTAAACACACAACCCGCGGCCAGTCTTCGACTTAGTCGAAGCAGTCCACAGCGCCAACGGGCACAACGGAAATTTCGGCCATGCCGGCCGACCATCGGCAGCCCTCGCCGCAGATGTGCCTAGTGACCGGGCACTTGAAAGTGAAGGGCGCTACCCCCAAAATTCCAAAACCCGTCGAGACGCATCGTAAGAAGGCGTCTGCCTAAAGGCCCTGGTTCTGCCAAACACTGTACAACCGCAGGCCCAGGCTACACGTCTCCCTTCTGCGGAGGACGTTACTGAAAGCATTGCAATAATTGTTTCGGCGGATGCTAGGAAGCGTCAGTCAAAGGATTCGCCGACGACCACGGGAAAGCCCAAGAATTTGACAAAATCCAAAGATAGGCTGAAGGAAATACTGGAACCCTCCGCCAAGCCTAAGTAGCAGCACAGGCACACGCAACCTCTGCCGTTCCCCCGGGAAGAGTTTTCGGAAGGCGAAGAAGGTATTTCTTCGGCGTTGAGACAAAAATCTCGACATTTAACAGCGCAGGATCCTATTCAAGAGCCCTTTCCACCTCTAGACCCCTCTAGGTCTTCTGTTTGGACCAGGGAACAATTTGAAAATTGTATGGAAAGGCTTGATAGGTTTGTAACCCTCTCAGAGCAATCCACCTCTAAAAGACCACAGGAAGAAGTCCTTTTGAACCCTGTGGCTAAATATCCAAGACTCCTTGATCCTACTCATGAGGAGGATGTGTACACTTACGACCTCACTGAGGAGGAGGTTCCTGCAGACACTCAGGATGATGATCACTTCATTGACACAGAGGATATGCATGACCCCATAGAGGGGTGGGTGGAAAACACAGAATGGGTGACCCTCAGCCTTGGCAGTTTCCAAATCCTTTTCCAGATCCTGATGCCATGTGTTTAGATTCCCCACAGACCACTCCCACAAGACAGCCCTCTCCAGTGGACAAATGACTTTTAACGCCATGTTGCGCAATGCAGCAGAACATTTCAAGATCGCCACCAATGAAGCTGTTCTTGAGGCTGACTTTGTGGAGGACATTCTTAAAGAAAAACCGCCGGCCAGCCAGGCTATTCCTCTTCTAAACTCAATTAAGAAGCGTCTGGCTCCCTCGTTATCGATACCTGCACTCACAAGAGCAGTTAATCCAAGGATTGAAAAGCTATTTCGGCCTTGCCCCTCCGCCTCCCCCCTCTGTTCCCCTTTATATCAGAAGTCCCTCAACCCCAGACTGGTGGTGACCACTATAAGGAAAAGGTCAGGTGATCCCCTGTCAACTGGGGAGGCACCCCTGACAAAGAGTGTAAAAGACTCTACGCCCTAGGAAAGAGGATCACGGCTGCAGCAGCTGGCAGCAGCACACCTGCGCAGGCAATTCATCCCGGTTTATCCTTACCTCGACGATTGGCTCATAACAGGGGACTCTTACGAAACCTGTCTGTCAAATACCCAAAGAACAATAGATCTTTTATTCAGTCTGGGATTCTCCAACGAGAGGAAATCCAGCCTAGACCCCAGTCAGGTCAAGCAGTTCCTAGGGGCTCTAATTCGAACAAACAACGGCCTCGTCTTCCCCTCCGAGAGGGTCCAAAACATGCTGTTTCAAATCCCTCAATATGTAGCCAGTCGAGAGTTGACCGTACGCAAGGCTATGCTACTGTTGGGAATGATGGTGTCATGTATTTATTTGGTTCCTCACGCACGCTTGCGCATGCGTCCAATGCAGGAGGGGCAATCTAGTGGTTGTCTCGCCAGTCCTCGTTCTCTCGCTACAGTGGTGGTCGAAGGAGAACCTCTTGGAAAGGGAAATCCTTCACCAACCCCCATAGTGGAGGCCACTCTAACCACAGACGCATCTTACAGGGTGGGGAGCTCACCTGCTTTAACAGACAGCGCACAGAGTTTGGTCGTCAGACATAGCATCCAACCCCATAATCCTGTTGGAACTGTTAACGGTATTCAAATTCAAAGCGCTGAACCCTTCTCAAGCTCAACTGCAGGGAAAGACGGTCCTGATCCTCACAGACGGCACCATGGCCATGTACTACTATCTGAACAAACCAGGGGACACTCGCTCTCAAGGGCTGTCCAAACTGTCTCAGAACATTTTGTAAGTGGGCTATAAACAGAACATTTGTCTGCTGTCTCAACATGTCCAGGGGAACTCAATCTTCTGGCAGACAAACTCTGCAAAGATTTCCCACTACCAATAGAGTACGAATGGCGATTACACGAAGACATAGTCTCCAACGTTTTCGCGGAATGGGGTTTTCCAGAGATCGACTTGTTTGCAACTCTGGAGAATGCTCAATGCCAAGATTACGCCTCCAGGTACCCCTTGAACCGTTCCAAGGGGAACGGACTCTGGATACCATGGTCAGGGACATTTGTTTATGCTTTCACCACCACCGCCCCCCCCCCCCCCCCCCCCCGACTCCCCCTCTCAACAAGCTAATGCACAAGATGCACCAGGAACCCTGGTTTGCTCATATGATGAAACTGCCTTGCCCGTACAACATGTCGCAAGACAAAGGGCAGATGCTACACCCATGCCCGCAGACATTGAACATAGTGGCCTGGCTCCTGAAGTCATAGAGTTTGGGCACCTAGAACTCCCTCAGAGGTATGGACATACTCAGGGAGGCAAGAAAACCTAACACTCAATATTGCTATTCCAGTAAGTGGAAACGTTTTGTCATCTGGTACAACTCTAAGAGCATCAACCCCATTGACTGCTCTCCTACACACATTGTTTGGTACCTGACTCATTTACTTGATCTTTAACTCTCTAAATGTTCACTGCTCTTTCAGCCTACACTACATCACAACTGAAGGTGTTGTGGAGGAAGATACCAGTTATTAAGGCTTTCATGGAAGGTGTAAAGAGAATTCACCCTCCCATTTCTAACCCAGCTCCCGGATGGGACTGTCATGAGCCCAGTGCTTCACTTCATGCGGGCACCAAGCTTATTTCAACGTGTGCATGGCACACAGAACACCGAAGGCACGTGCAGCAAGGCCGGGTGGGGCCCTATTATTACAGGGAAGGCATGTGCAGAAGACCGAAGGAGGAGGAAGGTGGGGCCACAATGTGGGGCCTAACGGGAGTGGTTGGGGCCAGGCTATATAAGCCAGCCCCACCCGCATTCTGGCTCTTTGCGTTAGTTTGCTGAGTGCAGCGTAACGCTTACTGCTGTTCAGAAGACTCTTACCTGATTCAGCACGTGCGCCTTCAGTCTCCAGAACCCTCCAGCACCTACATGGCTCAACACGTGCATCTTCAGTCTCCGGATACCTCGACCATCTTACCTGGAATTAGCCACACCATTGCAGGACACACCGCCATCTGCTTCACACTCTGCAGTCGCTGCACACGCCTTACCTGAGGCCACACCATCGCTGGAAGCTCTGTCATCTGCTCCCGACTCTGCCGCAGCTGCCTTCATTTTACCTGTCTTCCGGAATCCTCTGCAGGTACCGCCCAGCATCCTTACCTCTTCCGAATTCCACCAACACGGGTCCTTCATCGGGTGCAGCCTCCACGCGGATCTTCATCTCCGGCAGCCAGTAGGAGTTGGACACCGCTCTCCGGCCATCGCCTACCTGCCGCGCCTGCAAGGAGAATGAGAGACACAAGGTGAGCGGTCACATAGACTTTAACTCGCTAAAGCGGCACAACTCACAAACTTGGTGCAGTTTCTGAAAACTGCCTACTTACCAGTGGTGGAGGCATCAGGAGCAGACTCATTTCACCATCACGCGCTCCTGGGTCATCTTCATCACTACAGGGGATAGAGAACAATATAACGTTATAAATACTATTTCTTGGGACAGTATTGTTACAAGAATATGAACAACAATCATAATCCTAAAAGATTTACCATCAAGACGGAATGGTCGCAGCCGGTCTGGACCTGCGCAATTTGGACCAGTGACGCAACTAGGTCCATCCGCAGCACCCCTGCTGAAGGAAAGCAGGACGGAGAGCTCATCCTTACGTACAAACAGGTGAGCTTGTATGGGTAAACTTCTACGCACTACATTTTGGCACGAAAGGGCAGAGGGGAACTACGACTCCACCACGCTTTCCTCACTGCCTCTCATCTTATCAAGGAACAGGTCCAGCCTTCCACACCCACGGAAAGACAGTAGTTTGGGGAGAGAAGTGACCTGAGGCAGCCAACTCCGTGGAGGCCTCCAACCGTGCCCCAAAGCCCCCGCAGAGACCAGGTGAGCGTAACGTGGACCTGAACGTGATGTTGACTAGACTTACGGGGTACCCCTTTCAAACCCATGCATAGAGCAAGTCTCAAAGATCTCACCTACAAGACTGCCTTTTTAATAGCTATTACTTCCATTAGAAGAGTAAATGAACTACAAGTGCTCTGTTCTAGACCCCTTTGTAACAGTTCATAGAGATAAGGTGGTTCTGCAAACTCTCCCTAGGTTTGCGCCTAAATTCATTTCAAAGTTCCATATGAAGCAATCCATAGAACTACCGACGTTCTTTCAGAACCCCTCAAACATGGGAGAAAGAAGCCTGCACACACTTCATGTATGCAGAGCAGTCATCTCTTACATGTAAAGAACTCGACCACTAAGAAAAACAAATACGTTTTCCGTTTCATTGACAGCAGGTAGAGAAGGAGACAAGGCCTCTAAATCAGCTGTCTCAAGGTGGATTGTCAAATGCATCACACTGTTTCTCTCTTGCTAAGAGAGAACTGCCCTTGAAGCCTAGAGCGCTTT
The DNA here is from genome assembly GCF_040938575.1 of Ambystoma mexicanum. Taxonomy (NCBI): domain Eukaryota; kingdom Metazoa; phylum Chordata; class Amphibia; order Caudata; family Ambystomatidae; genus Ambystoma; species Ambystoma mexicanum. Next base: position 802,371,040 of record NC_090935.1, on the reverse strand, counting down.
CTACTCGAGCCGCTGGGGCTTCCATAGCATTCATTGCAAATGTTCCCCTAGAGACGATTTGCAAAGCGGCAACCTGGAGTTCTGTACACACCTTAAAAAGACTATTGCCTAGACTCTCATTCTAGGTCTTATTCTCAGGTGGGACAGACAGTACTTAGACTTCTTTTCACTACTGTTCCTTCTCACATCCCACCTCCAACTCTGGGTACTGCTCGCTAGTCTATGCAGAGCATGTGATTCTAAGCTGATTAACAAGCATCAGAAGACCTGCATTACTTACCATAAAAGCATTTCTGATGATTATCTTAGATTCACATGCGCCCACCCTTCCTTCCCGCTTGGGTGGAAGGAACATAATGTCTTGCTACTGTCTCTTTTCTGTACTCCCTCACGTTAGTCATTGGCTCCCTCATGGCAAAAAAAAATACAATCGGAGGGACCTCGACGCGTGAGGGATTTTGGGTACACTAGACGTAACGGTATGGATAGTGTTACAGACACTCCCATATCGACGTCCCCTTTCGATAATCGAAAGACCAGATGCAATACTGCGCTGTGACCACTGGATGTCGGACTATATGCCCAGCATGTGAATCTAAGCAGATACAATCGTCAGAAATGCTTTTACAGTAAGTAATGCATGTCTTCTGATGCTTGTATCTGCTTAGATTCACATGTGCCCACTCTTCCACCCTCTTGGAGTTGAAATTTCTTAGGGAAACGGATTTTTGTACACCCCTTGATCGATACCTACACTCCACGCTTACACCTTAAACTCCCTCTTGTCAGAAGCGAATCATCTGAGGGACCTCAACACCTGTGGTATCATGGGTACAGTCGACGTCACACTAGGGATACAATTACAAACCCGCCCAGTTGATGTCCCTTTTCGAACCTCTAAAACTTCATGTGCAACACTCTGCTGCTACCCCTAGATGTCGGCTTATGCAAAGCATGTGAATAAAAGCAGATACAAGCATCAGAAGTACAGTTAAAGCAATTAATGTATGCCATATACATTCACAAGTAGGCTCACTTACAATGAATCATTAATCAACTAACCAGATGAGAGGTAAGTAATGCAGATGTAGCTAAATAAAATTATGAGAACCAGTATCAAGTTGAATACCAGATACTTTTGAAGTCCAACCCTAAGATGTATGGAGCCTAGTGCCCAAGGTCATAGGTTCCAACACAAGGTTTCTGACGGATATGGGTTATCTAAAGGGATGCAGTGGAGTTGTGGTGATGACTCAGAATAGTTTTATACTATTTAAAAGTTCAGCAACAATTTACCAGAAGACAGGTAAGTTTTATAATATTATAATAATTGGTTATTTATAAACGAACTTAATACCTAGAGGTTTCTAAGCACTGACCCAGGGATCGAACCTGTGTTGCTCCATGACATCTTGCTTCCAAGGCAAGCGCATTGCCCCAGAGCCATCCTCCCGAGACGCCTCTCTTCCAGGCCCAATGCTAATCCAGGGGCAGGTGAACCAGGTTTTAGCTCCAAAGGTAAGTAAGAGGGAGATGGGAGAAAAAGGGCTTTGCACCCAATGTTATCCTATTGAGCCAAGGGGGGGGACAGGCACAGGTATGCTTACTTAACCCCCTGACTTGTTTCCGAAGGATAACAATGGGTCGTCTTGGGGTAGCTGGGAGCGTGGTCTTCCATCCTTGGTTCGGGTCATCGGTGCCATGGGGTTGCAGTTTCAAGGCGGCTTCTGTTCGGGTGCAACCTCAAGATTCAAGTGCAGTCGATAAAGAAATACAGGCTAGACCTACGGCACAAGTTGGCGACCCTCGAAGTTCTGGCTACAACGTTGGAATGGCGACTATTCGGTCGAGTTAGTCAGTGAGCTGGCCAGTCCGCCGGGCAGTCCAGGAACACTTCCGAAGTCTCCAAGGGCATGCAACCTTGAATACGTTTAGAGTAGCTGGTTCCACTAATCCAAGGGCTGAAGTACCAACTAGGGCCTTTGAAGATCAGGCAGAGCAGCAGGGCTTCGCCAGGCCAATCGCTGGAGGGGATCCTGGTCCACTGCTGAAGTAGTCCATGGGTAATCAACGGGCTGCTCTTCTAAGGATTATCGGCTTCAACGTAGTTCTGAAGAATGGCTGCAGGAGTCCTCTTATCCAAAACTGGAGCTTAAAGAAAGCCCACCATTGGAAAGTATCTGCACCATTCAAACAGCCAGAAGTTGTCCAATCAGTTGTTGTTATTATTATTAGGGTATTTATTGAGCACAGTCCTAGCTTCGGGAAGCAAGGTAGTGCTTTACCATCATACGCGGAAAAACACAGGTAAGCAGAGAAAAAAGGAGCTCAGATCTAACTGGAGGCAGAGGTTGGGCAATTGGCAAAAAAGGATCTACAAGCAACCCGGGGAGGCAGTGGAGAGCAATCAATGATAACTACAAGTTTTGCATCCGCCCCAGTAGAAGACTTTATGAAACCAATGATGTGGATTGGCACTAGACAGTCCCAGCTCCCTTCCTGCACTGCACGCACGTGTGCACACATGCACGCAGCTGCTTTCCTGGGCAAGTGCGTGACCTTATAAGGGATTTCCAGACCTGAGAAGGCCAAAGTACAATATGGCCAAAGAACAAGCGAAAATCTCATGGCACAGCCATTTAGGGCATCAGCCACGTTTCTTAGCCATATGCGGTAAACTGGAATGTGCACAAGAAAAATAAAGCAAAAACAGTAAAATTGTAACTGCTGCCACCAGCTTCAGGAACATATAAAAGTAACCAAAAACCCCATGTTTAAGAAGTTAGGGTGATGCAAAAGTATCCTCCATGAACTGTAAGCTTCTGTGTACAATGTAAAAACACAAGAAATCAAAAAAGGAAACCGTTTCCCAGTAATGAGCGTGGTGTTTCAAGGCGCCACAAGACAGAAAAGAGGTGGGGGGAGATAGAACTGTCCTACTAGGCCTTGTGACATTCGGATCGTGCAAATGCAGAACAAGTGCGAGGGAGGGGAAATGGGGAGAGTGCAGGACAGTGCTAAAGAGGTGCTAAGGGAAAGGTGACGGGTGAAGTGCAACATGGAGGCCCAAGGGCAAGTGCCATGGAAGTAGGTAAAATGCCAGGAAGGTGGTTTGGGGGGAGGACTGGGCGGAGGTGGCCTGGGACCCTGTAGAACTCAGTAGGGAACCAGGAGCCAGTCATAGATGGAGGAACGAGATTAGCCGGGGAGGGAGAAGGAGAAGAAAAGGATGGCCTTGAGGAGCTTCTGGAACTTAAGGAGATCTGGCTGTAGCCTGAGAGGGCAGGGAGACCATTCCAGAGGGAGGTTCCTGCAGAGGAGACATCTACACCCCACTCTTTGCTTAGAGAAGCAACAGATTTGCAGAGAGTTGAAGCAAGCAGACCATAGAGCTCTAGCAGGGGGAGGTAGTTAGGGAGCGAGAGTTGGATGTAACGGGGTCACAGGCCCCAGAAAGCTTGTGGATGTTTTTCAATTTGATCCTAGCTGCAACCGGGAGCCAATGGAGAGAGATGTGGACCCTGGGCTTGCGTTCAAGAATATGTCTTGCAGTCCTATTCTGAATTAGTTGAAGGGGACGAAGGGAGGAAGATTGAGGAAGAGGCTGTTAAGTAGTCAAGCATAGAAAGGACTAGAGCTTTGGAGACATTGAGTTTATGGGGGAAAGTGAGGAAAGGGAGAATACAACTCATCTCTTCTAGCAAGGGAAGGACTTTTAAAGTGTACGACCTTATATTTATACATTGTATTATGTTTTCACTCCTTTATTTTTGATTTCTCAGATTGGTTTATTACTTTTCTTTTTGTTCACTACTTTGCTACACGACAGTGCTTTATTGCTAATCTTACTATTTTTACAAGTAAAGTATTGGTGCACTGTAGCCAGAGTACACCAAATGTGCATGTGTATTTATTAGTGTATGTTTAGTGCTTTCCCTTACTTGAGGTTTTTAAGAGTTGTCCAAGGCCTAAATAAATAACAATTTCAATACATTCGGCCTAACTTGTGTTGTTAAAAGTGCGCTGTGTGTGTTTAACTGAAACCTTAATCGCTTGCACACTCGCCTCAGTCTAAGCCTTACTGCTCAGTAACACTACCTGGATAGTTTGGCTTGACAGTGTCCTTCCCTGTTCACCAGAATAAGGTGGGTTCTCCGAATCTGTTAACAAGGCTAATTCTAACACTCGCCCATTAACCAATTAATCATCCCCTTTGTCACCTTAAGTGTCATACATAAGAGCAAAGACCCAACCAGCAGCAGGCTGGCCTCTTATATAGTGTCTGACAGCACACTTGTTTATCATCCCATCAGGTTACTTACCCACTCTGCCCTTCATCCCACCCGCTTACTTACCCACTCTGCTCCTCGCTCATAGGGCGAATTTCAGTATATGACGGGGCATATACATATGACCTTTGAAGAGGATCTGCATAACCTAATTGCTTGTAATCTCAAACAGACCTCCCAAGTACTGTTGCTTGGAGACTTTAACTTAGGCCTGAACGATCCTTCAGACAATCGAGCTGTGCAAATAGTAAACTCCCTTAATGCATTAGGACTACCTCAAAAGGTGAACGCTCCTACCCACATCAAGGGTAGAACTCTGGATTGGGTAGCAGACCACAATTGTACAGCCACCGTTACTTCTATATCTCCTTTATCTTGGACTGACCATTTCCTCGTGTCACTGACACTCTCCACTACCAGACAAAACCTCGTAGCTCCCCAGGAAGCGCCTCCCTGTCTAACCAGGTTAAAAAAGAACATAACAGTGGACAGTGTGATCCCCAATATACTACCTACCCTAAATTCTCTGTCAAACAACTTGGACCCAAGTACGCTGGTGCATGAATATAACAAGATCATGCTCTCCACCTTGGACAAAGTCGCCCCTCTCAAACTGTGAGCTTGCAAAGCTAAACTACATATCAACAAGTGGTTCACTGCACAGTTAAGGGACCTGCGACTATTAAAAAGAAAATGCGAAACCGACTGGCGCCTCTGCCCCTCTAATGAAAATAAAAAGAAGCTAGCATCCACTGCATCACACTATAAAAAAGAAATCTGCCAGGCAAAAAAACTCCTACAATGAACGGATCGTTAAGTCCAATTCTAGCATGAAAGAATTATTTTCAATCCTAAAAGAGCTAGAGTCCCCTATCTCTCCCCCTGATTATCTGTATTAAAGACAATAATTGGTGCTCAGAGATACAACAAGCACTAACCAATGAAATTAACACCCTCCAAACTAAAATAAAAAACAAGAAAGACTCTCTGAACTTATCTCAACCAACTAACTACCACCCTCCACCAAATGCTAATACCTCAGATCCAAATACCACATTCTGCTTCACTAAAACAACAATCCTTGAGGTGGAAAAAACTATCCTCTCACTCAAGCCGTCTAACTGTAAAGGTGATATCTGCCCAGTGCATATCATAAAAGAGGCTGCAAGAGACCTCTCCCCTTTAATTTCCAAAGTGTTTAAAGCCTCCTTTGCTTCCGGCACCGTCCCAGCTAATTTGAAACAATCCTGGGTACTTCGGCTTCTCAAGAAGCAAACTTTAGACCCTCTCATCGCTACTAATTACCGCCCCATCACAACAGTACCATTTCGTCTCAAAATATTGGATAAAATTGCCTATTTGCAGATCCAGAAACACCTCGAACAGCACAAACTCCTAGGGGTCCGTCAATCAGGATTCCGACCACTACACGGGAGGGAGACTGCACTGATGGACCTGAAGACACAGATCGATGAGCTCAGAGACCAAGGGAAAACAGCATTATTGCTGCTACTCGACTTCTCAGCGGCATTCGACTTGGTCGATCATAGGGTCCTTTGTAGGCATCTCGATACAGCAGCCCACTTCTCTATAGGTCAGTCGTCTGCCACTCAAGGATTGCGCCACACAAGTTTTTTCCAAGTCACAGAACCCTTTATTCCTAGCAAAACAGTCATATTTAGTCTTATTGCAATAGTCCCACTATTGTGCAAAGCTGACGCGAGGAATCTGAATCAGAAGCACTCAAGGGATTTACCCGGGACTATTGCAATAAAATGGAATATGATTTTTTGTTATTGCCCTATTTGTTTTGAGAAAGGCTCTTGAGCAGCCGAAACACATGTAAAGCAGGAATTAAAGGGCTTTGTGACTTTGAAACCAGGAATAAAGGGTTTTATGACTTGGAAAAAACTTGTGTGGCGCAATCCTTGAGTGGCAGACCACTTTGATCGGTTTTCTAACCAAGGAGGTAGGGGATTGGTTCCTCCAACTTTGGCCACACGGATGTGACACGGCTGAAAAGCCTTAATAATTAATTCAAGGTCGCCAACAGAAGAGGTTGTACCAACATACATCCCCACAAAAAAACTCTCACTTCTCTATAGGCGCTGTTAAATGGATAGAATCCTTCTTGAGCGAAAGAACTAGCAGAGTCTTTTCACACTCTGCAGCTGCGGATCCCACCCCTATTATGTGTGGGGTCCCTCAGGGCTCTTGTGTGTCCCCCACTCTCTACAATATATTCACCAAGCCACTGTTCAATGATTTGGACCTTCTGGGTGTCATCTACACTAACTAAGCAGATGACACTCAGATTCTCATCCCACTTTCCGTGGATCATGGCAGGTACCTGGCGCTGGTGAATAGAATCTATCTCATCATTCAGGCATGGATGGCCACTCACTGGCCTGTGCCTGAATGATGACAAGACAGAACTGATAATCCTTGGCTCCCCTTCCAACAACTCCAAACTGGGGCATGAATATGCCGCTTTCATCATTGACGCTAATAACACCATTGTCTCCAAGGAGGTAAAAACTCTTGGTTTCTACCTGGATGCAACAATGTCCTTTACTAAACAATTAAACTCTCTGGCCTCTACCACAGCTTATACTTGTAAGCTGATCAGAGCAGGCAGGCCCTTCCTTTCCAATGACAGCTGCCTCATACTGGCCAGAGCACTAAGTCTATCAAGATTAGACTACTGCAACGCCCTCTACAGTAGCGCTAATAAATCTATCATCCAAAAACTCCAAATACTACAAAACAATGCCATCGGAGCTGCACTAGGCATTAATTAAAGATTGCATATCTCTATCAGACGTCGTCATAAATGGCTATCGACTCACAATAAAATACAACTAAAAATCGCCTCCCTGACACATAAAGCACTACACAATGTGGCACCGAGCTACCTAATTGACAGAATATGCAGAAGAACTTCCAGCAGACCATCCAGAACCATTAACACTAACTGCTTGGTAGTACCCAGATTCAATTTGTCCAAGATTGGCGGCTCCAGTTTCTCCGTGAAGGCCTCTAAACTTTGGAATTCCCTGCCACACCAGTTGAGAGCTGACCTTCCCTACCCTTTCTTCAGAAAGAACCTCATTACTCACCTCAACATGACTGAGAATTAGTTCTCCTCTGAAACATTGGCACGTTAGCACGACCAACTGTTGGATTGTTAATTGGGTATAGCTTCAACTACAAAGATGTAAATTACTCTGTGTAACTTAAGTACTGTACATTGTATCATACTGTTTTATTTCATGTGTATGGCGTCATTTTGCATATTGCCTGTATATTTGTAACATATGTAAGCTTCGCATAACCGTTTGCGCCCTGCTACTCCTGGGTCTGGTGCGCATTATAAGTGTAATGAACAAACAAAACAACACCCGAGGAATAATGCAACAAAGACCCACATGTCCCAACCCAACTCACCTAGAAACTCACTGGCACATAGACAGTGGGTATTTTGGAATCTGCATTCATAAACACCTAACAATGATCACCTTCCCTCTCCCATTGCTCCCACGAACCCCTACCCCTTTGCACAACTGAGCCCAAAAAAGCAGAATACCCCCTTCTCCAGCATGGGGTCTGGCATGGATTCACATGCTCATGAATATTCCCCGTCGTCAGGCTGGGAATCCTCGGTAAAGAAAAAACCAGTATCAGTTTCGTTTCTGATCTGTCTTTCGTAGTAATAACCAATCACTGGTCTCTGCGTCATACTGACCACAGCCAATGACTGCCCTCTACCTAAGCACCGCCTCTGGCAGCCATCTTCAGATTTTTACCGCACGTTCATGTGTTGGGATCCTCGTGCTATTGCTCTCGAGCGTTAGTGCTATTTTTTCGCGCTTTTTCACAAAAACTTCGATTCTTTCGGTCAAAAGAGCCTCAAGCTCCACCGATCCTACATCCGATCAACGGGGACCCGTGTCGGATTCATCTGTGCCCCTCAAGGGTGAAGATTTCGTCGAGCTACACTTCGGAGGACTCCAGAAGCTTCTCAGGCCCGGTCTCGGAGATGGCCCAGGAGAAGGGAAGCTCGACGCCCGGAAAGCTGTTCAGGGCCTGCCCTGGATGCCAGCTGCAGAACGTCTTCAAGGAGGACGAACACTCTTTCTGCCTTTACTGCCTTCATGGGGACAAGACGCACGTGGAGAAGGACTGTGCGTTTTGCGGCAACATGTCGGAACGGACCATGAAGGACCGCCATCAACGTCTCGCCAGCTGGCTGGAGGGTAAGAGCCCGTCTGGCGAGAAGAAGAAGAAATCTGAGCGGTCTTCTAAGACCTTTGAGGGCGCCCCGGCGACGGGGGCCCAACATAAGGCCAAGCACCGCGAGTCCGCTGGCACCGGGAGCGCCGAACGGTCGGGCTCTACGGGCGCCCGGCAGGGCGCACCCTCCCCGGCACCATCAACCACGAGCCAACGCTCTGGGTCGGGTAAGAGGAAGGCCGAGCACCCGGCGAAGCTCCTGGAGAGACCCCGGTCGAGCTCTAAGGCAGAGGAGGAGCGTGGCAGTGCCCCCTCCCTCAAGGATAAGGCGGTGAGCGCACCTAAGGTGGTGAAGGCCTTGATCCATTCGACCAAGCCCTCTATCGAAACGGTCGCGGCGGCCCTGGCCCAGCCTGTGGAGGCTGCACCAGTGGTGGCGGCCTCGGGGCCCAGAATCTCCCTGCCTCCTCGGAGGGAGTCTTCTTTCGTGCCCATCGATAGGACCCCCGTGAAACCCTCCGTGGGGAAGAAGGGGGGGCAGGGCGTCGTCGTAGATTCGGCCTCAACCTCAGAAGAGGAACTGATCGAGGTCTTAAGCCACGGCCTAGGCGTGGAACAAGACCAGCCCGTCGGAATGGGCCCCGACGCAGGTGACGACGACGACATCGTCGAGGATACCGACGGGGCCCCTGCTCGCCCGTCGGATTCCCCTCTGCCAGCGCCGCAAGACAACTCAGCGGCCATTTTGTTGGCTATACAGTCCTTATGCTCCGAGATAAGGACGAGACTACCGTTACCGACGGAGGAACCTCTCCCGTCGGGGGATCCAGAACCGGGACCTTCTGGTGTTCCCCCTACCAAGAAAAGAAGGATTCATCCACCGCCTCCTTTTCAACCGTCGCGCCCCGTCCAGCCCTCCTCCCCGTCCACCCGAGGGGATGATACGGGGACTGACACGGCAGCGACGGGTACGGACGACGAGGCATACGACGAGGATTTTCCGTCGTCGCCTCCCACCAGGGCTTCTCCGCCCGACGAGATTGGATCGTTCCACTCAATGATCGCCAGGGCATCCGAGCTTTTCCAACTCTGCCCTGAGGAGAAGAAAAAGGAAGGCTTCCTTTACCAACGGCGCGAGACCAAGAGGAAGACGGTCCTCGCAGTGCCTCTGTTGGACGACATTTGGGATGAGGGCCTTTCCCTCCTCAAGAACCCTTCCACGACGCCAGCGAAAAGAGACCGGTACGAGAAAAAGTACCGGGTCCCGGACTCGGCCCCCCTATGCCTCCGGGCGCAGCCTACCCCGGACTCCGTCGTCTCCGCGGCAGCCAGGAAGAAAGCGGGGGGGGGTGCGGCCTCCACGTCGACTTCCCCGCCGGACGGCGAGGGAAAGAAATTGGATGCCATGGGACGCAGAGTCATCTCGTCGGCGGCGACGACGATTAAAGCGGCCAACGCCTTGGCTATCGTGGCCCGCTACGACAGGGAACTCTGGTACAAGATAGCTCCCCTGCTGGATTTTCTGCCGGACGACAAGAGGGCGGAGGCCCTTGAGATCCTGCAGGAAGGTGAGGTGGCCTCGGACCACGCCATCACCGTGGCGACGGACATCGCCGACACTGGGTTCCGCCAGATGGGCAACGGCGTTTGCCTTCGACGTCGCGGATGGCTCAAGGCTACGGACTTTCGGCAGGACGTCCAGACCAGGGTCCTGGACATGCCCTTCGACGGGAACAACCTGTTTGGGAAGACAGTGGACGATTCCCTTCAGGCCATCAAGGCGGATACTGAGACGGCCCGGGCCCTTGGAGTACTGCAGCAACGGCGGACGCCCTTTCGGAGCGGCGGAGGCAAGGGCGCCTCCAAAGGTTCCGGCGGCGGTTTCGCTTCCTACCGTCAAGCGGCCCGCTCGTCGTCGCAAGAGGCCTACAGAGGACGAGGCAAGTCTGGCGGACCCCGCCGTCGTCGCCAAGGAGGCCAAGGCGGCAAGGCCGCGTCCAAGCAGGATTGAACCGGCCGTGGGGTCGGGCCCCCACCGAAGCACCCCGGTGGGAGGCCGGCTGGCGGGCTTCGTCAGCGTGTGGGAGTCCATCTCCACCGACCGTTGGGTGCTGGACGCCCTGGCCCGGGGCCACGCGCTCGAGTTTCAAAGAAGGTGCCCGCGCGTCCCCCCCGTGGCCAGGAAAGAACTTCACGTTCCTCAACTTCTCCTGGAGGTAAAGGCGATGCTCGGAAAGGGCGCCATCGAACTCGTCCCAAAGAGGCTTCGGGGCTCCGGAGTCTACTCGCGTTACTTCCTCGTGAAGAAGAAGACGGGAGGATGGCGCCCCATCCTGGACCTGCGACGCCTGAACAAGTTCATCAAGGCGCAGAAGTTCCGGATGGTCACCCTCCAGCACGTCCTGGGTCAGCTGGAGGAAGGAGACTTCCTATCGTCGTTGGATTTGGAGGATGCCTACTTCCACATTCCCATCCTAAAGGGGCACCGAAAATTCCTCAGATTCGTGGTCCAAGGGCGTCATTACCAGTTCAAAGCCCTTCCCTTCGGACTGCGGTCGGCACCCAGGGTTTTCACCAAGTGCCTCGCACCGGTGGCGGCGCAGCTGCGCCGCGAGGGGATTCACGTCTACCCCTACCTGGACGACTGGCTCATCCGCGCCAAGACGAGGGAGCTCGCCGTGGTCCACACGGCAAGGACCGTCCAACTCCTCACGGACCTGGGATTCTCCGTGAACTACGCCAAATCCCACCTGGTGCCCGCGCAAGTCGCACTGTTTCTGGGAGCGAGGCTCGACACAGTGTCCCTTCTGGCCTCCCCGTCACCATGTGCAGGCTCCGGATGCGCCCGTTGCAAGAGTTCCTGGATGCGCACTGGATCCAGACGACGGGCAGCTTCGAGGAAAGGATCAAGCTCGACGAGAGTTTCCGACGAGCGATACGGTGGTGGGGCACCCGCGCGCATCTGACGGCGGGCATGGACTTCCAGACCCCAGCCCACCAGGTGACTGTGACCACGGATGCCTCCCTAGAAGGGTGGGGAGCGCACACCGAAAATCTGCACGCAAGGGGACTCTGGCTCCCGACGGAGAAGTCCCTGCATATCAACGTCCTGGAGCTCCGTGCAGTGTTTTGGGCCCTCAGGTCCTTCCTTCCGTCCCTCAAGGGCAAGGTGGTGAGGATCTTCACCGACAACACCACCACCATGTTTTACATCAGGAAACAGGGCGGAACCAGGTCCCCAGCGCTGTCCAAGGAGGCGCAGGACCTGTGGCATTGGGCCGTCGCCCAAGGGATTCTTCTGGTGCCGTTTCATCTGGCAGGGATAAAAAACACCATCGCCGACTCACTCAGCAGGGAGCTGCGCTCGTGCCACGAGTGGGAACTACGGCAGGATCTGGTGGATCGCCTCTTCCGACGGTGGGGCACACCCCAGATCGACCTGTTCGCGACGGCGACGAACACCAAGTGCCGGAGGTTCGCCAGCAGGTTTCCCCAGACGAGGAGCATGGGCGATGCTTTCTCGTTCCCCTGGGAGGGCCTGTTCCTCTACGCGTTCCCTCCCTTGCCTCTGCTAATCCGGCTCGTCAACCAGCTCAAGAGGTCACGGTGCAGGATGATCCTCGTCGCACCTGCGTGGCCGAGGCAGATATGGTTCCCGGACCTTCTGGACTTGTCGGCGTCCCCGCCAATCAAGCTGCCGGCGGACGCGGATCTACTCTCCAGGGAAGGAGGCGCCATCCTCCACCACGACCCGAAGTCGCTGAACTTGCAGGCCTGGCTCCTGCAGCGCTAGAGTTTGGAGGATACGACATACCGGCCGATTGCAGAGAGGTTCTTGCAAAGGCCAGGGCGTCCTCGACTCTTAAATGCTACGGACACAAATGGAAGAGGTTTTCTGTCTGGTGCCACGCACAGAAGATTAACCCTCTACGGATTACGGCTCCCCAAGTGCTGCCGTACCTGCTGACGCTGGCCAAAGCTGGTCTGGCACACGCGTCCATCAAGATTCATCTTGCTGCGATCTCCCGATACACCAGAACCACGGGCCGGACGTCCTTGTGGTCTCATCGTCTGGTGAAAGAGTTCATGAAGGGACTGTTCAGATCGTTCCCGCCGGTGAAGGCTCCGGCCCCGGCGTGGGAGCTCAACGTGGTGCTGACCAAACTCATGGGACCTCCGTTCGAGCCTCTGCACTCGGCCCCGTTGAAGTTTCTATCGTGGAAAACAGCTTTTCTCGTGGCCATCACCTCCGCACGACGAGTGGGAGAGATCCAGGCCCTTTCCTGCAAGGCCCCGTACTTGACTTTCCACGACACGAGGGTAGTGCTCAGGACGCACCCCTCCTTCATGCCCAAGGTACCGTCGGACTTTCATCTCAACGAACCCTTGGTGTTACCTGTGTTCTTCCCGTCGCCTTCGTCGCCGGCTGAGAGGACTTTGCACTCGCTGGATGTAGCTAGAGCGCTGAAGTTCTACGTGGACCGCACGAAAGGTTTTCGGAAGACGTCACAACTCTTTGTGAACTTTGGACCTGTCAATCAGGGGAAGGCTCTCTCGAAGGCTTCCATCTCCAGATGGCTCTCCGGCTGTATCATGTACTGTCACCGGTTGGCAAACCGACCGCTGCCTGGCCGTCCGAGAGCCCATTCCACCAGAGCGATCGCAGCTACCACGGCGTTCCTATCTGGTGTGCCCCTGCTGGACATATGCAGGGCTGCTACGTGGAGGTCGACGCACACCTTCACGAAATTCTACTGCGTCGACCGGGATTCCAGGGAGGAGTCCAGGGTCGGCCAAGCAGTGCTGCGCAACCTGTTCGCCTGAGGTGAGCCTGGTGAGGAGGTAAGATGCTTAATGTTGAGTTGATGTGATGCTTAATGTTGAGCCTTTGCCACCTCCCGTGGTTGTGCATGTGTGTACTGCTATGTATTCTTTATTCATGAGCATGTGAATCCATGCCAGACCCCATGCTGGAGAAGGAACAAGTTACTTACCTGTAACTGTTGTTCTCCAGCATGGGTCTGGCATGGATTCACATGCGAACCCTCCCGCCTACCCCTCTGCGGCTCTTCACTTGGTCATACTGCCACTTCACGTGCTTCCAAATCTGAAGATGGCTGCCAGAGGCGGTGCTTAGGTAGAGGGCAGTCATTGGCTGTGGTCAGTATGACGCAGAGACCAGTGATTGGTTATTACTACGAAAGACAGATCAGAAACGAAACTGATACTGGTTTTTTCTTTACCGAGGATTCCCAGCCTGACGACGGGGAATATTCATGAGCATGTGAATCCATGCCAGACCCATGCTGGAGAACAACAGTTACAGGTAAGTAACTTGTTCCTTACATTACATTGAGATAGTAATTGGGCAGGGCTGCTTAACCCTAAGCGTACTCAGTTTCAAGGTAAAGTCAGCAGCCAGTGTTTACCAGACCATCCCACCACCCCAGACCATCCAATACATGTTGATATGGAGAGAGAGTTTAACCATGCCATGCTCAGCTTGGGAACAAGACGATGCCATGTGTGGGTTGGATATCGCTGTCGGCTGCCACAGCCCTTCCTCCTCCCGAGGTTGATGAAATGAGTATGAGATATGAAGCAGTATGATGATGATCCATATGTGGTGCTCTTTAAAACACTGAATTGTTATTATGATACTTCAATGTGGCAGTTCACTGGCCAAACACCGACTAATTGTTGCACTTGCATTGTCCCGAGCGTCCGTGCATTGTAAACATCATAGATTTGCCTGCTCTTGATAATTGATCCCTTGTATGTATAATGTATTGTAGGAATCTCGTTTGGTTAAATTAAGTAGAGCATTTTTAAAACTGTAATTTATTACATGACTTTAGCATATTTCATTTAATGTGACTTACATTGAATGTTCTCTCTCTTCAGATTCATCAAAAGTTATAAAAAATTTGGCAGTCCTCTTGAAAGGTAAACTTTCTTCTTTTGTTGTCCTATTTTCTTTTTATGTTTAAGTGCCACATGCAATCAACATGATACCTTTATCTGTAAAAATAAAATGTGTCCATAGAATGTATTTATCAATTGTTTCAATGTGTCTTGTTTTCCCAATTGAATAGAGATAATGAGCTTTTGTGTTGCAGCCTTCATGGCACTCAAGTTTGTGACGTGCATACAATAATTTCAGAGCTAAATCATTAGGACATCCGTAACATATTTGTGCATGCCAATGTTTTTTTTTTTTTTTTAAATAAACCTGTCAGAACACAGTTGGGTTTCTGTTTATTTTTTAAAAAGCAGTGTGTTTGGAGTATCACTGATATAACCTCTTATGTTATGTGGCAGAGGTACAAATACCCCCTGTCACAAACGGAAACATTTTGTAGAACGCTTCAGCTCATCCACTGATCTTTGTTGCTGCAGTTAAGAACACAATTAGTTTGATCCACATTGGATTTTCAACTAAGATTATTACTAGGCTATTGGTTTAAAAGTTAACGCAAGAGATGGATCTGCAGACACATTTATATGAGGCACATTTCTCACATATTTTTTTTATTTTCTTTAGGTATTATTTTTTATAGGCATTTGATGCAGAAACCAGAACATGATGGTCTAGTACATGTAACGTAGCACAATAGTTGGATTGTTTCATATTTACCTTGTATTAAACCTTTAAAATGTCAGGCACAACAAGATGTTCAATATTTTGGGATCCGGCCAGAATGAGTTTTCAAAGAAATTGTTAACCTTATGTATGTTAATGTGAGAGCTGGTCCAAATCCAGTATTCCCAAACTGTTTTGCATCTAAACACTGCAGTGAACAGCTCTGTTTTAAACACTTTCCGTACACACGCAGCTGAATTAATTCTTTAGATTTGGGTCTACAATATTCCAGAGTCTGTCATTGAACCCCAAGAATGTGGTCTCAATATTTGAACCGCTTGAATGATCACTGATGGAGCATATGTGCATTTTCTGATCAGATATTTCTGGCAAGGATGTAGTGTTGGGGTTTGTTTCTGAACATAGGCTGCTCCTTTTCTCAAGTAGAACTTGTGTACTCTACAAAGTGAAACAACGAAACCACAACCACACTGTGCTGAAAAGGGGCGCCACCAAGGGGTGGCCAGGGGGGGCCGTGACCACCCTTATAAAAATGCTGCCCCCCCCCCCATCGGCCACCCCACCAAAAACGAAAAAGCAAAAAAAAGCTTTTTTTTTGTCTCGCACTGAACTATGCATGGACAATAATAACATGCCCAGTTCAGTGCGAAAACAAAAACTATTTTTTTTTTTTTGCGGCCCAGCGAGGACTCTGACTGGAGTCAGAGAACCACGATAGTGGAGTTGCCCCCCACTGATTGCCTATGCTCAGTGGAGTTGACCCGGAAATAAAGTCAGCCTGAGCGCGTCATTTCTGCTTTTGCTCGCGCTTCCAGGCTGTGTTCACTACCAGGAGACCTGGACTGCAGAGCTGGGGGGATTGAGTGATTCCCAGGAAAGCGCCTCAGAGCTGAGGTATGTGGCACCAGGCATGGGTTTGGGAGGGCTAAACCTCCCCTCCACCCCCCCGACACTGGGCACAGAAACGAAGCAGCCAATGGCATTCTAGATTGTGTGGCAAGCAGTCTTTATTTCAACTGTTACGTGCTATTGATACCAAAACATTGCTTTACAGTAACTGATGTTGCATTTAGAGATAGTTTGCAGTCGGTGTGCAAGAGTCCATGCGTTCTCACCGAAGGGACCCTAGTAGGATAATGCAGTGTTTTGTTCAGGTGTTGCTTCTTTACAGATGAAACCATCTTCATTGTGGGTGGAAGCGGATTTCTTCTTTATGCAAACAGTCAACCAAGCCCTCAAACGGCATTGCCGCTGCGCGACTTTTAGCTCCGTTGACCGCCTGATTGCCGAGTGTGTTGGATGCCACATAACTGCAGGTCTCTATAGAGCTACTCGGCCTGTGGAATCTTGACAAACTGGTGTGCACGTGCTTGGCTGTCTCTACTTTTCCTGACTTTGCTTCAGATCAGAGAGGAGACTAATGGAATCCACCCCCGGCTTTGTTGGGGGCCCATGCTGGCTACATGGTTGGATCGGTTGCAAGAAGCAGCCAAAAGAAACCTCACTCCATCATTCATAGTTTAAAGTTGTGCATCAGCTACGATTTATTTACAACTCTAGCTGTAGTTATAACCCCCTCTCAACCTAAAGCGTCCCTGTATTTTGAAACCTGCTCGGTTTCCTTTTAAAACAAATAGGGCAGTACTTTTTTCTCTCCACACGCTGCATGTAAAGTCTAGCTCGCGATTTCCCATTCATTAACGTTGTGCCTCACAAAGGTACTATAATGCACGTTATTGAGATGGCCAACAACCTCACTCCTTCTCACGGCGCCTCTTATTTTCTTTCTCTACCTGCTTGTAAAACAGTTTGGAGCTCTTGACAAGTACAATTAATAGGCAACATCGCCCAGTTTAAAGTCCACTGGCTGACACTGAGGCGAAGCCGGCTACACTGGCTGTCGGCCTGCTATGACGGTTGACGGAAGGCGTTCACAATGGCCACTGACCAGACTTCTGCAGGTCCAACCATTTATCCATGCTGCAAGCCAATCCGACGATCAACCTGTGTTCCAGCCACTTTAAGCGATGCATTTCTACGCGTGTTCAAGAATAGACCACTAACCAAAAACCCTTGCCTGATCACTCTACTTCAGCTGACCCATGGTTTGTGTTGGCACTGAAATGGAACAGCTATTCAGTTGTTGCAGTTAAGTTTGGGTCCATGTTTGGTGTTTTATCAGGGCAGTTTTCTATCCCAGGGCGCAAGGTTTCTACAGTCATACTGTGAGTTTTCCCCAAAGCTCTCTTTTCTTGGCACTGATCAGGGGCGGCATTGCAAAACACCAAAGCATAATGGAGTTTGCACTAAACCTTACTTAGCTGTTGCTAACATGTTTTACTGGGAATGCATTAAAAAATTAAGCTGACGGATGCCGTCTTTACTCAAACATGCCAATCGAAAATCTACCAATTAGTAAAATTGACGTTGGCATCTGTCAGCTGTGCCACATCATTCCAATGTTCTCAAAATTACATTTCATTGTCAGCTTTAAGGTATGCTTATGGAAAGGGTGTGTTCTGTGTTTATTATATTGCAGGGGTATGAGGCTGACACCTGTCAGTTTTCCAGCAAATGCACCCATAGCTAGTCGGAGGACCCATCGTGTGTGCTTTAAAAGTAGGGCTGTTGTTGATTTGGACTCTTTTCCACATCTCTAGTAGTAGTGTGTGTCAATTGTGCAAGAGTTTTTTATGTGTGTCCGACTCTGTTTGCGGATCAGCAGCACTTGCTCACATACGTGGAGTGAACTCTAGCTCTTGATCTTTCTCACAGGTTAAGGTTTATGGAATCTTTACATTGGCATTAAACCCATATTTCTGGTTGTTGCATTAGATTTTGCCAAGTTTGTCGAGGGAGTGCTATTGCTTGCTGCCAATGCCATTTGTTTTTTTACATAGTTCTGGCCTATTGCATTCTCACAATGCTAATACATTGCTTGGACGAAACGGAGAATATACAAATTTTAGCATGGCTTTTTTTTGCAAATCTTGTGTGCTTTTCTTTGTGTTTTTATTTTTGTGTGCTTTTCTGAGATTTCTGCCACACAGGTCTGCTTGGCGACTTCCTGTGGCTGTGAGCATTTTTGCTTTAATAAGCCCAACATCGAAAACGCTCAGAATCACTATCCTTATGAGCACACACTTTGCATAAGTCATTACCAGTTAATTATAGAAAAAAGCAATTTAGAAATTAATCAGGATTTGAAGAAAAATTAACACGAACACCTTAAAACGTGCCCATACAAAACAAGGATGAGATGCGTCCAAATAAACCACAAAGTTTCACATGGTAGAATAATTTGAAAGCCTGACTGCTCATTAGCGCACACAGATCGTTATTGACCTTAGTTCAGCCAATCAGAATGTGAGTGCAGCCAATAACTACTGGTATTGACAGTATTCTAAACATTCTGTCTTCAAAAGCATAGAGGGAAACAACAATGCAATTCCTATGCACTATTTCTTTCAACAGGACACATCCTCTCATGGAGAGGACCTTTTTTCTTCTTTTCTGCAACATGTTATTTAAAGAGAGAGCTAGCACAAACCTGGGAAAACACTTTCACTTTTACACAACACCCCTATTACAGTACAAGCAACTGTGCAATTAAAGTGCTTAACTTGTGAAGACGTCCTTGTTATTCAAGCATTATAAAATAATTGAATTTACTAACTTAGTTTGTTTACTTTATTCACTTAAAGTAAAAATGTGTACTTCACCCGCAAAACTCTAAAAATGTAATTTGTTACTACCGTTGTGTACTAATAGTCTTATAGACCTTGGGAGGAGTCTTTATTGCTTTGGATGATGACCATTCTGGGGAATTAGTTGGGACTCATGACCCTTGGTTTCTACTTGGGCTATGCCTGGTGACCAGTATTTGTCCAGCCACAATGACCCCTTCCGCGGTCTAGAAGTCTATACTAGCTTCCCCACATCTTTGGTATAGGTCTTACGAACATGTAATTGACTAGCGCTCCCAGGCTACTCTTGGTGTACGCCATGTGGCAAAATATACAAACAATGTCATCTACTCTATTACACTGTACGTAACCATTAGATGGTATTGCATACATGCACATTATAGATTTATCCCACAGGAATGTATTGAACCTTGCAGGAAAACGTGATTTAAAAAAAAATGAATGTGATCCATTATTTGAAACTCTGCAAGCGTTGCTGCTTTTCAGAGTATTTATGCCAATTGAGTGCATGTATGCCCAGAAGGTTATTCACCTGTGTTATGAATCTCTAAATAGAACAACCTTTGATAGTTCAATTTCCACACCATGTGTTGTCACTAACCATTTAGGACTTGATGTTTGAAATCTGAATAAAAGAAGTCCAATAGAAGGTGTACTTGCCATGTTCTGTGTTAGGCAGAATCCTGTGCAGTTCTCTTGGGGAACACTGCAAAAAGATTAAGACTACAGGACTAAGCAGTAAACGCAATTGGTAGCAGTCTGTACCACCCGGATTTACCTGGTAGCTGTTGCTGAGCTGTCACACATCTCTCAAGAAGAGTTAGGCAGTATACAGAGGATACACAATAGGGCTAAAAACACAGTTGAGCAAGCAAACACTGACCAGAGCTTGTTATCAAAAGTATATAATTATTTATTTAACACACACTTTAGAAAATATACTAGCACTATTAATCAAAGCAAGTTCAAAACACAATCAGAAAAGTATACACACCTCCCTTAAGAATTATTAGACAAGTCTAAGTCAAAACACCACTTTTTGTCAAAACAGAGGTGAGAGTGTAACTTAGATGGCACTCCAATAATTAAAAGGGAGAGAAAAAGGCGGTCATAAAAATAAAACCGTTCCCAAAACAAGTTAAAGAAGGCAGAGTCTACTGTAGAGCCAAAGTTCATAGGCCAGGCCCACTTTAAATGGAGCAAGGTGAAATGTGCCCAAGATCACACAGTTGAGAAATGCATTCAAGTCTTTGTGAAAATGTTCAAAAGAGGTTGGGTTGATTCAGAAGGTAAAGTAAGAAGGTCTGGGGCCAATCCAGTTGGAAAGCAAAGGGTTTAAGGGTCACCTTTAGCAAACCGTAGAAAGGGAGGCCAGGTGGAACACAGTACCTTTAAAGTTGAGGAAGCTCCAGTGGTGGCAGTTGTTCCTGGCTGCGGGTGCAGGTCGTGGTTTCGACCAGGGGAAGAGAGGATCTCATCGAAGAGGAAACTTGGAGTCGTTGGACTGCCCAGGGAAGAGACCAGCCGCGGAGTTCGTTCGGTGGAAAAGGTGCGTTCCGGTTATTTGCGGTCACAGTGGTGCAGCTTGGCTATCCGGCCGCCGGGTGCGGTTGATCCCACCAGCTCAGAGGAAGAAGACTCATTCAGCAAAAGATATTCTCCTGTCGTCGGGAAAGTGGTCAGGTCGTTGCAGCAGGGCTCCACCAGTGGTGTCGTCATTGCAGATGGCTCAGCTTCTCCCCTCTTTGGATTTCTTGGGTCCTGTGGCGACTTCTGAAGTTCCAGTCCCAAAGGCCCTGCTTTTATGCAGAAAAAACCCAATTCAACAGCCTAGCTATCACTCATACATGTTAAGTGGTGAGCCGGGCAGAATATCCATACAGAACCTACCTCAAGTGAGCAACTAGTGCTGTTGAAAGTGCATCTGAGCAGTTTGTGCCATGTATGCAGACTTAAATTGTATGTCCTTTATATCATTATCATTGTCAGGAAAGTGAGAGGATCTTTGGGGAATCAACAGAACTTAATTTGTAACTATTTCGTCTTTGGTTTTTGGCCACAGTTTTCTTCCATGCGTGTACCAATCGGTCCCCCAAGCTTACTAGTTCTCTCCTCCATGGTGCGCTCCTTGTTTATTTATCTCCCTAGAAGAACTTGGTTGGACCCCAATAACTGGTGGATTTCTGTGATCCGGGAATAGGCTTCACCCGTGAGTTTGGTAGGGCTATGGGCTTTTTCAGCGAAGGTTATGTCTGAGTCAGTAGCATACTCCACACCATGTCGATGGGGGGCAAGTTCCCAATTTTCGCTTTAAAATTAGGATTTTGTGCCTTGTCCCTGCACAAGCTTGCATAATTGGGAGAGAAAGGGGCTGGGTGACATGGGGATGGTGAAGATGTAGCGATGCGGGCGGTAGGGGCAGGGGGTACTCCAGCGCATCCTTGAGGGATATTCGATGTAGTCCGTACAATGAAATGAAAGCAACAGTCAGTCACTGCAACCCCCCAGCCCAGCTTTCTCTCTCTCACGTCATAGTGCTTTTCCAGTGATAATCCTCTGTCACAGAGTGGCAAGATTGAAGTGTTCGGCAAAGTCCCATGCAGAGTCTGGCACTTAAACTCAAGGTGGGGAGGCCGCTCACCCCGGCTCTTCCTTAACACCCCTGCCGGAGCGCAACACCCCACTCCCTTAGACCCCCACAGGCTTTGTGCCTGGAGCAGGTCTTCAGCTGTTGGGGGGTGTAGCCTGGGATCCGTGAACGGTGGCCCTCCTGGGCCAAGGCAAAACCGAAAGTGAAGGAACACACCCCGCGCACTTAGGCCACCACAGGCTTCTTTAGATGAATGTGAATTTGAGTGCCATCAGTGAACAATTGAAACACCACCTGTTCAGGTTTTAGATGAACAAGTTGGTGCATGTAGATATTATATGAAAGTGGAGAGAGAAGGACACACTTGGATCCAGTCCAAACCTGTGGGCTTTAGTAGAGTAAGGAATGGGTCCATTAGTGGCCAGGGCCTGTCTTTCCCTTCTATCTGTGTTTTAGCAGTGTGGTTTGCTCTAATGTGTAATCTGTAGCTAAAACGTCAAAGGGTAGCTGATGGGGAGAATTCAAATTTCTGTGCTAATTCAACCTTAAAGACCCCCAGCTCTTTTGCTGGACTTTAAGAATTTTTCATTTTAAACCTGGAGTGAGTGAGACCTTGTTCGCACTCTCGCATGTGTGTTGACCTGATTTGAATTGTCTTTCCACTGTTTGAGTCTGGTACACTCCATAGGCATCTACCTTCCTCCACCATGGGGCCTGGCATGGATTCACAGGCTCATGAATATTCCCCATCGTCAGGCTGGGAATCCTCAGTAAAAGTAGAAATGAAATTGAAACCGTTTTTAAACTGTCTTTCTCCTATAAACCAATCACTGAGCTCTGGGTCATACTGCCCCCAGCCAATGACTGCCCTCTACCTAAGCCCCTCCTCTGGCAGCCATCTTCCGATTTTTACCGCGAGTTCAAGTGTTGAGCCCTCACGTTTTGCTCTTCGAACTTTTCTGTGTTTTTCGCTTTTTGCGATAGGAAATTATATTTTTCGCCACTGTGCTCCATTGTTCTTCCTTCCGATGAACGGGAACCCATTTTTCTCCATCTTTCATCGCCCCTCAAGGGCATACATCGCTGAGTGTCCTCCTTGTAAGCTTCCAGAAGTCTTCAGGCCTACTCTGCGCCGGATCATGTCAGAGGAGAAGGACGGAGCTTCCCTCTTCAAGCTGTGCACCAGCTGCAGTTTGCGGAATGTTTATTCAGATGACAAGCATTTCCAGTGCCTGTATTGTCTACACCCGATGCATAAAGATGATGATTGTGAGATTTACGGTGGCTTCACCAAGTGCACGATGAAGGATCAACCCTTCTGGTTTGCAGCGTGGCTCAAAACCAGGGCCTGTGCCACAGTTGATTCACAGGGGCAGGTCTCTTCCGGAACCAGCCAACCTGAGTGGGCTTCTAAGTCCTTTGTTGGTGCTCCATCTGTGGGGGCCCAATACGAGGCCAAGCATCGCAAGTCCGCTTCTGTCGGGGTCGCAGCTCCAGCGTGTCCCGCGACAGTCAGGGCCCATTCTTCGTCTCCATCGGCCTTGTTCTCCAGCCCCTGCTCCAGCTCTTCATCCAAGAGGAAGTCAGCTACCCCAGGGAAGCTGAGGGAAACGCTGGATAAGGCCAAACAGTGTAAGGTATCCAAACCACCCGTAAAGGAGAAGGCCAAGCAGGACAAGGGGTTTGAGCTGCCCATGAAGGAGGAAGCCAAGGTGGTCGATCTGCCTTGAAGGCCCAGGTGGTCCAGGCCAAATCATCATCCTCCTCGATCGAGATGGTGGTGGCCTCCCTTTCGAAGGCAAAAGGGGCTGACCCTGTGCAGTGTGCCCCGGCGGCAGTCATCTCTCCCCGGCCAGGAGAGATTCTTTGTTCAAGCCAATAGAAAAGACCCCGGAGAAGAGGATGCCGGACCTCAGCCCGAGACTGACCCCTCAGGACCAGAAGAAAGAGGGGTGGGGGAGATGAACTCCAGGACATTTCTTCGTCCGACGAGGATGAGATTCTTCTGTCCACACCATCCACAATGGTGACGGCGACGATGGAAACATTGAAGAGATGCCCGCTGGTGCCCCCTACGGATTTTTCACAAGATACCTTCTCGACACGCCACACGTTGGTGTCGGAGATTCATAGGCGATTGCAGACGGCTCCACCAGCTCCAGTGGCACCACCGGTGACCCCGTTGACACCGGAGCAGCCACCGGCGAAGAAGCAGAGGAGACGCCCTATGCCCCCATTACAACCGTCACTACCCCCCTCCCCAACCTCCAACGGGGACTGACACAGCGACGACGGATACGGGCGATGACGCAGGGCTTGGAGACCCTGCATTGCTGGCCCCGAGAGCTTATCCACCGGACAAAGTGGGATCTTTTCATTCCATGATTTCCTGGGCGTCCCAAGCTTTTTCAGCTCACCCCGTATGAGAAGAAGGTGGGCTTCCTGTAACAACGCCGGGAGGCAAAGAGGATGACTTTTCTGTCGGTAACGCTCCTGGAAGATGTCTGGGATGAGGGGCTGGCGTTGCTGAAGAACCCTGCTTCAGCTCCAGCAAAGAGACCGCCTTGAGAAAAAGTGCCGGAGTCGGCGCCCAAGTGCCTGCGGTCTAAACCATCACCGGACTCTGTGGTCTCGGCAGCTGCCAGGAAGAAGTCGACAAGTTCATAGTCTTCATCTGTACCCCCAGACAACGAGGGGAAGAAATTGGATTCCATGGGTAGAAAGGTAATCTACTCGCCGGCGACGCCTGTGAAAACGGCCAACGCCTTGGCGATCGTGGCCAGATATGACCGGGAGCTTTGGCATAAGATGGCTCCGCTCCTGGAGTTCCTCCCCGATGACGAGCAGGTCGAGGCTTTGGAGATCCTCCAGGAAGGCGAGGTGGTGTCGGAGCACGCCATCACGGTGGCACTGAACATTGTTTCCACCAGATGGGCAATAGTGTTTGCCTTTGCCGTCATAGCTGGCTCAAAGCCACCAACTTCAGGCAGGAGGTCCAGATGAGGGTCCTGGACTTGCGTTCGACAGGGACAACCTGTTCGGGAAGGCTGTTGATGAATCTCTCCATGCCATCAAGACCGACACTGAGACGGCCAGTGCGTGGGGTACCCTGCAGCAGCACCGGCCTTCCTTTCCTTCTTCAGAAGGGGGATGTCCAGCAGGACTTTGAAGGGTTTCGGCGGGGGCTCAACCTTTTACCGCCAACCCTCCTGATCTTTGACCCTGGAAGCCAACAGGGGTCGCTCCAAGGCCATCGGAGGTGGCCGCCGTTGTCATCGAGGTCCCCCTGGCGGCAAGATTGAACCGGCCAGGAAGTGGGGCCCCCACCCATTGTCATGGTCATCGGGCCAAGGAGACAGACCTTACAGGATGTCGCACACAGGGGGCCCGGATAGACACAGTCCTGGCCCTTTGGCGCCAGGCTCATAAAGAACAATATGCAAGACATTCATTTGGGTAAGAAATACTTGTATTATGGACATGGCACTTTCATTTCGGGTGCATAGTGAATTTAACATGGAACTTTCATCTTTGAAGCAGCCCCACGTGTACTCCTGGGTGGGCTACAGCTATTGGATTGCCTAGCATGTGCTGACTCACTAGGAGTGGCAGGCAAGCCAAGCCTAGTGGATGTGCCCACGATCACAGCTATAAAAGCTGCTCCGATCCCTGCGGCAGACGCTTCACGTTATTCTGCACTTCCATGCAGCGTAACGCTCACCGCCGCATGGGATTCAACTTACCTTTGGAAATCTTGTCTCCTGCCTCCATACTTACCACCTGGGGGTCTCCTGCTCTCACCTGTGCGCGTCTTCATCTTGGCACCACGGCTCACCTCCAAATCTTCCGGGACGCTGAAATCTTCATCTGGACACCACAGCACGATGCGCTCCATCCATGACCGCAGCACCTGCAAATAAAAGCAAAAGGCAAGGTTAGACAATAAACAGACATTACGTTTAAGGTCGTGCTACCACCGAACCTCGCGCTTTCCCTTAAACCATCACTCACCTGTTGTTGGACATTGCGGTTTCAGTCATCTTCCTCCCGGCTACGTTCTGCGCCTCCACAGCTGCTTTGGGCCGCATTTCCAGCTAATGGGAAGAAAACCGAAGAGAAAACATTATTCAGGAATTAACAGCAGCATTGAGAGCAATAATACCAAGACAGAAAACAGAAAGGGGAAAAGGCAAGATACATTGAGACACTTACCACCAACCAGGAGAAGCATAGTCGCAGCTGAACTGGACTATTACTTACCAGGGATCAGTGAAGGAACTCGATCCCATCAACAAGCGCCCCTGCCAGAAGTAGCAGGACGGAGAGCTCATCATCCATACTTACCAGGTGAGCCTTATGGGCCGGTACATGCCCACAGAAATGGCACCTTGGGTAGAAGGGTTTGAGAGGTACAACAGTCACCAATCAGCGCACTCACGTTTTCTCATATTCATGCAGGAGCAGTGCCACCAATTGTCACCGCCTACAGCTTATCCGCTGGGGGAGAGATCTGAAGGGGGTGATCTAATTTCTGGGAGGGCTGCAACTGTGCCCCAACGCTTCCGCAGAGACCAGATGTGCGTAACACCCATGCACCCTGGTAGGAGGCCGGCTGGTGAACTTCATCAGCGTATGGCAGACCATCTCAACCGATCGATGGGGGCTGGACACACTCACTCACAGACACACCTTAGAATTCCAACAAAAGTGTCAGCGAATACCACTTGTGGCACAGCAGGAAAATCACATCCCCCAGCTGCTGCTGCTGGAGGTTCGGGCCTTGTTACGAAAAGGGGCGATAGAGCTGGTTCCACGGCGACACTGGGGCTCCGGAGTCTACTCAAGGTACTTTCTCATAAGAAAGAAGACGGAGGGGCTGTAGGCCCATTCTCGACCTACGACTACTCACCAAGTACATAAAGACCCAGAAGTTCAGGATGGTCACTCTGCAGCACGTGCTCGGCCAGCTGGAGGAGGGGGACTTTCTGTCGTCGTTGCATCTAGAGGACGCATATTTACACGTCCCCATACACAAAGGACACCGCAAGTTTATGCGCTTCGCTGTTCAAGGGAAGCATTGAGTTGAAGGCTTTTCCTTTGGGGCGGAAGTCGGCAGCCAGAGTCTTCACCAAGTGCATGGCTTCGGTGGCTGCCCATCTACGACTACAAGGGATCCATGTGTACCTTTACCTGGACGACTGGCTCATCCGGGCCAGTTCAGAGGACAACGTCGTCGACCACACAGCAAAGACCGTCCGGCTGCTGACGGAATTGGGGTTCTCAGTGAATTATGCAAAGTCATGCTTGATTCCATCGCAGCGCGCACTGTTCCTGGTTCGACAGTGTCCTGCCTGGCGTCACCATCGGAGGAAAGGATATCAGCCATCTTTGGCAAAGTGCAACAGCTGTTGGCACTGAAGGTTGCCACAGTGAGGACTAGAAGTCTCTACTCGGCATGATGTCGTCATGGATATAACTGATTCGGCTCTGCAGGTAGTGGTTGCGCCCGCTGCAGGAATTCCTCGACGCCTGTTGGGTCCAGGTGTCCGGAGGCTTCCAGGACAGGATCACATTCGAGGAGGGGTTCCGTCAAGCGATAAGATGGTGGGGCATGCACTCCAATATCGCCAGAGGCATGGGTTGCCAGAGCCCCCCGTACCAAAAGACGGTCACGACAGACGCTTCCCTGGAAGGATGAGGAGCCCACACCGGATGTCTTCACACAAGAGGCCCATGGCTGCCGGAGGAGAAGATGCTATACATCAACGTACTGGAACTACGGGTGGTGTTTTGGGCCCCCAGGTGGTTTCTGCCATCCCTCAAGGGCAAGTGGTGACTGTCTTCATGGACAGTACCACCACCATGTTTGACATCCAGAAGCAGGGGGGCACTAGATCTCCAGCGCTCTCCAAAGAGGCACAGGACTTGTGGCACTGGACAGTCTCCCAGGGGATGTTCCTCATTCTGTTTCACCTGGTGGGAGTAAAGAACGCTGTCGCTGACTCTCTCAGAAGGGAACTGCGCTCTTGCCACAAGTGGGAGCTTCGGCAGGACCTAGTGGACAACCTTTTCCTCAAATGGGGCAGTCCCGAGATCAATCTGTTTGCGACGAACGCCAAGTGCCGGAGATTCGCTAGCAGGTTTCCCCAGCCAGGGAGCATGGGGGACGCATTCTCATTCCCTTGGGAAGGCAGGTTTCTGTATGCGTTTCCCCACCGGTGCCGTTACTACTTCGAGTCATTAGCCAACTCGGACTGTACCGATGCAGGATGATCCTCGTCGCACCAGTGTGGCCGAGGAAGATCTTGTACCCGGACCTTCTCAGCATGTCAGCCACCCCTCCAGTCAAGCTGCCAGTGATTGCGATTCTTCTTGCCAGGGAAGGCGGCGCAATTCTGCACCACGACCCGGGATCTCTGAACCTGATGGCCTGGCTCCTGCAGCCTTAGAGTTCAGTGGCTACGATCTTCCGGCGGACTGCAGGGAGGTACACGCCAAGCCCAGGGCATGATCTACTTTGAAATGCTACGGACACAAATGGAAGCGCTTTGCGACTTGGTGCCGGTCGCAGAAGATCAATCCTCTGAGGGTCACGGCCCCTCAAGTACTTCTGTATTTGTTGTCATTGGCTAAATCGGGGCTGGTGCTCTCCTCCATCAAGGTATATCTGGCGGCTATCTCTCGCCATACCAGCTCTCGGGACGATCTTTACTGTGGTTGCACTGTCTAGTTAAGTAATTCATCAAAGGACTGGTCTGTGTTTCCCGCCGGTGAAGGCCCTGGTGTGGGAACTCAACGTGGTGCTGACTAGGCTCATGGGGGCTGCATTCGAACCTATGCATTTAGCTCTGTTCAAATTTCTGTCATGGAAGACAGCTTTCCTTGTGGCCATCACCTCTGCAAGAAGAGCAGGTGAGATCCAGGCCCTGTCCTGCAAGCGGCCCTACTTGACTTTCCACAAGACGATGGTGGTACTGCAGGTGCATCCCTCGTTCATGCCCAAGGTACTGTTGGAATTTAATCTCAACGAGTCCTTGGTGTTACCTGTGTTTTTTCTGACTCCTTTGACGCCGGCTGAAAGCACTTTGCATTCGCTGTATGTGGCTAGAGCGCTCAAGTTTTGTGTGTCCCGCACAAAGAGTTTCCGGACAACCTCTCAACTTTTTGTGAACTTTGGTCCTGTGAACCATGGGAAGGCCCTGTCCAAGGCTTCTATTTCCAGGTGGCTCTCAGGCTGTATCACTCACTGTCACCGGTTGGCAAACTGACCGTTACCTGGCTTTCCGAGAGCCCATTCTACCAGAGCGATCGCTGCTACAACGATGTTCCTTTCTGGTGTGCCCTTCTGGACAACTGCAGGGCTGCTACATGGAGGTCGACTCACACCTTCACGAAATTCTGCTGCGTCGACACGGATTCCAGGGAGGAGTCCAGAGTCAGCTAAGCAGTTTAGCACAACCTGTTCGCCTGAAGGTGAGCTTGGTGAGGAGGTAAGAGATTACTTCTGTTGCGCCTTGCCACCTCCTGTGGTTGTGGATGTATGTACTTGTGGGATATATTGACCCACCCAACTGTATTTTACCACATCACCAAGCTGCCTGTCTGCAGAAAACAAAATGGCTGTGCTGGCTCCTGTGCGCACTAGGACATTAAAACTGTGTTTTTACAGCGACAAAAAAAATGGCTGCACGGTCCTGCCAAGCACACTTCAGACATGGTGGAACAAGGGGACACACTGAAGGAGCGTGCCAGTATGTTCTGAAAGAAAGAAATAGAAAAAGTAAGAAGGCAGCCCTGCTTTGCTGAAAACCCAAAATTCCCCTTCAAAATGAAACTTTCACCCTTTTAGAATGCCGCTTTGACGCTAATTGCATCTGTTCATTCTGAAACCACTGTGATTAATAAGGCCCTACCATGCCCAATATATTTCATTGTGCCTCAACAAAACCAGGCATAATTCCGGAATGACAGGCCCTGTCAAACCAACTCCGAGAGAAATAAACCAGGAACTCCACTTTCACTTGCACGGGAACACATATTTATTTCTTTCCAAAAGTATCCAAATCTCAGCAGTTCAAAGAGAGTCTAACTCTCTGAACCAGGTCAGTTTCAATATATCTGTGCTTCAGACAAAACTCCTGCTTTCAAGAAAATGACTGTCTGCAAAGACAGTGTAGGAATCTGATGGAGCTGCCAAACCGAATTAAAGAAAGAAATTATAACTTTTTACCACACATGTAAAAAATGGGCCTTTGCAAACCAAAGAAAAAAAAATGGCCGGTTTAAAAAGGAAATTGTTGAATGAAAGCCTGCCTTATTTAACAATGTAAAGGGGTTGTTGGTTATAACTCACACATGGGCTATTTTATTCCACAGGTTTGTTCAATTCAGGACCGAAAATTTGAAATTAAAGTTTTTAAAACACATGGGCTGAATTTGGAAGCTCCCAAAAATCAGTTATTCCAGATGGCAGAGCCCGAAACTTCTGCCTAAGGAAGGGAGCCACACCATAAACTCTCAGCAGATACGAACACATAAATGATCATTTCTAGGTTGGAAAGAATCTTGTCTAGGCCAACCCACGGACAGTGGGACTCCCAGGGCAACGAAGTCTGTAGGGGCAATAAAACCTGCAATCAAGCCGAGAAACCCCCACCTTGCTCTGAAGGAAATGACAGTTGGTAGCAGTGGAAGGAAGGAGAAAAAATGAACCAGTGACAAAGTACTGATATTTGTTTCCAAAGACTATTTCATAAAGAAACGTTAAAGACTTTTATCTCTGCAACAAAACATTGTAAAAATGTAGAATTTTCGCAGTGTAAAAGTGAATTTTTGGGCTTTATTTTAAGACTTGGTAGAATGCATTTGGGACAGAAATGGCAAAATATGGCGGATTCCAAGAAAAGTATCCATGCTGCAAATGCGAATTTTTGTACATACATTCTTTATGATAATCCACACCTATGTATAAAGTTATAGAATTTTGAGTAGTATAAATCCCATTGAAAAGCACTGAACACTGGTAGAAGGGCGAAACAAAGTCTCAGACTGTAGGATTGGACCGAAATGTGCTGCACAAAATATGGAACCTGTCTATATAATTTATTGAGATTTCAATTGTATAAATATATGTTTGTGGCAAAAGTAACTGTGGGAGGTTTTTGGACATTGTAAAACTCACACCATAAATCTGACATCATTTTCCTGAAATCCAACTAGCTGAGAGCGAGGCGGAGACTATCACCCTTGTCCAATCCTGTTAGAGGCGTGTTTAGTTAAGCCTGCCCCAGTCATATACTATGATGATGTCACATTGCATTATTAATAAGAGTCCCTGACAAGACTCTATATATATATATATATATACACACACACTCACACTCTTCCTGATTTTCCTGCACCGGCGTCCTGTTCCATCCCTCCAGATCCCAACCACAAGGCCAAAGCATTGCTGACCATACTCCAGGGCCCACTGCAAAACCCAAGCATTGCTGATCCTGCTGCAGCAAGGCTGAAATTCTGAAAGCCCACTAACGTTCCCAAATCACCAAAGGGGAAAGCTGTGGTGTTTTTGGGAAGCATCCTGATACCACTAATTGCATGCATACTGCAAACCTGCCATCCAGCTGATCTTTAGTATCCAGTGACCAGAAGTGCCTGTCCAGTGCCACCCGGTGACCAGAACTGCCCAGCTGTATGCCAGGCAGGCTGCCGTGTAGTAACCAGAACCGCTGACCGTCCAAAATCAAAAACTAAAAAGTGGACACTGAGTATTTCGCCAACCCATAGAAACACATAGCATATCTTGCCTTTGTCCTTGTCCCACTCTGAGTCATCCTATCCTTACCTTAATAACTTGTAAAACTGTAAGAATCATTCTTGCAACCCTGCCCTGGATTTCTAGTGCTAGCGCCATCTCTTTAGTGATTTTGTCTTGTGTAATCCTAAGCCCTTAGTCTTATTTAGAGTGATCGGACTGGTTCCGCCAGGGTTGGCCGATGGGTTGATAGGGGTGAACTTGCGAATCAACCCTGGAGCTTACTGTGTCCCTCCCTTGTGGCCTAGCCTGAATACTCTAGTGTAGAGTGAAACTGTTCTTGTCACAACTGATTACCTTTCCTTTTTCACCGCTCCATTTTACTCAAAGCACATCTTTTTATATCTTGCATAACTCATTCAATTTACCAGCTAGAGACTTAATTTCACTTCCACATTGTACCTGTGATCTATAGCTACACCCCAACTAAAGAAAACGCACTCCAAATCAGTGTATTTCACCCGTTTTTTTATTAGAATCCGTTTGGTTAATTTTAGGTGGGAATGGAAATAATGCAACTTTCACACGTCATTTTGCTGCAATCGGTTTTAAACTTTACACTCATTTTTTGAACTGTATGCTTTTGGTAATCCATTCTTTGTGAGCGTTTGTGTCTTTGCATTGTTGCTTTAGTGAGGAATTATAGTTGCTTCCAGGTTTTTCACACTCATTAATTATTTATTTGTCCATTTGTGTCATTTTATAACATTGCAAGGGGTTTGAAATCAGTTTTTCTCTTATTTGGGGAGGGAAGGTCAGATTTGGATTCCGATTCTTGCCCATTATTCCTGATTACCTGATGCTGTTTATCCACTCAGAATTGATTATTTGTGGTTTGAGGGAACATTGCAAGGGGAAATTCTAACTTGGGTGCTATCTTTCCTAAATCAAAAAGTGTTCCTTTTCCGCTGTGCTGTGTATCTGTTTCACTAGTAGGTTAAATCTAGTGCATTTGTTCCCTTTCTCATTGTAATTATCATCCTATTGGTGATTGCTTCCCCATATTTA